>NC_056503.1:11608766-11609828 GCF_014905685.2 Nematolebias whitei
TTGAATATTAGCTGTCAGCCAAGTCTGCATCCTTTAGTGGTGACTGCCTTTCAAACACTTCCTGTTGCACAGAAACAATAAAGTTGACACACAAACACACCCTGTGAGCGAGAATTAAAGTAGGGTAATTGTAGACCTTATGCTTGTAAAAATTTAATGGGTAGTGGTGGCGCAGAGGTTGGAGAAGGTGAGCCTACAATCGGAAGGTCGCCAGTTTGACTGCCCAGACCAACAACATCACCATCTGCTCCCCCGAGCACCCTAGATGGTAGCTCTCTGCTCCACACAGAGGGCTGTGGCATCTGGCTTAAAAACAGTTGTCAAATTCTCATGCGAGTTAGTTTGCTGCGGTGACCCCTGAAGAAGGGAGCAGCTGAAAGAAGAAAAATACATTTGTAAATATTTAGTATGTGAGAATACAAAAGTTTTTACTGCCTTGTTGCATGTACAGGACATCTTACGTCTTATTGGTGTGTATCAGAATCTGGACATGTTTCTCTGATAGTTTTATTTATTTATTTATTTTATATGCCTGTCATTATATCATCCTTGGTCATTGAATGGCAGACTCCGGTCCAGATCCGGACCGAAATGATTTCTCATGTGGACCTGAACCTATTACTATAAAACATTAGTTCAGTTGGCGCTGTTTCTCTTTCTTCATGAACAAATCCATTCCACTTGATTAATAGGAGAATACTCAAACCACTAAAACTCCGTTCCAGGTTTTCCTGGTTACCTACATCTCTCCAGCAGCATGCAGTGTTTCTCCTCTGCGTCTGCTGCCTCAGCAGAGAACGCTCTCAGCTTGAGCTTCACTCAACTGAGACACCTCTGTGTTGCTCGACAGCTTAGCGAGTTTAGTGCGGGCAGTTGTTGACCGGAGGGTTGATCGTAAACATATATTCATGGTAGGAGGATGCTTGAGAGAAGTGGAGCGCTACGTCTGTAGCATGTTAGCTTAGCAGTAACTGTGGCGCTGTAGGATGCTGCAGGTGTAAGAGACACTGCAGGCGTAAGAGATGCTGCAGGTGTAAGAGACGCTGCAGGTGTAAGAGACGC
>NC_056503.1:11609928-11612085 GCF_014905685.2 Nematolebias whitei
CCCTGGACAGGTCTCCAGTCCATCACAGGGACATAGAGACAAACGAGGCAAACAACCATTCACTCTCTCACTCACACCTAGAGACAGTTTAGAATTACCAATCAGTCTAACATGCATGTTTTTGATCTGTGGGAGGAAACTGGAGTACCTGGAGAAAACCCACTCATGCACGAAGAGAACATGCAAACTCCACCCAGAAAAGTCCCTGACCAGAATTCGAACTGGCAACCTTCTCACTGAGAGGCGGCAGCTCTACCAACTGAGCCACCGTGCCGACCTATCTCAAATAAGTTTGAAATTTTTTATTTCCCAACAAAAGTTATTATTTTCAAACTTGTCTGGTCTGGTAAAAAAAGAAGTGTTGTGTCGCATGTGCAGCCAAAACAAGAAGAGAAAGCAGCTATAATCATGCGTGAGGACTTACCGGTAAGCTCACACACGACCCAGTGTTTGGTTGTGTTTACCTTCTTCTCTATGGAGGACAGCAGGTCTTTGAGGATGGCCAGTTTGGTCACCAAGTTCTCCAGCTCCTGGTCTCCACCCTGATTCACTGACTGATGGACAAAAGACCAAAAAAAATAATTTACCTTAGCTTAATTTAAATGCTGAATTAATGAAATGTATTTTTGTGTCGAAATTAAATTGTTTCTACACAAAACACTTATTTACAAAAAAATGTCTGCACTGTTATAAAACAGGAAGGAGATGATCATTGTTTCTCACCATGTCCCCCAAAATTAGCTGTAAAACAAAAGCTCTAAAAACACAATAGATCATGTGTCAGTACTACCGTTGTATATTGATCAAAACATGTCCCAAACGTTTCAGTAAGACCTTGACAAGTCATGCTAAATAGTGGAAATAAAGGAGCGTGTCAAATAATAATATTGTAACAGTAAGAACAACTATAGGAGATTACATACAGGATTGTTTCTGTATGTTGTATAAGACTGCAGCACATGAAGGGTGAACAACTGCACTTTGAAGAAAGAATCGACTTAAACTCGGAGCACAGAAAACTTTAGGCCAAGTTTTGATGTCACAGAAAGATAGAACAGTCTGCAGTTTGATCTGCCTGCTACGACTCTGTCAAACATTTTCTATTGTGTAACCATCAGAGGCAAACTACAAACTGCTTTAAAACCTGCTGGGACGTTTTCATGCAAACAAACAGAACATTTAATTTCAAATCTAATGAAGAGCTAATGGATGTAGGGGAAAAAAGTATATCCAATTAGGTTTTGAGTTTTTTCATCTTTTATTTGTGAAAACGTGTGGCAAACATGCTAATAATTTATTCTAGAGGTATTGCGTAAGACAACTGTAAAACCCAGCAGTCCATGAGCAACAACAAGGTGTTAATGAAAACCGTACACCAGCGAGGTACAAACCATGATTTGGAAAATCTTATTTTCTCTTTAGAGGGTCTCAGATTTCAAAATGTCTGGGAATATACAAACAGTCATATGAATGTGCAGTGCAGCTTTTCTACAGTTTATGTCAATGCCTATTTAAAAAAATAAATAAATCAGAGCAGCAAATGGCAAATACATAACACAGATTTTAACGTTTTTGGCCAACTTATTTAACAAAATAAAACAACAATTACTTAATCTATATTTAGCAACCCTTAGAAGAACTTGAACTCTAAAACTAATATTAAAAAGAGCGTACTTGCTTGAAAAATGTAAAAGATTGCGTCTTTATTACGAGCAGAAACTTGTGCCATAAGAAACTGAACGTGAACGGCTCAGACTGAAGCTGTATACGAGTAATTTGAAATTAAAACCACTGGTGTGGTGTACCGTACATGAGATCATGCTAAGTTCATGTGCGCGCCACTGCTCCAGCTCAAAATACACCGTAAAGGACGTTATTTTTCTTCTTGGGTGTTTTACGTTGGCTTGCATCCACTCAGTTGCATTACCGCCTCCTTGAGGACGAGCCCCACGCCTACACTGCCGTAAAGGAAGTTTCACCGACGTGAAACGTAAATTTGTCAATCTGCGTTTGATTACGCCGTGGCTCTCTCAAGGACACCGATGTGTGACACAAAAAACTGAATTCTGGAATTGAAATTGAATTATAGAACTGAAAATGAAAGTAGTCAAACTGAATTTTCAGTACAACAAAATACAATTTCAAAGCAAATAAATT
>NC_056503.1:11612185-11622932 GCF_014905685.2 Nematolebias whitei
GTTTTTCTCCACCTCCTCTGATCTTATGGTTCTTGAACCGAGCTCAGGAGGAGGGATTGACAGCTCTCCTGGTGGCCCCGAGCGCATGGGTGCACCATGGTTCCCAGCCCTGAAACGCCTGCTGTCGGGGTGCCCGTGGAAACTGCCGTAGAGGGAGGACGCTCTCCTTCCAGGCAGGAGGAGCGACCAGGAGTTACCCAGAAATAGGCCAGCACCTGTGGGTCTGGCCGTTGAACAAATCCACTTAGAGAGGATGGGTCGCCCACAGGATGTAATGCGCACAATTCAGGTTTCTCGTGGTGCATCTACCACAGCGATGTACACATCAAAGCGGACAGCTTTTCAGTGCTGATGTACAGAGAAGGGTGTAGAGGCCACCTCATGTTCTTTAGGTGGCATGCTGTTCTTTCTGCAGCAGCTGATGGACAGAAATTTGCATCCAGCACGTGTTAAACGTACGCTGCAGCCATCTCTTCTTGACATGAAGGTTTCTGAGACAGAACAGGTTTTATCATCCGCTGATGAAACGTTTTCTAAAGGTGTACAGAGACGCAGGTCTGTCTCACACGCACTTGTTTCCAGTGGGATTTAATACTGGTCCTGCAGGTCATGATCAAAGCTTCATTTGAGTCTTTGGATCAGGTTCCACTTAAATTCTTGTCTCTTTAAACAGCCGTGCTGCTGGCTTTAACATCCGCTAAGAGAGTGAGTGTTTTATCTGCCCTCTCTGTCGCTCCGTCATGTCTCAGAAATTAGGCTGACGGCAGCTCAGCTGATTTTAGATCAACCCAGCTTTTATGCCTAATACATCACGAGCTCTTTTAATCAAGAGCGATATCGTTGGAGGGGTCGTCGTCCCCCCCCCCCACACACACACACACACACAGATCAGAAGAAGTAACGTCTTTTTATCTCCTCTGTCCTGTGCGGGCGTTGACATGTTACATAGCGTGCACAGCTGCAATGCGTCAACATCTGTTTGTGCATTATAGAGATGCATCTGCAGGTCGCCCGTTATCCACCCAGCGCTTGTCACACTGGCTGTGTGAGACTATTTCTGAAGCCTACAGAGCATCAGAATTAGAGTCTCCTGTCAACCTCAGAGCGCACTCTATCAGGGGTATCGCATTTTTGACTGCTTTGCATAATGGTATGTCAATGCAGGACATTTTGCACTGTGGCCGCGTGGTCAACACCCTGCTCATTTATTCGCCTTTATTTAGGTGATGTAACGGTCTGTTCCATGACACATTCTGTCCTTAGTGTTTACAGAATGAATATTGTTGTTTCATGGAACTCCGTTTTACTCACATCTGTCTGCATGCATTACAGTGTGAGATGTTATCAGTCACAAGTTGTGACTGTTATTTGGTTCTATTGTCATTAATCAGTTCACAACTATTGTTACCAATCAGTTCATCTGATTAATAATCAGCTCTCTTGTTATTATTAATCTGTTCATACGGTTCAGCTGTAAACCGGTTGGTTCAGGGCTCTTTTCAGCGTTTTTTCCCTCCCCGTTGATGTTTCCGGGGCGTTCATGCATTCAGAATGCATAGTTACACAACATGCGTCTGTGCATGGCACACATAATTACGCAATGCGTAATTACGCACATGGGAGCTGAGTGATTAGACTTTTTTTGGGGCAAGGTTCTGCTTCATACGGTGTTCGAGTGGACCCAGTGAGGCGAGGACCACATCTGCTTCGCCCTTAACCCACTAAGCGAAAGCCTTAAAGGGCGAAGCCTATACGAAATAGAACGTTGGTCACGTACTGTAACCCCAGATTCTATGAGTATAAGCGTAGCCCTTTAAGCGTCGGGTCTCACTGGCTCCTGAATGGCTGAAGAAAAAAGCTATTTTTGGGAGCGGATTTCCCGCTCTTAACGTAATTTATACGGACCGGGTGGGGCCCACACAGCAGGTGGGCGTGGACTAAATTTTTCATTGCTAATGCTCCGCATAACAGGATAAACCCACTAAGCGAAAGCCTTAAAGGGCTACGCTTATACTCATAGAATCTGGGGTTACAGTACGTAACCAACGTTTTAAAATGTTACGTTGTTGATTCAGACACGGTGATAATAACAACGTGAGCTGAAGGCATTGTTTCTCCCATCCGAGGAGCGTTCTCATTTCAAAACTGACCTGAAGTACAGCCATTGACCTGATCATACCTTTTCTTTTATTCTGTGTTGCACTTTCTGTAAATATGTCTGTAAAATGGATGGCAAATCGTGTGTGACATTTGTTGCTCAAAAGTAGACGGTAGCCTATAGGGGTGTAACGGTACGCTAAAATCACGGTTCAGTTCGGTTTCAAGGAGGACTCGGTTCGGTTCATTTTCGGTACAAAAAAGGCCAAAATAAAGACTTACAAAATGTTTATTTTGAAAATATGCCAAGTAAACAAGTTCAGTCATTACAGACTTCTTAGCTGGAGGTGATCTGGTGGATGAAGAAGACTCAGCTGTTATCATCCTCAGACTGCAAACAACACAGAAATAAATAAATAAAGAGTTAAGATTATAATTTTAAATTTAAAAAGTTAATTAGATCACAATAATACCACAATAATCCCAATAATACAATAACAATACTTCTTCTTGCATGGTCATCATTTCTGATATGAGATGGTTGAATATTCTCTCTCGCTCATCATCGTCAGGGCAGGGCTTTAAATCTGGGGTCGGGCTTGTTGATGATGTCAGTTTTAACTTTTTCATAAAGTGCTGCTACAACTTTATGGCTGAAGTGTTGACATGATGGGATGTTGTAGCGGGGCTCAATAACTTTAATCATATGCTTAAAGCGACGCGTCGACAGATTACAGACGTAGATCCAGAGCTTTACAAACTCCTACAGCTTGTGTTCTTGCTTTGGACCGATCTGAATGACCTGATAAATGTTGTTTCAATACTGCTGTTATCGCTGCATTTCTTCCTTGTAGAAGAGACGTTCACATTCGGATGATGTCGATTCAAGTTACAAGTTCGACGTGTTGCTGCTGCAGATCCACTCTCCATGAAACGTCGTCGACACACAGCTTTAGATTTGTTCACTTGTCTTTTAACAAGAAAGCCATAATGTTTCCCAGCAGGAGACCACAACGACATGCTAGGCTGCTAATGCTACGCGTGCTGCAAGATAATAGCGCCGTGCTGAAACACGCTTAGGAACTTTAGTTCCGCGGTGCATAATCTCTAGTTAATAATAATAATAATAATTTGTGGAGTGGTGACACAGAAGTTAGAAGATGGACCTGTGATTGGAAAGTCGCAGGTTCGATTCCCAGTACCGTCAACATCAAAATGTGGATGGAAAAGGTGGAACACCCACACCTGCCTCCACCCTCATTCACCCCACTCTGGGCCCCTGAGCAAGGCCCTTAACCCCCACCATCTGCTCCCTAAACAGGTCTCTCTTGAAAATGAGTTCTCGTGGCTCAATGAGACTACCTGGATAATAAAAGGTAAATGGAAAAAAAAAATTTAATGAATGAAAAAATAAACGAAACGGTACACGCGTGGACCGAACCAAACATGCTGTACCGAAATGGTTCAGTACACCCACGTGTACCGTTACACCACTAGTAGTCTATAATGTTACCCGAGGCACCTTATTATATCTATGAAAACATTATTATTCATTCTCAACAATATATCAAACCACCAAAACAATTTAAATTCCGCTCTTTGTACCTTAACTCCCAAATCAAGCAAACTATGTAAGACACGACTATGGATGAACGCAGCAAAAATATTTATTTCTCTCCGAGTTTATTTAACAAAATGATACTCCTGTGGTTTAGCTGATTGTACCTAAATTTAACAGTCAGTAGCCGCAGAAGTCTCTGTATAAATGAATACACTATTTTTCAACAACGTACAAACTAGTTGAGCTATGTTTAAACTACAAATGGGAGCCACTGAAAGTATTGAGAATCAGACGTAGAGCAAATCTGTGTCTCGCTCAAACCATTAATTAGTTTTCTTTGAATAATTTTGAGTCACTGGTTGTCCATGATCAGAGTAGTTAAGGTTTCAGAGGTAGTACTGGTCCAGTTCAGATGGTTGTAACAAGATGTGTATTTCACATTATTGTGCTGAAAAATGTAAGAGTTACAAAAATGTAGAAAATGTGACGGCAGTCATGGCATCATGTTTTTTTTTCTTTTTTCTACACAATACTGTTGTGTTTTGTTCAGGTTGTTGTTTGTTCATATACCGTAAATCAGTCGGAGTTTCTTTATTTGTCATACGCACCATGTGTGGTACATGTGGTGGAACGAAGTTGTGCACACAGGGTCCCATTTACATCCAACAAAAGTGTAATATGTAAAAGAAAAACAGTAATAAGATCTAAGATATGAACTGAGAGAAATGTTTAACTAAAAGCATGCTAAGCACTAGTAGTATAAAAACAATACGCCTGAAATAAGAACAGTGTTGAAGTGGAAGTAAGAACTTTACACTTGTATGCCAAAATATCCACATCAGAAAACGCACCTTAATCCACCACTAGATGACAAACACCACATCATTTGGTTGGCAAATGTACGTTTTTTTTTTTTTACTGGTCGAACGAGCAGGCGTGATGTGCAAACATGCAAATCATTATTTTCCTGCAGGCAAGATGTCGCAGCTGGGTGATCACAGTATTGGAGCATTGATCTGTGATTGGCTGGGTGGAAAAGAGAAACGACACGGCGGCCTGCGGTTCAATGAGCAATGCAGTCCACAGTTCATATTTCATGTGCAGCTGTAAAATGTAAACTTCTGTCAGAGATTTTCTGAAAGAGACCAATTTATTTTGAACCTTTTTCTTATCGACTTCATCTTTTTTGTACTTTGAACAGAATGATGTGTAAATTCTGGTTCATTGTGTCAGGCTACAGGAAAGATCAAGCTTGCAGCTGTGACGGACGGCAACAGGCTGAAGAGTTTTGCAGCCCCCCACTAACCCACACACCCACTCACCCACAGACACACAGACACAGAGACATCCTAACAGGCCACATAAACAAGAGAAGTCAACCAGTTTTATTTTTAACCCAAACAATTTTGTTCTTTTTCTCCTTTTTTCCTCTGCTTCCTCTCTCGTAAACGTTTTTCTTGGTGTTTCCCTTCAGGTTTCAGAAGCACGTCCACACGTACAGAATCCTCCCAGACGATGAAGGATTTCTGGCGGTGCAGGTACAGAAGTGGCACACACTCTTCCTCATCATGCTGCAGCAACAGCTGGCGGGCAGAGATGCTTCTGTTGACTCTGAGCGCTCCGTCTCAAATGTGCACACACACATGCACACACATGGCAGCCTCTTTGTGCCTCGTGCCTAACAGCTGTGAAGTCCTCCACAACGCAGACACGCACACGATAACATGGTGCTTCAGAGCAGATGGTGTTTTTCCCTCCTGTTTGATTTTTGGGCCTTGGCTATTAAGGGAAAAGTGTAATTTTTCTTTGTGGGACTGATGGGAAATGTTTATCAAGCCAGCTCTTCCTGGTTTGGATTATATTTAGCTCTCTGGGCTGCTCCTGCTTGCACATTAAATATGGAACAATAGAAGCCACCGGAGATTTCAGAAACATGAGCACTTGCAGCTCAGGAGTTGGGATGTGATCATTGTGAAGGCTCCATGTAGGAAATGACATTTCTCTGTGTTTGTCTTCCTCTCTCCCATTCTCAGACTTCTCAGGGCGTGCAGCCTAAGCGCTTTAAGACGTTGCCAGAGTTGGTGTCATTGTACCTGCAGCCCAGTCAGGGCCTAGTTACTACGCTGCTTTATACTGTGGACAGAGAGGAGACGGCTGTCACAGACGACCGGGACTATTCAGGTAACAAGCTCACCCCACAGCCACACAGCTGTCGCTTTCTTTTTTTTTGTGTGTCAAATTCTGACTAGTTTTTTTATTTTCTAACCTGTAGATGGAGAGGATGAGAAGCCGCCCCTCCCCCCTCGCTCTGCCTCCACCTCCACTCCCCCTGGACCAGAAACGCCGACAGAAAGGTACAAAGTCTGTGTGACAGATCATTTAACCATATCCTGCTCACAATTATGAAGCAACTAGCAAAACGTCACACAAACAGCCATATTTCAAACGCACACACAGGAAGTTTGCCGTTTCCCATTAATTTAATTTGGTCTAATCAGTAATGTAGAGGGATATGGGGCTGGATATATATTGTAAATGATCAGTTATGAGTTAGCTCATAAGATATGCATTTATTATGCAAATAACCTCGCTGTGTGGGCACCACCTGTGTTTTAGTGGAAAAATCAGTCTCTAACCCCAAATTAAATGAAAACTGAAACGTGAATTATTTTCTCGTGTTTGAAGGGCATCAAATGAGTAATACACACAGCTATGCCAAAACTATCACAAATTTAGTTGATTTTATGTATTTTATTACAAAAATAATAATCTGTGATATACGTGATGAAAAATTATGCACAACAAACGAATGAATAACAAATAGCTTTGTATCAAAGGTCTAATTGATTATTCAAATCAGTGAAACTTAAAAAGGCAGATTTTGGACTGGTTCTGTTTGTGAAGTAGTTAAAATTGTGTCTAAAGTGAGCTGTAGTTTGCAGTTGTAATAGGTTCACCAGAAGTGCATTGAAGAGTCTCTCTCACCAGAACCAGATGTCAGAATGTTCCACAGCTGCTTAAAATGATACCAGCAAGGCCTGAGATGCTCCGGTGACTGAGAGGCTGATTGTCTCCTCAAAAGTCACCTATCATCGGTTGGAGGGACGAAGGTCTGGGCACTGGTTCTGAAGTCAGCCGGGATTTACCACTCTGTGATGGGATGGTTCTGGTTTGGTCAGTTTCTCTCGTCCTGAGACGTCTGGTCCTAACTCTTTGTCATGTTTTATAAAGTCTGAAGTCCATTTTCTCTGTCTGCCTTTAAAAGAGACAAATAAGACAAATGATTTTCTTAAAGAGAGATTACTTAAAACACACATTGTCATGAATAAACATTCAGGTATGAAAATAAACAAAATGACATTTTGGAGTTGATAGCAGGCATTGTTTCTCCAAGAGGTGTCACTGTCCATCCCCTGAAAAGTAAATGTCATTAAACAAAGGGGTTCTCATGGTGTTATCTTCATGGGAACCATCCTGGGAGTAACACTCCTTTTCGATAAAGGAAGATATCAAATTAGCAAGTTCGGATGTTCCTAAGCTTCGAGGTGAGTTGAACCAAAACTCATTAAAACGATCTGTCCGTTTCATGGGAAATTAGTTCATATTGGCAGTGAAGTTAACACAGTGACAGTTTTTTAAATTACATTTACATTAGTGTCAACTAAGAAGTTAGTGAGCTGAGTTGAACACCTGTAAAACAAAGTCTGTCGTGGAACGAAGGATAAAATCATTCTTAGAATTTAGCTTTGTTCACTTTATGCAAATGATCCGTAAAACACCAGCATAAGAAGAATGCCTCAAAGAACAGAGGAGGAGAAGGAACAAGGCGTCTTCTATGTTTTGTCATGTTAAAAATCAAATTCAATCTTCCTTTAAAACAGAATATGAACAATATTTACAGTTTGATTTGGTAGTTTTTCAGGTTCTACAAAATTAGTGGCTTATTTGGACCTGTTTGGTGTTTGTGGTTTGCAGTAAATGTATGTGCACATGTCAAGATGTATAAAAATAATTCAGGTGGAAAACTGTACAACTTAACAGGGAATCTATTTTAGTCTAAAATGTTGATCTCAATGAGAAATGACGCCACATTAAACATGCACAAAGGCGTGACTGCCTTTAAATGCAAATTAAGGTTACAGAATGTTGACAGCATGTTGGCATGACCGCATCACTATCTTATGTCTTTGTGTCTGAATGTCATGGTGGACCAGTTGGCTTTGAGGAAGTCAGTGATGGCTCAGTTTTTCCCCACTGGTTTATCAGCAGACTACATTTTAGAAATATCCCTGTGGTTCATATTAATAATGACACAAATGTTACCTAGCAAAGAATCCTAGCGAAACGATGGACGGACAAGAATATTGACAGTATGTCATGTAAGCAACATGCTTACTGGACTTTACCTGGGTTTGTTTCAGCGCCCCGGCAGCAAACGGCCTGAGCACCATCTCGCACGAGTACCTGAAGGGCAGCTACGCGTTGGACCTCGACGCCGTCAAACAGGGAGCCTCGTCACTGCCTCATCTCAACAAAACACTTGTGGCTTCCTGCAAGCGCCTTAACGGGTGAGCTGCTCACACCAGCACATTGTTAGAGGCACCCATTCTACACCTCCTCTCTTCTACTTACAGAACTGCACTTTAAAGCAGGGGTTCCCAACCCTGGTCCTTGAGGAACACCATCCTGCATGTTTTAGTTGATTCCCACTTCCAACACACCTTATTCAGTGATTTAATTACTTCCTTGTGCTCTGCAGAAGCCCGCAGAACCCATTAATTAAAATCAGGTGTGTCAGAGCAGAGAAACAACTAAAACATGCAGGATGGTGTTCCTCAAGGACCATGGTTGGGAACCCCTGCTTTAAAGCTTTAAATGCCCTGACAGTCCCTTCAGCCCACAGAGCTGCCAGCGTCTTCTGCTTCACTTGTTTTGGCCACAATTACTCATGTTGCACGTTTAAATATCACGATGGGAAACAAACAACACACCTGTATGTAGTAGAAATATGTTTCTTTTAGAGGAGTCTGAAAAGAAGATACTTTTTAGCTGAGCGTCAGAAAGCAAGTTGTTGAATCTGTTTCTGTTTGCAGGGAGGTGGATAAGGTTCTGTCTGGTTTGGAGATCCTGTCGAAAGTGTTTGATCAGCAGAGTGCTTTCATGGTGTCTAAGATGATCCAACAGGTACATGTATTTGTTGCTTTTTATGTATAACCACATGTCTCTGTTTGTGCACTGTGAGAACTAAACTGCAAGGATTCTTGTCTTTATCATGGATTTCACAACACAACAGCTAAACTAGATATTTCACCCTTTTTTAAATTAAATAATAAAAACGTGACCATTTAAAAGGCTCTTGTCTCTTAACAGACAAATTCTGGGCTTAAAGCCCAAAAATGGAAATGCAAGCGGTCTTAAATTTTTTAGATTAAGATTAGATTAGACTATTTATATTACAAAGGGTGTTAATATTATTATATTGTAAATTACAATTACCAAGTAGGAACATAAACTATGGGCAGAAACTTGTGCCATCCGAAACTGAATTTGAATTGCTCAGACTGAATTAGGGATGTGCGATAGGACATAAAATTCATATCACGATATCTATTGTGATGGGTGGTGGTAACAATATATATCATGATATGTTTTTGGTATAAAACTTGCAATTGGAATGAAAAAAAGACAAACATAGGGTGTCATTTTGCTTTCATTTATTTTGAAAACTACCATACCACAAAATTTTCTTAATCAAAAAAATTCCACTACTAGGTCCAGAGAGTTTTTAAATAAATAAAAAAAATAAAGAATTAGACTTCTTTCTTGTAGTGCAAAAGCTTTCAACTGTAACAAAGTTCATGCTCAATCATCCAGGTATCAAATCCAATAATTCTCAGTCGGGTCATCTGGACAGTTTCTTTTTTGTAGAGATGTTTCACCCTCTATCCGGAGGGCTTAATCAGTTTACTGGAACTCCTCAGACTGATGAAGCCCTCTGGACAGAGGGTGAAACGTCTCTATAAAAAAGAAACTGTCCAGATGACCCGGCTGAGAATTATTGGATATCAAATGTAGTTTTAGCCATATGTGTTAAACAAAGGAATATGTTGTTAACTCTTAACAGTTTCCAGTATTCTCACTTAAGAAATGAACAGCAACTACCGGTATCATTTTACATATAAAAAAGTGCACACTGAAACACTTAACAAAATTAAAATTCAAAATCTCGCTGTCATTTGTTAGAGTCTAAAGATTGTTGGCCAAGAACACCAGCTTGTCCACAGTTTCTGGCTTTAACAAAGACCAGTGGCATGAAACAATGTTGCCACCAAAGCTAAATGCCCTTTCTGAAGGAGCACTCGTGGCTGGAATGCAAAGATATTTCTTGGCCAGTCTTGCCATTCTTGAAAAATTAGCCTGGTGCTGTCTCCTCCAGTCCAGTGGGTCAGTTTCTGACAGACGAAGGTTTGGCTTCAAAGGCAAAGGAGGGGTTCCTCCAGTGGGTGTCTCCTTCCCCTTTAAGGAGAGATGACACAAAATGGTGACCGGTTTCCTCTGTGGCTTTGACCAAAGAGGGTCGCAGTAAAGTCACACAATGCAGCGTTCTTTTCACTGATCAGAGAGCAGGTTTAACCCCTTTTATTCTGCACAAATGCACTCTCTAAAGCTGACCAACGCTTACTTTAACTTTTGACGGAACACAGCGTTTTGCGCATGCATCCGAATACGGCAACGGTACGGCAAGCCGGCCATAGTTAACTTGTAGCTTCGCTACTTAGCTCTCGAAGAAAACAGACTTTAACACCATTTACACAGTTTTCAACTCAAAAAAACGTAATGTTTAAATCTGACAACTCTGATTTTACATCAGACACAGCATTACTGCGGTTAGCCGGTAGAAGACAGAGCTCTATCATGGGCTAAATGTCTACCGTTTCTACCGTGTACCGTGTATATCGTGCATTCCTAGACTGAATCTGTATTTGCGTAATTTGACATTAAATCCACTGGTTTGAAAATGAATTTGACTAAACTGAAACTGAATTTATTTGCTTTGAAATTGTATTTTGTTGTACTGAAAATTCAGTT
>NC_056503.1:11627932-11644940 GCF_014905685.2 Nematolebias whitei
AATGTGAAGTCGCACTAGAGGCGGCTGCAGTCCAAAGTTTTTGTGCACTAACAACAGTTGTAATAAACGGCAGAGAGCTGAGTGTTTTTGTGCTACTCAGCCTTTTTCAGCATGTAGGAGCAAAACTAATAAAATCCAGTCACAAAGAGGTATTCGTCAGTTTGGACATAACCGTGATCATGCATGAGCTGAAACGCTCAGCACAAAATCTAAGCCAAGTTTGAGTAACTTTGGTTTGTTAGTAGTTTTACTGTATATCTTTAGATAGTTGCAGTGCTTTAAAATTAGTGTGATTAAATTGATCGTTAGAAAACTCTGAGAACAAAGAAGATGGAAGCCCCGGTAAAACAAAACAAAACGAGAGCCTCAAGCCAGTCATGCAGTGGACTTTTGGATTTGTGCCGCTCCCCTAAATCTAATAGAAGTTTTTAAGCTTAGTGCATCTAAAAGTAACACAAACACTGTAGGACGACGAGTCAGAGTCAGCTCTGTCACTGGCTGACACAAATGTAGACCGTATGCCCGACTGTGCCAACACTAGAGGAGGCTGTGAAAATGATGCTGACAAATATTTACACGTACTTTGAACAGTTTCACACCAGTGTTTTCTCAGTGTGTGTGTGTTGAAATCCTCCTTGTGTGGTTTATCCCAGGTGAAGCTTGATGTTTACCTGGCAGAGCTGACAAAGATCGGAAAGAGTCAGAAGTACACTTTATCTGTGGACGTGGAGGGAGGGAGGCTGGTGGTGATGAAGAAGGTGAAGGACAACCAGGAGGACTGGACCACTTTTACTCATGACAAAAGTAAGAATTACACACTCGCACTATTGACACACAAACACTACAAGTGTTCCAGTCAGGGTGTTTTGTCCTCACAAACATTCCAAGTCATTCAAAGACGCAGACACCTCTGGTATCAAGTCTCAGTCCAGTTCTTGTGTTCCAAGTCTTTACACGTATTTATGAAACCTCCTCAGTCAGTCCCTCAAGCTGTTTTATTTCCTTCACACTCATCTCTGACCCTCTGACTCTTGTCTATCCATCTCTTCCAGTTCGTCAGCTGATCAAGTCTCAGCGGGTTCAGAATAAACTGGGCATCGTGTTCGAGAAGGAGAAGGACAAGAGCCAAAGGAAAGACTTCATCTTTGCCAGTGCCAAGGCTCGTACACATTTAATCACACAAATTCTCTCAAACCCTTTTATTCAACTGTTGTATGGTAGAGCTGTTAAATTATTTAAACTGTATTTAAACCCTAAGGTGCAAAAGTTTTCAAACACCCCGTTATATTATATAGTCTGTTATGATTTGTTTTCAGACAGCCGGATGTTCTTGTATTTTTTACAAATGGTCTTGACTGATAGTTTTCCAGGCTTTGTGATGGAACGTGGGCAAGAGAAAGACAAGTGAGGCCTAAAGACAACAGCTGGTGAACACCATCTGACAGTCATGTCTTTAAGACGAAAGAAGGTCGAGTCATATGGAGAGCCATTGCATTCAACATTAAATAAATATTGTTATTTAAAAATTATTAATAAATATTCCTTTAAATTAATAAATGTTCCTATGAAATAAATTAAATAGAACTGTTTAGTTTTTTCCCAAGATTTGTTTTTTATTGATTTCAAGATTTATTCATTTATTTATTTAATTATGGAGTTTCATTTTGTGGTACATATTTCAGGGGCTTTTATTTTTAAACCCTGTTTTTCCATTTTAAGCGCTTTTCGTTTCATGTTCTTATAGTCAAATGAGGGGGCGGGGTTTTCTCTGTGGGGCAGGTCTAGTCAAATCATCATAACTAACAATCAGGTCTCTCTTGTAAATGAGTCCCTGAGGCTCAGTGGGATTAACCTGTTTACATTAAAGGTTGAATGAAAAACAATGTGATCGGACCTGACCGGTCTCAATGCAGCCCATCCATGAGTTTTATAGGCTGGGCAAATCGGTAACTAAATCAAAAATAACATACACAATGGCCTCTCAAGTCTCATGCATTGACAGTGAGACACCTGCATTTCATGACGTGCACAGCACACTTTGTATTTCTCACGCTAAAACACACACACACACATGCAGGCCCTTTTTTTTTTTGAAGAGGAACCAATGTGCAGCACAACGTTTCCACACGGGCTGGAGCGCAATAGCGGACATGGCTGCAGTGTTGCCAACTTGGCGACTTTCTCGCTTTATTTAGCGAGTTTTCAGAACCCTCAAGTGACTCTTTTTTTTTTTTTAAAGCGACTAGCGACAAATCTAGAGACTTTTTTCTGTGTTACTGGAGACTTTGAAGACTACATTTGAAAGCATGCCATAAGCCCCTCCCACTTCCCCAAGCCCTGACAGCTGTCAGTCTCACAGCAGAAAGGAGACCCGCTCCACTCCGTGTCCACATCGCAAATAAATCACGCCCAGGATTACAAAGCGGGATGTAAATGTAATATAAATTAAAATTTTAATATAGTGACCCCTGCGACCCAAATAGGAAGAAGCAGGTAAAAGATAATGGATGAATGGATGGATGTTTTTTTCACGGACTCTGTCAGGCTAAAATAAATCCCTGTGTTCCAACCCCGGATCAAAGAAGAGAACTGAATGTGCTGCAAGCTCAGGGGGGGCGGAATACTTTGCTGTGATTGGTCAAAAACGATTGGAGTGCCAGTCTAATCCTGACCAGACCCGCCCCACAGAGAAAACCCCGCCTCCTCATTTGAATATAAGAACATGAAATGAAAAGTGCTTAAAATGGAAAAACAGGGTTTAAAAATAAAAGCCCCTGAAATATGTAAAGTAGCTTTACAAAATACAAGTGTCACAAAATGAAACTCCATTATTAAGTAAATAAATGAATATATGTTGAAATTAAAAATAAATCTTGAAATAAATAAAAATAAATCTCAAGGGAAAAACCTAAACATTTCTATTTAAATGTTTTATTTCATGGGAACATTTATTTATTTAATGGAATATTCATTAAAATAATTTTTAAATATTTATTTATTTTTTGGAATATGTATTTTTTTTTAATAACACTATTTATTTATTTATTTAATTTTGAATTAAATGGCTCTCCATAAAGTCGAGTCGAGTCAAATCTATTTATATAGCTCATTTAAAACAGGAACTGTTACCAAGTGCTTAACAAAAGGATCACAGCATCAAATAAAAATTCAATTCAGTTTATTTACATAGCGCCAAGTCACGACAGAAGTCGTCTCAGGGCACTGAACAGAAAAAAATTAATTAACGAGATATAATTACAGCATCAGGAATAAAAGCATAACAACACAAAACATAATTGGAAAACAATGAAACACTAAATCATATCACCATGTGTTAAATGTCAAGGAATAAAAGCAAAAGGCATAAACACAGTCAGAAACAAAGAAATACTAAATGAGTACAGGTGAGTTTTCAGGAGAGATTTAAAAGAAGAGACTGAAGTGGCCTGTCGAATGTTGATGGGCAGATTGTTCCAGAGTTTAGGGCCCAGAAGATTTAGCAAAGACCTGATACAGGTCCTGAAAGACCATCATTCTTCAGCTGATCGTCTACTGTATGCCAGTGAACAACACTGGTTCATCCCTTGAGTTTAGGAGCCTTTTTATTCCTAAATAGTTCATAGGTCAACGTTACGTGGCTTAAGGAGCAAACACAAAAACATTCATTCATTTGGAAAAACTTGAGCTGAACTGATAATCAGTGGAGAAAAAAGCAGCTAAAGTCAAAAGAAAAACTTCAAAAGAGCAAACTATGTGAAATATGTCTCAAATGAGAAACGATTTTAGACGTCAGTGTTTTAAAATTTCCAGTAATTTTCAAGTCAACATGCAAACGAGGCTGAGTCAGACATACCTCGTTGATGGCTTCCTGCTCACTGGTTTGTGTGTTTGTTTCAGAAGCGGGAGGCATTTTGTCAGCTGCTGCAGCTGATGAAGAACAAACATTCCAACCAAGACGAGCCCGACATGATTTCCCTCTTCATAGGCACATGGAATATGGGTCAGACACCCAGCTACGTTCTGCAACATTAATTCATTAAGTGTGCTAAGTATGTGATTAGAACAGGCGGCTTTGAATCTTTACTTGTCTTCAGGCTCGGTTCCATCACCAAAGTCTGTGGCATCGTGGGTTTTGTGTCGCGGCCTGGGGAAAACTCTGGATGAGATGACCGTCACAATCCCTCATGACCTTTACGTGTTTGGAACCCAGGAAAACTCCGTGTGTGATCGAGAATGGGTGGAGTCGCTACGTGCCACACTAAAAGAACAGACAGAACTGGATTATAAGCCGGTGAGGAGACAACTGGAAATAAACCATTGTTACACAAGCTTGTTTTTATCTTCCAAATCTGTTTAAACCACAGGAAGGTATAAAGGAAAAAATGGAGGTGATGAGTTTAAAACAGTTATTTTTATGTGCTCTGAATGCAGAAATTATGACTAGAAGTTCTTGTTTTGTTTTGTCAGATTGCGGTGCAGACTCTATGGAACATTAAACTTGCTGTGTTGGTAAAACCAGAGCATGAGAACAGGATCAGCCACGTGGGGATGTCCAGTGTCAAGACGGGGATTGCGAACACGTTGGGTAACAATAACTCATTGTTGTCCGTAATTATTCTAAAGGGAATAACGGAACAATTGAAACTGTTGTCGGAACAACAAGTCTGATCACATGGTCAATTTATTTTACAAGAAAGCATCTTTCCTTAGACATATACAGCTCTTTGTTTAGTGTGGATGTTTATTCTGTTGTCCAGGCAACAAGGGAGCAGTGGGCGTGTCGTTCATGTTCAATGGCACATCGTTTGGCTTTGTGAACTGTCACTTAACATCAGGGAATGAGAAGATTGCCAGGTATCACCTGCATTCCCTCACACACCCGTCTACAAGTCTGTGCTCTGTACTGGTTCCCAAGTTTTTATTTCTGATCCACAAAATGACATCATCAAATCTTGTGACTCCATCAGTTGTTGGTTTAAACATACAATCTTTTCAGTACACTTTACAATAAGGCTCCCCTTATAAATGGCTAATAAATAGCTTATATATACATTATTAATTCCTCTTTAAACACTTTATAAATCATTAATAACTGCTTATTATACATTAATTAAGGGTGACAGAGACAAAACTGACCAGTTTCTTGCCAAATAGTGAGCCAGATCTGTTCACATATATATTTAATTTAGAGTTGTTATATTAAACATTTCTGACTAAAATACTATCTTGTAAGTGCAATAAGAATTTGTAAGCCCATTTTTTTTAGGATATAATATTAGTTGTAGATACTTAATGCATTGATAAAGTACAATATTATATGCTAAAGAAATAGGTTTACAAATGCTTATTGTGCTTACAAGGTAGTAACTTGGACTGAAATATTTAATATAACAGCTCTAGATGAAATGTGTTGGTGGCAGATTTGACTCACTACTTGGCAAGAAACTGGTCAGTTTTGTCTTTATTGCCCTTAATTAATGCATAATAAACAGTTATTAATGATCTTTAAAGTGTTTGTAGAGCAATTAATAATCTATATCTGTATCTATAAACTATTTAGTAGCCATTTATAAGGAGAGCCTTATTTTAAAGTGGTACCAACTTTTCTAATAACCCTATTAAACTAAGGCACAAACAGTCTTAACAACTTCAATACCCTATTTTATTAATTTATGGCCACCGTTTTTATTTTTTGCCACCATTATGGTGAAAATATGCCAAAATCCATTTTTTTAAATGCTGCTTGACAACTGATTATCTCAGGACCCCACTTGGTGTCACATGACCTGGGCTTAATTTGAGTTAGATCCCGCCGGAACAGGATCTGGGAAATCTTTTATTTTGACAGGGTAGGTTATGGTAACTGTTTGCTTGAATCTGGTAGCTGTCAGGCTTACTAATAATAAAGTTATGACCAAATATGACTGCCTTGAACGAAAAACCTATATTAGTACCTTTACCTTTTTTAGACACATAATCTGAAAATAATTACATAAACACTCATTTTAAACATAACAGCCACTTACAAGGTTCCTAATATCATCAGAGCCATTTCTGCTTCTACCCTTAAAAAAACTCTCTGCCCCTAAAACTACAGTCCTGGGAAATTTAATTAAAAACGCAAAAATATAATTAAACAGCACAACTAATTTACAAATCTGTTTTAAAGTTTAAATGGGTCATTAATAAAATTTTGATTATTTATTAAAGAAAAAAGAAAATCTTCTCATTGTTCAACTAAACCGAGAATTGAAGCTCATAATGGCAGTAGTAATGAGATAGTACTTGACACCGGGGGGGGGTTGGATGCAGTGGAGTGCGCTCTGTTCACACGAGGAGAGAGACGTGTAGGTAAACGTACATGTTTTACCACCTTTTAAAATTCACCAGAATGCAGGAAAAGACATCTATTTTATTCAAAATTTTCTGGGGGAGGGCCCCCCCCCCGCGCCCCTTCCATTATTTGTGTTCTGGCATAATTTAGTTTACAAACGCTCATGACCCACAGTGGCATCCAGACCTCAAACTTTGGGAACCACTGCTGTAAGAACTGCAGTGGTTCTGAAAACAAAATAAACTTTTATGGGTATAATTTTTTTTGTTGGATCAAATTATTTTAGCTAATCTCTTTGAATAATTCTAGTTTGTAAAAATGTGTTTACATCTTTTAGATCTAACATGTCAGACATTTGGAAATGACTTCTGTGGGTCCATTTTTTGCTTTTTTTGTATCATTGAATTAATGGTCTCATTTCCAGAGCTCTAAACTGTGGCTCACAGCTGCCGCCATGACTCTTTTCCATTCTTGCTGTTGTCTTTAGCTTTACTGTCACCTAATGGACTGGAGTGGAATAGTTTAACTGCTTTGATGGAAAAAAGGATGTGAAAAAAGTCTTTACAAAAAAACGTAATTGACAGCTTTTTTAGACCTTTAGAGATACAAAAGAGACACTAATTTGTATCATTCTGTTGCTTTATATGAGGTTACTGGGCTGCTTTGTTTTTCTGTTAAACTGAATAAAAAATAAAAAAAACATTTGATTATATTTCTCGTTTGTTTGTGCCTCATCCAGGAGGAACCAGAACTACCTTGATATTTTACGGCTGCTATCACTAGGAGACAAACAGCTGAACTCCTTTGACATTTCACTGCGTTTCACACATCTGTTCTGGTTAGGAGACCTCAACTACAGGCTGGACATGGACATTCAGGTGAGACGGAGCAAGAAGACAAAATGATGACCTGCTCTTAATCTGGATAAAACCTCAGTTTCTGATCCTGGCTTCTTTGTTTCTGACTCTGCAGGAAATTTTAAATTACATTAACAGGAAGGAATTTGAGCCGCTGCTAAAAGTGGACCAGCTCAACCTGGAGAGGGAGAAGAATAAAGTCTTTCTACGTTTTGGTTAGTACGCCTGGGTCAACACTGGCTCCTTTTATAGTTTGTACACAAGAAGGTATAAGTCACTATTTTTTAAATTTCCCTACAGTTAAACTGTTTGGTCAGGATTTGTTTAAATGTAGGGAAATAATATTCTAAAACTGTAAAATCTTATTACAAACAGAAAGTTCCTGTTTCTAAAAATGTTTCTGTGGTCTCACAACTGCAGCTTACGTTATGACTCACAGTTGCCAAAATCATCACCTCAGCTCTGCTGCTTCTCACTTGGTTCACCAAAACTACTGCTGTCTTTAGTTTACTAAAAGAAAGGAATCGGAGGAAACGGCTGTGAGCTGTGCAGTGTATTTAAAATTTAAATATAAATTGTGATCTAAAATAGCTGAAACTTGGACGCTTGCTATTTTCTGTTTTGAATAGTTTTGATTATTTTACAAGCGTATTTTTAAAGGAACGCAGAATTTCTCATTTATATCACAGTTTGCGTCAGCTACTGATTACTGTATTTTTCTGACTGTAAGGCACAATATCAGTGAACGGGTCTGTTTTCATGCATAAGGTGCGTTAAGCAGAACAAAACAGTCGGATAAGTCAAATTTTATTCAACTCTTTCACAATAGCTCTCAACGTTGTTCAGTTGTACCACATAAAATCTGTTCAAGATCAGTAAGCACAACCAGAATTAACACATAAGGCTCACTGTCGATTTTTGAGAAAATGAAAGGATTTTAAGCGCACCTTATAGTCCAAAAAATACGGTAATAAAACGAACAAAACACCTTTATTTGCCTTTTCAATCTGACTCCTCATCTGTTCCTCATCACATAATATTTGCTTCGTTAAAGCTTTATTACTGGGGCAGTGGCTTTCATGGACTGCTGTGTATCACAAAGAATGTGCACCCCCACAAATAGAAGTCACCAAATAAGATGAAAAATCTTCACACATGCAGAAAATCCTACTTTAACTTGTCTTCACACCGAGAAGAGAATTATTACTTCAACACTTTCTCTTGTCAAGGGCGGACGTCTTCTCCTCCTCTCCCTCTCCTCTTTGCTCTTTGTTCTGTACTGTCTGTGAAACTGCTTTAGAGCCTCTCTCTCTCTACAAATCTTCAGAATCATAATTCTCAGCACAATTAATAACATTTCTCTGAAGAGAAGACAGGCTTTAGGCGAGCTGATTTGCCCTGTTGGCATGCACACAGCTGGATATCTCATCGACTTGAAGACGTGATGTGTCTATCTCTGCTGCCATTGATGGATTTTAAGGACATATATAATTGGATTTATGATAACTGGTTCCTGCTTTTTGGATTCGGCTGGTTCCTGGTTTATCTACAATCAAGAAAGTCATTGGCAGCAAATTTGGACTCTTATCAGGCTGCTTGCCTTATGACAGCTTGGTTCGTGCCTCGAGTACCCAGACTTAAATGCTTTTGAGAGGGAACTATTTGAACCGAGGGATTTTATCTGAACTCTGCAGTGCCTCTGTGTGTTGTCTCTGGCTGCTCACCGCCCTTGCGTCCCCCACCCTCCGCAGACTGTCGGCGTCATTATGTGCTAGTGTACGAGATTTTTTTTCATTGTCACACTGTTAACCTTTAACCAGAGGTTAAGAGCATGTTAGGAATTTTTTTTGTCTCCAAACCCTGTGTGTCATTTTTCACCACTTTTTATTGTCTGTCCAAACAGGTCTCACAATGTGACTTCTCTGTTTAAATAAAGGTTATAAAAATAATAATAAATTACGAAGCCTTAGTAGTTGTCAGTTTGTTCGACTCTAACTTTGTGATGTGCTTATTAAAATGTACTAACATTTACACGGTCCTGAGAAGAAGTTTGTTTTCAGCATTTTGCAGGTCTGGATAAGGATTCACAAAAGGTTTCTGATATCTTTTGTTTTAAATCCTGCAGACAGTTGGTCACAGAGACAGCCCGTCATCACTGCAGCACACTCTTGAGCACCAATGCTAGCTTACTCTTTTATGTCTCAACCAGGGCTTAATTTGAGCCGGATCCTGCTATAACAGGATCCAGGAGCTCTCTTATTTTGACAGGGTGCATTTCAGTTACTGTTTCAAACAGCATACTCCATAGTTGCAGCATAGTATCACTCCTTTGGAGTATGCTGTTTGTGGGAATCAGATTGTTTGGTTGTTCCTCAGATTGAAGAAGTCTTTTGGATGAAGGATGAAACGTCTCAGCAAAAAAAAGAAACCGTCCAGATGACCTGACTGAACATTGTTGGATTTTTACCTGGATTATTGAGCATGGACTTTGCTCTTTTAGGGAACAATTAGTAACACTTCCTACATGGTCAAAATGTAACATTCATATTCACCATTAGATGTCATTAATATTTTTGATTAAATTCTGGATATTTTTGCTCCAAAGTGTGGAGGAAAAAACAAGCAAGATAACTGGAAACTTGTGAATAAGATTTAAAATTCTACTTTTTGCCTGTTCACAAGAGTGCTGGTAAAAATGGTTGTTTTGTTGCAGCGGAGGAAGAGATCTCGTTTCCTCCAACGTACCGTTACGAGCGAGGTTCCAGGGACACATACGTGTGGCAGAAGCAGAAAGCCACAGGGGTGAGGTTAAGACTTTCCTGATGAATACTGATCCACCTGATAATCCTGACGGGTCTTGTATGTTCTGTTCCTCAGATGAGGACTAATGTTCCATCTTGGTGTGACCGGATCCTGTGGAAGTCGTACCCAGAAACTCACACTGTGTGCAACTCCTACGGTGAGACAGAAGTTGTTTTTGGCTAGTTTTTAAGTACAAATATGGCTAATAACGCAGTGATTGGTTATTTATTTATCAAGGCTGTACTGATGACATTGTGACCAGCGACCATTCACCTGTATTTGCTACGTTTGAGGTTGGAGTGACGTCTCAGTTTGTCTCTAAAAAAGGTACAAGTTCATTTTCTGGTTTCTTTTTACTTCTGTTTCATTTCTTCCATCTGGTTTGACTTTATCTCCTTTCTTCCTGCGCCCACTCCTTCGATCAACAGGTTGGATATAAGCGCATGGATTATATCTGTGAATTGTTGAGTGTTCACTTTTTTACACAACTAAACCAGCATTCCTTAAAGGAGTGCATATGACTCGTCACATTGGATGTCAAAGTTTTAAACAGACATTTTGCAAGATCTGCATGTGTTAAAGATGACTCTCAGCTACTACCACACTGAACTTTAGTTAGATATCTGTAAACTTTACAAGGTTGTAGCTAAACTGACTAGCTGTGGCAGCCATCTTGATTCATATTGACTCCAAAATGTCACAGGGATTAAAGTTCAAGTGTCTCACAGTGAGTGAGGCTGCATCTGCTGCTTTACTTCTTGTAATTAAACCATAATTAAACCATAATAATGATAAAGACAAATATTTATATGTTCCAGGTTATAACAAAGATGTTCGTCTCTGTGAGAGTCAGTTTCAGGTGTTTTGTAGTTTATCATAAATGTCTGCTCAATTAATTTTACAGTGTCGTAGCAACAAGGTGTTTGTCTGGATGATCTAAACTTGTTTATATTTCCATTTATATTTATTATATAAGATTTATCATACTGAGAGGTAACTGTACTGTGATAAATGTAATTTAATAAATTATCAGAAAAATAAATAATAAATGACCAAATGAGCTGAAATCCTGTAAATATAATCCCTTTGAATGAAATAATCATTTTATAGGAGGGATCTTTCTGTCTGGCAAATAAAATTAAAAAAATGTAATTTTAAGTAAAATTATACTCTGCAAAGGACTTCCTATGTTTATTTAAATATATCTGACAACCCCTCGAAACATAAACTACAGAAGAATTGTTAAAACTCCTCTTCCTTCAGATGATGTTGGTCCAGGTGTACTTTTACTGTGTACTTTGACTAAGGTCATATACACAGTATACGTTGTACTTTTACTATGGTAATGTACACAGTATACTGTGCACTTTTACTAAGGTCATGTACACAGTATACTGTGTACTTTGACTAGGGTCATGTACACAGTATACTGTGTAATTTGACTAAGTACACAGTATACTGTGTACTTTTACTATGGTCATGTATCCAGTAAACTGTGTACTTTTACTAAGGTCATGTACACAGTATACTGTGTACTTTGACTATGGTCATGTACACAGTATACTGTGTAATTTGACTAAGGTCATGTACACAGTATACTGTGTAATTTGACTAAGTACACAGTATACTGTGTACTTTTACTATGGTCATGTATCCAGTATACTGTGTACTTTTACTAAGGTCATGTACACAGTATACTGTGTAATTTGACTAAGGTCATGTACACAGTAAACTGTGTACTTTGACTAAGTACACAGTATACGGTGTACTTTAACTATGGTCATGTACACAGTATACGGTGTACTTTGACTATGGTCATGTACACAGTATACGGTGTACTTTGACTATGGTCATGTACACAGTATACTGTGTACTTTGACTATGGTCATGTACACATTACACTGTGTATTTTTACTATGGTCATGTACACAGTATACTGTGTACTTTGACTAAGGTCATGTACACAGTATACTGTGTACGTTGACTATGGTCATGTACACAGTATACGGTGTACTTTGACTATGGTCATGTACACAGTATACTGTGTACTTTGACTATGGTCATGTACACAGTACACTGTACTTTGACTATGGTCATGTACACAGTATATGGTGTACTTTGGCTATGGTCATGTACACAGTATACGGTGTTCTTTGACTATGGTCATGTACACAGTATACTGTGTACTTTGACTATGGTCATGTACACAGTATACTCTTGACATGAAACCCTTTGGTATGTGGCCTGTAAGTAGGAAAAAGCTCTTGAATGTGTGGGATTTGGGGTGTCGGGGGGTGGGGGGGTGTTTGATAATGTGATGATGCTTGTGTAACCTGCAGGTGTAGAAAAACATTCAGTCAAAACGTTTTTTCTGCTTCCATCCCAGTCATCAGTTGTACGTGTTTATCCAGTGATTACTTTGAGTTTCATTACGATCCATGAGCAGAGACAGACCCACAGACTGTTTGATTACCACCAGCCTCTCATGGCAGTGGGCAATAAAAACATGTTGCTGATCACTCATTTGAGCAAAATGTCTCTTGGATTCTTACTAATTTTCTCTGCTGTAATTAATTTTAAACCCACCGACTCTTAGTAATTTTTTTTTCCACTTCTCTTCCTCCATCCTCCATTTCTTCCCCTGTAGGTTTGCCAAAGTCCTCAGAGCAGGCGTACATTGAGTTTGAGAGCATCGAGGCCATTGTGAAGACAGCGAGCAGGACCAAGTTCTTCATTGAGTTCTACTCTACCTGTCTGGAAGGTGAGACAAACATGCCTTGCACCTTTTCTGTGATTCAGCCATGCACAAGTTCACACAGAAAAACATCTGGAGTTCGAGTCCAGATGTCATACATCAGAGTCTGAATCTTTTTTTGCCTCCTCCCTTCCTTCCTTTGTTCTTCTTCCTCATATCAGACAGTCAGTATCCATTTTTGACCTGCGCTGCATGCTCAGCTTCTTGTCCACCATGTACTTTTGAGTGAAATGGGATTGAAATGTTGTCCTTCTCTTCCCCTCTTTCTCGTTCCCACCTCATTCCTTTCACCATATTCTCCCCATCCACTCTTCCCTGCATTACTGTATCTCTCTCACACACGAAGAGTTTAAGAAAAGCTACGAGAACGACAGCCAGAACAGCGACAACATCAACTTCCTGCGTGTGGGTTGGTCCAACAAGCAGCTGACGACACTCAAACCGCTGCTGTCAGAGATTGAGTACCTGCAGGACCAACATCTGCTGCTCACTGTCAAATCAGTGGATGGATACGAGTCCTACGGTAAAGAGACACTCCTGTTTGAAGCTGACAGAGAAGGAGTTTCTTGTTGTCTTACAACCTTGTGTGTGTGATTTTCACTGTTAGGAGAGTGTGTGTTGGCTCTTAAGTCGATGATCGGCAGCACAGCACAGCAGTTCCACACATACCTGTCCCATCGAGGCGAGGAAACGGGAAATATCCGGGGGTCCATGAGGGTTAGAGTCCCTGCTGAAAGGATGGGCACCAGAGAGAGATTGTATGGTAATCAACAGACTGAAGGCTAACAACTCTAATACGAGTACAAATAAAGTCTTTAAACGACAGAAACCAGCAGTGCAATCCAAAATACGAGGTTTTAAATATTATATTAGCTGCCATGATTGTCGAGGTGGAGTTTTGCCACAGATTTAATGTTAAAAACTGTTTTTTATTGTTGCATTTCAGAGTGGATCAGTGTGGACAATGATGAGACAGGCGGACCCAAAGGGAAATCCACCATGGTATCCAGAGTGGGCCATGAGTATGTCAAGTCAGTACATGCTACTCGTTTCTGCTCTTAGTGTACAGTGCTTCAAACGTCTGTGGATTCATCCACCGATGAGCCAAGACATTAGCACAAACACAGATTATCTCGTAACAGTTTAATAAACACGTGACGCGTGGTGAAGTAAAGGTGAAAACGCCGGAGCAGCGTTGACGAGAGTCAGAACACCTTCGCAAAACTGTCACCTTTTGTAGTTGTGTTAGATTTTAGGTGAGAACCTGAAGCTGTTAGAACACATTAAAACAACTCACTGACATTTACTCTGGCCAATTATCTGTTCTAAGGCAAAACGGGGTATACCATACCGTACCGTACCGTACCGTACCGCTTTATTTATAAAGCACTTAAAACACAACAAGGCCAACCAAAGTGCTGTACAGGAAAATACAACAAGAAAGGGCAAAGGATAAAATACATAGATCCAGATAGATAAAGATAACTAAATGGCTAACATTATAGAATACAGACAGGTTAAAATCAGCTCATACTGTGTTAAAGCCAGGGAATAAAAGTAGTTTTTTTTCATTCAACCTTTATTTATACAGGTAAATCCCATTGAGCCTCGAGGACTCATTTACAAGAGAGACCTGATTTCAACAAAGAATGATGACAACAATGGACAACAGCGACAACAATACACAGTCACAAAAAGTCATACTCCAGTTTGTTTGTTGTTTTTTTTTTAATAAATAGGATGGCTAAAAAAAGAAAAGCAACATAAAAACAGCTAGATCATAAGGCGAATGTAGAAAACTAAAAACAGGAACATGTCTGCATTGGTCCCTGCCAGGAGTCCAACAGATTCTTAAAGCCACTTAGAGAGGTCAAGGTCGAGAGCTTCAAATCTTTTTGTAAGATATTCCAAGAAACAGGAGCGGAGTAGGAGAAGGACCTTAAACTAGGTTAAACTAGGTAAAAAGGTTCTTAAACTAGACTTAAAAACTGAGAGAGGGAGCCTGCCTGGCATGTTGTGGTAACTCGTTCCATAGTTTTGGACCTGCAACAGAGAAGGCCCTGGAACCAATAAGATCATCTGGTCTGCTGACCTCAGAGAGCACTGTGGGACATATGGCTGCAGCAGATCAGTGAGATAGGAGGGGTATATAAAGGATGGTTCTTTAATATAAAGCAATACTTTTTGTAACTTAAGTTTAGATAGATGTTCTCTTCATATTCATGTTACACAGCCTCACGTTCACTTACCAGAAACACTATTAACACTTCCAGCAACGTTAAGGCAGGTCCTGTGGACGGTTTCTTTTTGTTGAAATGTTTCTCATCTAAAAGACTTCTGCTTGTGAATGTGCTATTTATAAGTCTGAGTTTGTTGTGGCTCCTCTGACAGATGAAGTCTTCTGGATTAAAGAGGAAACATTTCAACAAACAGAAACCGTCCAGAGGACCTGACTGAACTTTGCGTGATTATTTTTTAACCAGGATTATTGAGCATGAACTTTGAACTATTAACACTTGTTTAAAATGTCTTATAGTTACAGTTCTTGTAGGGAAATTAGATGTAAATGTTTGATTTTTTTTTTCTTGGATAAACTTTTTTGTTTTAGCTTTATTAATGTGAGTAGAAATACACCAAACTTTCTGTCTTGGGTTTTGAAGGTGGTTGACTTTTCAACCTAAAAGCTTCCTTGGCTCTGACTGACTTGTGTGTTATGATTTGTTGTTGGGTGACTGACCCGACCCGATCATTTAGTTTGTTGTCAACCAAGATTTATTTAACTCTCCACATCGGGAGGAGAATAAAAACTGTTGTAGGTGTTAGGTGGAACCTGAGGCCAGCTCCTTCCTAATGGTTATTTATTTAATTAACTTTTTAAATCCTTTCTCATCTGTCTTCTCTTTCCAAAACATGAGCATTACTGTCTTTAAAGAGTGTTTGTCATTGTAGGCTCCTCAAAGAGCCCGCCTGCTCTTTTTTCCTCTTGAACGCTCATCAAACAACGACCTGAGCGTTTATCAATTGTCAGCTAAAACTGAAGAAGTCTTTTGGATGAAATGTGAAGCATCTTCAAGACGCAGCAAAGGAAAACCCCGTGCTTCTGTTTAAATGTTTATGATTGCAATGACTTGGAGGAGAATCACAGATCTGATTTAAAAACTGATAAAACCTTTGACTGAAGCTGTCACTGTGACCATTTTGTGACCCGCAGACATGTAAATGCTCTTTCATGTCTTTATAGTTGAGTGTTTGCATCTTGAGGGAAGGATGTGCACTCATCACCTTGAATTCCCTATTTTATTTGTCTGCTAACTGTTTTATTTTGTTTATTTTGGTGCAGGCAGTCTGTGGTGCGTAAACCACTTGGAGAGCTGGGTAAGGTCAGCGAGGAGGGAGAAAGAAGCATCAAAGAGGAAACTGCTGCAAGGTGCAAACATGAGACACATCCTCGTGTCCTAAACACTCCTAATAAACCGCAGCTGCATTATTTTAGAAAATCAAATGAAAATGTTTAAATGGTTTGTTTTGTTTGTGTTTGTGCGGTAAAGGCCCAAACAGGACACCTCAGATTCTGACTCATCCATCAGCAAGAACAGCTACAACAACCCTGCCTACTACATCCTGGAGGGCGTTCCCAACCAATCAGCTGCAGCTCTTTCTCCTGAACTCCTCCCATCTCCCACCTCTACGAACCCCCCAGCAGCTAAAGTCCTCCCTCCCTCATCTGGGGCTCGAACCAAACCCACTTCTGCACCTTCAGGGCCCCCACATTCACCCAGACCTGCAGCAGGACAGGAAAGCCTCTCGGAGGAGGACGGAGGTGCTGGTATGGTGGGGGCACACGGTGGGACAGGAAGCACGCTGAATCGACCCCCTCCCGACTTCCCCCCGCCTCCTCTCCCTAAAGGAGCCCTGGAAATGGTTGCAGAGGCTCCGTTCAACAAGCCTCGCTCACTTTATCCGGACCTGACCGAGGTCAGGATCCCCACAGCCGGGCCCGGTGGCCCAGTCGTCATTGGAGAGGGTTTTAGGCGAGGGGGAGTTGGAGCAGGGGGGCTGGACGATCAGTCGTGCTCTGTCCTGCAGATGGCAAAGACTCTGAGTGACACCGAGTTTCCTGGACAGCCTCCCCGCGCCCCCTCGGCACCTCCACCTCATCGAGGGCAACCGATGGGTTTGGGTCTGGAAGCCTGCCGCACGTTCCCTCCCAGGAACCCCATCCCAGAGAGCATCGCCGAGGACATGCCAGAGGAGGTGTGT
>NC_056503.1:11644950-11645827 GCF_014905685.2 Nematolebias whitei
TGTGTGTGTGTGTGTGTCCCTGCAATGAGCAGCGAATCAAAGCATTTTACCTGATCCTAGGGGTGGGCGATATGGCTCAAATATACTATTGTGATATTTCAGACCATTCCGACGATAAAGATAAATTTTGTGATATAACAAAAAAAACAAACAGAAATCATATTTATTCTGACAAAATGAACTTGTTGCTTTGCAGTATTATATAAAAACAAACAAAATAAATAAACAAGGGTTAATTTTACTGAAATTACTTTATTTAGTATTCAGTCTCAAAGTATATATATATTTAAAAAAAAAAAAATCTTTCTGTTATTCAGATTGAAAAAGTCTGCACAAAATATAAAACAAAATCCTCCACAGAAACTAAAGTGCAGGTGCAGTTATAATAATAATGTCATCACTGTATGTTTCCACACAAGGCAAAATTACTCTCTGCATTTAACCCGTCCACCACCAGGTGGTGCAGTGGGCAGCTATTGAGAGCACCCGGGGGGCGTTTTGGGGATGGGGTGTGCTGCCCAGAGGCACCACTGGGTATGCGGTGACCGGGATCGAACCTGGGACTTTCAGGTCCCGAGCCAGCTGCCCTGCCTCTACACCATCTCGGTACCCAGTTCTCAAATAAACTAAATAAAATTAAAGCTTAAAATCTGTTGAGCATAAATGTAACATACAACAAAAATATGTTTCCTTTAAATGAGCTATAACTTCCAAAACTTGTGACAAATGCTGACAACAAATGAAATGCTGCCTGAAAGGATTGATCAGAACAACCATCAGCCAATTTCCTAATCCTCAGGAAGCAGCTGGTCTCGAGGTTTGAGCTTCCCAGTTCCCAGTTGCTGTTAGTTCCCAGTTGCTGTTAGTTCCCAGTTGC
>NC_056503.1:11645837-11659984 GCF_014905685.2 Nematolebias whitei
AGTTCCCAGTTGCTGTTAGTTCCCAGTTGCTGTTAGTTCCCAGTTGCTGTTAGTTCCCAGTTGCTGTTAGTTCCCCGTTGCTGTTGGTTCCCAGTTGCTGTTAGTGCACAGTCAGACTCAGGTATGGCTCCGCGGTCCGACTTGATCATAAATCGGTGGTTGATGCAGTCAGTGTTTCCCCTGCCATTATACAAGCGGGGTGTCCCGCCGCGTCAACAGAACCGAGCTGCGTGCACCCCCACCCCACCCGTCTGCACTGACGTAACTCCAAGTTAGCAGCACGCTAGCTAAAAAGCTAAAAGCAACGTCTTCCCTCACACTGACCGGCTCAAAACCTGTCGGGACAAACAGCGCTCAGATGTGTCCGTTCATGCCTTCATCGCAGCGTAATCTGCTGCGTGGTGGGATGACGTATTTACATCATGAAATTAGCATATCATGATATTTATTTTCCCGGACAGGTTTTTTTTACCGGTATTATCGTGAACCGTATGATATGATCTGGCCCAGCCCTACCTGATCCTGCATTGCATTTCTCTTGTGCAGGCACTTTGGGGCAGCAGTAGCTCGTCGCTGTCCGTGGGGGAGTCTTCAGTTGGGGAGTGGCTGCAGAGACTGGGCTTGGAGCGCTATGAGCAGGGTCTTCTGCACAACGGCTGGGACGATCTGGAGTTCCTCAGGTACGTGTTGTCGCACCCTTAATGGGAAGCATTTGTGCTTTGGGAAATGCATTTAGAGACTGGAATTTAAAAAAATGTTAAAAGGATACTACAGATTTTTTAGGGAAGTTTTTGTGAAATGTATTGCTTTTTAATTATGTCATATGTCGGGGGTGTGGGGGGGGGGGGTTAAAGCTGTCCAATCTAATAATGATACAGGATTAAACTGACACTGCTGTCAACAAATAAACAGAACCAGAGCCACAGTTTGACCCAATCAGAGCAGGGTGGGTCGTGCTGTCTGGTACACAGCGAGTCCAGAGCAGAGACAGGCTGCAGGTGAGAGCACCCGTCACTGTTTCCTGGACCATGTTTCAAGGATGACACCCCACTATTCTAACCAAATGTGATGACTTAAATTAAAAAAAAAAACATCTTTGTAGTTGATGTGTTTTCATGTGACCGATTCACTGCAGCCGGGGGAGATCCTAGAACTGATACACCATTACCCCCCCACCCCTCCCACATGCTGTGCTTGGTTGTAATACAGCAGAATCCAACCATCGCCTATATTTATACTGTAGGATTTTCAGTCTTAAATTTCATTCAAAGTGACATTAAAAGGTCTTAAATGTTAAGTTGTAAGTAGCCTACTGTGTATGTGTCAGGGGTTCATGGGAGGGGGAGAAAGTGGGAGACAGGTGTAGTCTTGGTGATGTTAAACGTGATGATTAAAGTGTGAATACTCACGTCAATGGTGTTATTATTGAGTTTACAAATTGGTAGCAGAGGATGGCCACTGCTGGGAGTTACAAAGTTCCTCCACCTTTCGATTAGAAGACGTCTTATGAAAGTTGGAAAAATGAGATTGAAATCTGGAGCTGCTCTTATCGACTTGGACAAAAAGAAGCAGGCTCTAGCAGTTACCCTGTTGCTATCGGGAAGAGCAAGGGAAAGCACCCTGAAAATTGCTGCGGAACTAGGGCTGGGCCATATCATATCGTTCACGATAATACCGGTAAAAAAAGCTTTCCCGGGCAAAACAATGATATCATGATGTGCTAATTTCATGACGTAATATGTCAAGCGCCCCGCTCCGTTAACAGAACCGAGCGCGCTGAACGACCAAACCGAACTGCGCACCCCCACCCCACACACACACACACACACACCTGTAGGTACTGGTGTAACACTAATTAGCTGCGCGCAATACTAGCTAGCTAAAAACAAACAACGCACGGCTCAGCTGTTTCCACCCAGCTCTAAACTGCTGATACAGACAAATCAACTGTCTCTCCCTCCCCCCACCCCGCTCTAAGCTGCCGGTACAAACACGCACAGGTCTTTCTCTTAGTTCCACAGTCCATGGACCAAGAACAGAGTCAGGTGATCAGAGACAGAGCATCAGAGAAATGAATCATTCCTGCAGGAACAGAGGAAGCTGAAACTCCACAAGCTTCAGGGTCAGATGATCACCTTGTTACAAGTTCTGGAAGTTAAAGCTCATTTAAAGGAAACATATATTTTGTTGTACGTTACATTTATGTTCAACAGATCTTAAGCTTCATTTTATTTAGTTATTTTGGGAAACTGCACCTGCACTTTAGTTGTGGTGGATTTATTGATCTATATTTTGTGCAGACTTTTTCAATCTAAATAACAGAAGGATCATTTTTATTTTTATACTTGGAGACTGAATACTTTACTAAATAAAGTAATTTCAGTAAAATTACCCCATGATTTTTTTTTAGTTTTTAGATAATACTACAAAGCAACATGTTAAGTTTATTTTGTCAAATGAATAACTGATTTCTGGGGTTTTTTTATATCACGAAATTTATCGTTATCGTCAGAATGCTCTGAAATATCACGATATTATATTTGAGCCATATCGCCCACCCCTATGCGGAACACCTCAACGCCGATACGGGAATGACCATTCTTTAAAACAAGCTGGACTCAGTGTTTTTAAAAGAAGAAAAGGGTCGACAGTACGAAGCTTTTGTGGAGTTTGATCAGATCAACAGACAGGGCGACACGTCCACGATGAACTACATTATCGAATTTGAACGACGATACAAGAAGTTACGCACGTTCAAAATGGAACTGCCAGATGCAGTGTTAGCATTCAAGCTCCTAGACACCGCAGGGCTAAACGTTCAAAACAAACAACTATCTCTTACCGCCTGTTCCACCGTCTCTTTCAACAATATGACATCTGCCTTAAAACTCATTTTTGGTGATACCGTCCACCACAAGAGGGCGACTTTGTCTTCTTCATCAAATACACAGGTAGGTGTGAAGGAGTTCAGGATCAGAGCCAAGCTCAAGAACAGCTGCAGGGACTAATCCACTTGACAAATACAGGAGAAGAGCTAAATGTGCAATATGCCAAATGCACTTATCACTGAGCAAAGGACTGCCCTAGCAAAAGAGAACATGTGAAACTAACATGTTGAGGGATCAAAAGATGATGTTGAGAAATGTAAAATTACTCTGTTTTCAAACAAATCACCCTCTGACACACAGATCTTCATGGTGGAAGCTTTAGGATCTGGTGTGATTGACACTGCCTGTACAAGAACTGTGTGGAGTGAGAAAATGGCTTGTAGACTATGTAAGTGGGCTACCTCAAAGTGCGTTAATAAAAATTAAAAATGAAAAGAGTGCAAGACCTTTCCGGTTTGGAGATGGAAAATTGTGCATTCCACAAGAAAACTGACCATTCCAGCAAAAATAGGAGAAATCAGATGCAAAATAGAGACAGAAGTGGTTCCAGCAGATATACCAATGCTTTTGAGCAAAACATCATTGAAGAGAGCAAATGCTGTTTTGCACATTGCTCAAGACAAGGCAACAATGTTTGACCAACCTGTAAAACTCAAACTGACATCTTCTGGACGTTAATGGGTAAACTTAAGAAAGGAAAGGAGCAATAATGAAAGCCAGTTTGACAAAAGTGAGACACCAAATGATGAAGACAAAATTCTCATTGTGACAGAAAACATGACAACAAAATAAAAAAGGCCGTTCTGCTAAAGCTACATAAACAACTTGGACATGCCTCAGTTGACAGACTGCAAAAACTCTGGTCTTGCTCAGGCAACAATGATGAAAACGTTACAGTCCTGAAGGAAATTGTAAAAAACTGAAATATGCATCCGATACAGTAAACGGAAACATAAACCTGCAGTGGGTTTACCCACGGCTTCAACATATAATGAAACCGTAGCTGTGGACCTGCATGAGCTTGAGCCAGAACTGTGGTGTCTATGCCATCCACCATTTTACAAGGTTCAGTTCAGGGAGTATTATCCCCACCAAAAGACCCAAAGAGATAGTGAAGCACTTTATTCACTGCTGGATAAGCATTCATGTTCCACCATGCAGATTATTCAGTGACGATGGAGGTGAATTTAACAATAAAGAAACAAGAGACATGGCTGAACATTTTAACATTGAGGTTAAAACTACTGCAGGATACAGTCCATGGAGCAACGACCTCCTGGAAAGACACAATCAGATCCTCACTGAAATGTTACTGAAGGTAAAGAGAGACGGCTGCAGCTGCGGTCCACTGATGACAAATGTGAAACAAGAGACAAAATCTGTTCTAAGCGTAGACTGTCAGGAGTAGAAAGGTCCAGGTGTGGTTATTGGCCAAGATGGTGTGGTAATATTTGCCAGGCATGGTGGAACATACGTATGTCAGAGTACACCAGTCTAAGCTAAGAAAAGTGAATGAAACTCAAGAGAAACTGGAAGAAACTAAAAAAGAAAATCAGATTTTAATATTTTTAAGACACCAGCAGCAGTACTTAAGGAACGCAATGATTTTGAAAGTGAACATGAGGAGATGGCACCAACGAGGGACGAACCACACGGTGTTGCAGGAAACAGTGACTCCTTCTGTGATTCAGTACAACCTGGAGAGGGCGATCTCCCACTGGCACGTTCAACAAGTGTCAGTGAAGAACAGCTGGACAAGTAATTAAATACACAGACAAAGAAACGGGTCAAAAATATTCAGCAAAAATAACCAGCTGGGCAGGAAAGGCCAGTGGGAAACACAGAAACTGGTACAAAAACAGTGAGCCAGAGGAAATTGCTGGATCCACAGGGTCAGTTGATATGGGACAAGTAGACGACCGTGAACTGGTAGAAACTGTCAGGTCAAACACTGACAACAACAGAGATTAAATATTAGTGGTGAACGGGGATATTGTCTCGCATGCCAAACAAACTGAACTTGACAACTGGAAAAGAAACCATGTATTTGAGGGGAAAAAGATGAAGTCCAGAAATGCATATCAACGAGGTGGGTGTGTACACTCAAGAAAACAGAAGTACCATACCATACCATTTTATTTATAGAGCACTTAAAACAGTGACAAGGCCAACCAAAGTGCTGTACAGACAGAGTAGACATTGTACCCAAAGCTAGACTGGTTGCAAGAGGCTTCGAAGAAATAAACACTTAATAACTTCCTAAGGATTCGCCCACTAGTTCCTCTGAATCTCTCAAGATGGTCATAGCTGTTATATGTCAAAATTAATGGAAGATGAAGTCTATGGACATCAAATCAGGCAGCCTTTTTGCAAGGTAAAGATTTAACCCGAGATGTGTATATCCGTCCACCTCAAGAGGCAGAGAGCGAAGGAATCATATGGAAGTTAAATAAATGTGTTTATGGCTTGGCAGATGCTTCCGTGTTCTAGTACAACAAGGTGAAAGAAGCCATGATGAAGCTGGGAGGCACTGTGTCAAGTCGATCCAGACGTCTTCTACTGGCAGGATGATTACTGTAAGGTGACTGGAGTCATGTCGATGACTTTGTATGGGGTGGTTCAGACATGCAGGGCAGAGCAGACCTGACATCGTGTGTGACATATCCATCTTGGCATCAAATACAAAACATGCTATGAGTCAAACACTACAATGGGCAGACAAACATCAGAAAACTTAAATCTGAGGACGTTACCCTGAGGCTTCAGTACTTGAGACAACAAATACCACAAGTTAGTGGTGTTCAGTGATTCCTCTGACAGACCTCTCAGATGGAGGGACACAAGGTGGACATTTTATCATGCTGATGGGAGAAGATGGAAAATTTTCACCTACCATATTTTTCACTGCATAAGTCGTGTTTTGTGCATAATTTGCATGCCCTGTGACTTTAATGCCGAAGCTACATATTTATGTTTTTTCCATATTTATAAACCACTTTTTGCCTGAGATATGACCGTTTTCATTCATTCTGATTGAAAATATTGAACACTACCATTTTCAACAGCTAGATGGGACTCGAGTTGTATGGCATGCTGTTGTGTCATGTAATAGGTAAGAGTGGCTATTAATGACACAATCGGCCTGCCATAGCCTGCCATTGTCTTCTGCCTGGAGCAACCATCAAATCAGCTTCATTTTGCTGCGCCGCCCCGGTGAAATGCAGCTAATTAGACCATTGAAGTGCATTTATTAAGTAAAAGTTCAGCTGAGACACACCTTTGCTATGAAGTTGTAGTATGACATATACTGGATATATTCATACTCTAACGGGTTCTTCATTTTTCTGAACTGTGTAAATGTCGTGCATTGAATTTAACAGAAATGTAACGAGAGACGTTATTTATCTTTGACCCATCAAAATGAATGCGGTCATTTATTTACAGAATCAAAGTTTAACATCAAACATTTACATTAATTTGGCAAAATATGAAAATAACAACAGCATAGTTTTACAGGAAGTGAGAACAATACGGCGATTGTTTTCACTTTTCAGCTAAAACGGCAGACATGACTTAATCAGTTTTACAATCAGGAAAAACCATACGGCCATGATTTTCCGTTGCATCACCACAGACATTAATGAAAACATCTGGATTAATTTTCTAGCAGAAAGGAGAGTTTAAAGATGGAAAATGGAGATTTATCTTACAGAGAGATGTGTGAGGGAATTTATCTGTGGTACCAGAACAACACGCTCTTTGGAGAATAAGCTTGGCCCACGGTACGCTTGGTCGAAATAGAACCTTTACCTGGTTGATGATAAAATCAGCGTCGGTGTAGAGTTCCCTTCTGACTCTTTCAGCGTCTCCGTGAGGACAGCCAAACCCTTAGGAGTCGTGTGAGGTTATCCAAACAGAAGTTATAATCCCCAAGATCGTCTCTGGATTCTGGATTCCAATAGAAGCATCCTGGACGCCTGCGTTAGCATCCAAGAACTCTGAACTCTTTAACTCTCTTCAGAGAGTTAAACTCTGGAACTCTTCTCCAGGAAAAACTTTCAAGCTCTGAAAAACTCTACTGTTGAACTGGGAAGTCGCCACATTTAAATGGGTTCGACTTCCGGGTCATTTGAGAGCTTTTTGATTGGTCGATGGACCAGAACAGAGGTGTGGTTTGTGATGTAAGGTGTTATGGAAAGTCAAGGATTGTTTAAAACAGACAGAAAGATTATTGGAGAAAACCAGTCTCAGTGGCGTCTCTTCTCCTAGTATCTGCTGTAAAAGTTAAACATGACATTTCTTTTCAGTAAACTTTTTAGTTGACCGAAGCCTGAACTTTGACACACACTTACAAACTTGCTCATTGAAGACAGAAAAATCAAGAAATGCATATTACCCTGATTTCTTCTTTGAATGAGGAATAAAAATCATTACTTACTGTTTATGTAAATAAAAATGAGTAGTTCTCTTCAACCTGTAAACATTGTTTGAACTAACACAATTTGATTATCAAACATTTGTAAAATAGTAATGATCATAGAGAATTGTCTTTTCCACTTGATTAATTCAGGAAAGAAAGTCTCAGGATGGGTCAAACTGTATTTCTGGATGCAGATCAATGAAATGACAGTTTCTGTCCCACAAGGTTCTTAAGGTCAAGGGTTTTGACCTTAGGCTTAGTTTGACATCAGGTTAGGTTCACTACAAAGTCGAGCAAACAATTATTTTTAGGTGCTTATCTTGTTAAATTTCGAAGAACTGGACAGTGAGTCGTCCCTCTGTGCGTTCATGTTTCCGCATATCAGCTTTTGAAAATGCAGCTGGTCTGACCGTCAAAGTGCATTTATTAAGGAAAAGTTCAACTGAGACACACCTTTACTATAATTTTGAGCAAACAATTGTTTTCAAGTGTTAATCTTGTTAAATTCTTGTTAAAGTCCTCCTGTGCACACTCCCGCGGCCACCATTTGGCAGCCAATCGATTTTTGGCACAACCTGCCCACATTTCCTGGTTGTCAGCGGTGACGCATATTAGATGCGACTTATACGGTGAAGCAACATATTTATGTATTTTTCCACTTTATTAGACATATTTGGACTGATGAGACTTATAGGGGGGTGTGACGTGTACGACAAAAAATACGGTATATGCTGGCAGTCGAAACTGATCAGGAGAGCGATACGAAGCACGTTAGCTGGAGAGACATTAGCACTTGCAGATGGGACAGATAGGGCTGTCTTTCTATCCACACTCTACTCAGAGCTCATGGTTGGTGACGACACACAACATCCTGTCCATTACCTGTGTAACAGACAACCATTCTCTCTGATGCTGCCATGTCTACAAAATCTGTAACTGAACAGAGGCTTCAGCTTGAGATCAGCAGCTTCAAAGAACTTATGGACTCGGGAATAATTGAGAACATCAACCAAAGAGCAGCTTGCTAACTGCTTAACTGAAGTGGGGCATCTGCACTTGGACTACTGAGAGCCCTTAGTGAAGGGGAATGTCAATTTAAAGATTAAAAATACAGTAAAAACAAAACACTAGTGTTCCTTACATAAGTTCATACAGAATGTTCTAATCTGTTATGTATTCTTTAAAGAACGAGGGGAGACTGTTAATTTGTAAGTAGCCTACTGCGCATGTTCCAGGGGTTACTGGGAGGAGGAGAACGGGGGAGACGGGTGTGGTGTTTGTTGTGTTAGTGGTGACGATTAAAGTGTGACACTCACGTCAGTGGTGTGATTATTGAGTTCACATTAGAAAGTGTTCAGAGACCCTGACAGTTGTTCCATAAACACCTCATTAACTCCGTTTAAACATTTGTTTCCCACGTTGTCACCTTCTTTTGGTCTCCGCAGTGACATCACTGAGGAGGACCTGGAGGAGGCCGGGGTTCTGGATTCCACCCATAAGAAGATTCTGCTGGAGAGCCTCAGGCAGCAGCAGAAATAAACTGCACCTTTGACCGGTCCAAACTGGCCTGGAACCACATCAGGTCCGGAGAGGCCACATTTCAGCTGAACTACACTGGAACTGATGCCACACGGTGCCTTCTGAGAGAAATTGCACTTCAATAATGTTTTCAGAAACACTTTGTGAACCAGCGTGGTTTCGTTCGTACTGTCTGCGTGTTGTCATCGTTCTAGATGTTTCTTTATTTAATGAAAATCATTTCAGTCCTTCATGCATCACTACAAAACTGAGAGCACAGTGAGAAGCGTTTAAGACAGGTTTCAGAATGCCGTGTCATGTCTGCTGGACCGTCGGGTCGGACCTGGAGCTGCTCATTTAGAGCGGCCTCTGTTGAGTTTTTGTTCTGAGCCGAGGGGCGGAGTTTCTGCTCCATCAGGTTTTAAAAATGAGAAACCTTTTAAACTCGTTGCTTGTTTTACACAATCTGTATTCTTTGAAAGACTGCCTTTTTCTGAGGCTCAGGTTTTTCAACACTCGTCATCATCGTGGGCGAACTGTGGGGATGGTTAGCGAGCGCTCGAGAGGAAGATGTTGCACAGATGATCTCGTTAGGTTCTGTTAGGAGGGCGGACAGGATGCAGTGACGGGAAAGAAGCCGATCGATCTGATTCTAGTGAGCTCAACTCCCAGCTCGTTCAGATTGCGTACGGTCGTGTTGCCGTTTGGGTCTGTTTCTGTGGAGAGTGTGTGCATGTAAATATGACTGGATCACAGCGCGTCAAAAGGGAATCTTCATCAAAACTTATTTTTAGATCTAAAACCGTCACGTTTTTACATTTTTTTCTACTCATCACTGATATTTTAACCTTTTCTGGCATGTTTTTGCCATGTTTTTATATGCTCTTAGAGACTGTTTTAATCCACAAACATTGATGTTCAAATGAATTACATGCTTACAGAAATGTGTAAAGTGCACATTAGGTAATGAAAGCAGCAACAAAAGGGGAGAGATGACTGAATAATACATTTCACATGTTTATATTTTGTCTGTTAAGACACTAAATTTCAATTTACTGAAGGTGTTTTTATTTAAAGGCACACAACCCAGCTTTTTTACTCGTTTTAAAATGTTCTGAATTGTGCAATTTTCAGGGAATGAAACGGCTAAATATAGTTATAGTAAGCCATTGTGTTGTCATTTGTAACCAAAATGTTTCCTGTGATATTACATGAATATATATTTTTTAAAACTACCTGTTGACATTTCTGTTTTGAAGTCATATTTTTTTATTTATGGGAGAAGATTTTACATCTTGCAAGACAGTAGGAACAAAAGCAGTGATTCGTCCAGATGTAAGCAGCAGGTGGTGCTGCTGCACCTAAAACAGCTCAGTGGACACCGACTGGAGTTTTGACTTCTTTTTTCAACTCCTGACACGTTTTCCAGGACTCACTCATGAGTCACGTGATCAGCCCATTAAACTGTTGTTCCTGTAACGGGCTCAGTCACATTGAACTGCATGTCCCGTAGATTTTATTTTTCTGTCTCGCACAAAATAAAATTTAAGCGTCTCACGTTTCATGTGTGTACCGTATTTTCTGGCATCTAAGGTGCAGCTCTTTTGCATAGATGTCAGTCCTGCAACTTATACGCTGAAGCGACTTGTATACTTTTTCATTTTCATAAAGCAATTTTTGACTTGACGCTTTAAATTTCTAAGAACTGCAACAGCGAGTCCTCCCGTGCGCGCTCGCTTCACTCAGCTGGTGCAGGAACGCTGGAGAGCTAGCAGCTCCGGCCACGATGGATGGATGGATGGATGGATGGATGGATGGATGAGCAGTGACACATAATAAATGCTACTTATACGCCGAAGCGACATATACACGTTTTTTCCTCTTCATGATGCTTTTTTTTTTGACTGATGTGACTTATATGCCGGAAAATACGGTAATCTTTAAAATACCAAATAAGATTGTGGCTCTGTCATTGACACGTGGTAAATGTAGTCTTTTAGCCTTTCAGTGTTCTCAGTGATGCTTGTGTTGGGGATAAAGAGACTTACCGTTGTTTTCCTCACACTCCCGTTTTGTTCTCGTTTGCTTTAGTTAAGTTAATGTAAATTGTTCATTCTATTTGTTATTTTGTCAATTAAACTCTTAATATGTAATTTATAGATTCCTTCTGTCATTTTTTTTTAAGGATGTAAAGACTAGAGGAAATCCCGAACGTTCTTCAGTTTTAATTCAAGAACACACTCATCACTTTTTCCTCCTGTGCAAGAAGAGCAGATGACAGGATGCGTCGGGTGGTGCCTTCATAATGTAGATTTATTAGAGTATTCAGAGTGGTGCTATAACTTCACCCAAGCTCTCTGCCTGTGAGACAAGATGCTCTGCAATGAAATAGATCTGCGAGGCCAAAAAAAGAAAACCGACTACCTAATATTTATATTACTAATTACAGAATTTACACTCACAAACTGTGTATGGAGCAATTGAAGGGAAAGCCCGAGCTTCATACAGACATAAAAATATTAATAAATACGTGGGTTTGTTTGTTTTGTTGTCCGTTTGGAGAAGACTTCTTGGAAAACTGAACAAACTTCAAGGAAAAAATCAAAAATATGACCAAAGGACTGCCGTAGACGTGGTTCAGCATATTTATCAGCAAGTGAACGTTTGAGTCTGTTTTAGTCCCAAAAAAGGAAATAAAACTGGGTTGAGGAACGTTCTTTCATTTTTAGGGTGCACTCTTTAAATCCAACCCTTCACCCACCCCCCACCCAACAAGGCTTGGGGGGGTCAGAGCCTGGAGCTCTCCAGTCCGTCTCAGGTTTGAACAAAGTAGCATGTGTTTGTTGGAGTGGAGTCAGGACCTGGTGTGGTGAAGAAAGAGGAAGGACCGAGTGGATGTGGAGGTGTCTGGACCGCTCTAATTGGATTTTGGGGGTGCCCTGCTCCGCTTAGTAAAGAGACTTTAGGGGGACCCTGCTCCTTCTGGGGGGAGGCTGCGAGTGGAGTTGTGCTCGAGGGTAAACGTTCGCTTTGTTTCCTCTGCAGAGCCTGATGTTTGGACTTCAGCTTTAACGTGGTACCTGACCTCCATGCTCATCAGAGCTGCTGCAGTGCACTGTGGGAATGTGTGTGTGTGTGTGGGTGGGTGTGTGTGTGTGAGAGACAAAGACAGGAAGGATGCAGAGAACAGTCTGTGTGTAAATGAGGACGGGTCAGTTCATGTGTAGATCAGCGTGGTTGCACTGATCTGTGGTCAGTGAGAAGCTGCTCACATCCAGGCAGGTTCCTGTGCACCCGTCATGTTGGGGTCACCAGACCTGTGAGAGTTTGTCTGAGCTGACTCCACTGCAGCGTCATGCCGAGCAGCTTGGGGACCCCCCCACCCACTCCCATAAACTCCTCTGTTGCTGACAGTCCCCCCCCCCCCCCCCCCTCTCCTCTGTGCTTCAGAACAGGTTGGTTTTGATGGCAGGGTTGGGTTTTCTGTGGAAGGAGGACAGGACTCCTGCAAAAGGCCCCGTCATACTGTCCGCCGGCTGCCAGGCCTTCAGGATCTCCTGAGTCTGGGCAGCTGGCTGGGCCACCGCTGGGTTGGACGGGCCCAGGCTGGACCAGCTGGGCGGCTTCAGGCCATGGAGAACCGGAGAAGCGGAGGTGTTGGTGGTGTAGCCGCCGTTGGCAGGAGGAGCCGGGCTCGGGCTCAGGCTGGCAGGGCTCCCCAGGTTCCCACTGGCGGAGCCGGGCAGGGAGGCCGTGCTGTCTGGGGTGGGGCTGCAGGTGGACTCTTTGGACTCATCATCATCTGATGAAGATCTGGCCTCTCCACCTTTCTTCCCCCCTGAGCTGCTGCTGCTGTTGGAGCCGGTGGTGCCACCAGAGCTGTTGGCTTTGGCGTTGGCTGCGCGCTCCTGTTTCCGAAATTTGGCACGTCTGTTCTGAAACCACACCTGGAGACACAAACACACCTGTATGACTGGTGGAGGGAGGGAGGGAGGGAGGTGTGCAGGAGTAAACAACCTGAAGCCCCTCACCTGGACCCGGGCCTCGGTCAGGTCTATTTTCAGTGCCAGCTCCTCTCGGGTGTAGATGTCCGGGTAGTGCGTCTCGGCGAACACGCGCTCCAGCTCCTTCAGCTGAGAGCTGGTGAAGGTGGTCCGGATGCGGCGCTGCTTCCTCTTCTCGTTCAGGCCAGAGGGGTCCGAGAAAAACTTGTACGGGACTGAAAGGGAAAACAAACATTTGTTTTGATGTTAAAAAAACAACATAAGTTACATAAAACTGGACTTTACGGGGGAAGTCGGGGATTAAAGATGCTGGACAGTCGTGCGCAAAAAAGAAAAATCTGTTTTTTTTTTTTTTAAATAAATTAAAAAATAACTTTCAGATTTTTAATCACGTTTAGAATAAATCTGCACATCTTTAAGCTGGTAATTTAATTAATTTATTGTGTTCAGTTTTTGGCCACAAAAATGTAGCTCTCAGTAATAATCAATGTTGATTTTGATTCCTTTTTATTTCTTTTCTTCTATTTTTTCATTTTAGATGCTTTTTCTATGATTGCCTGTTGTTGTCTGTTTAAATCAGGTCTCTCTTGTAAATGAGTCCTCGAGGCTCAGTGAGACTAACCTGTGTAAATAAAGGTTGAATGAACAAAAGGCCAGGAATAATTTAAAAAACCGTCATGTTTTCCGAAACAAATAACAGGAAACAATCAAAAGGAATTATTACAGGAACACATTATTATTTTACAAATAATTACTGGAAAGGTTCGATTCTATTTATTTTATCCTGCATAAAATGAGAGGTTTGAACTTTGTGGTGCAAAAAATATAAAATAATAAAATGAAAACATTGTTCGTATAATAATAATAAAACAATATAATAATAATTATTATAATAATAATACTAATAATATAACAATATAATAACAACAATATAATAATAATAATAATATAACAATATAATAATAATAATAATATAACAATATAATAATAATTATAATATAACAATATAATAACAATATAATAATTATAATATAACAATAGAATAATAATAATAATAATAATATAACAATATAATAATAAAAATATAGCAATAGAATAATAATTATAATATAACAATAGAATAATAATAATAAATAATATATTAACAATATAATAATTACTCACAATAACAAAATTAACCGGAAATAAAGAACACATTGTTGGGTTTAATTTCTGATAATAATAATAATAATATTAATAATAAGTTCTCATGTTTGTTTGATTTCTGATAATAATAATAATAATAAGAAGAAGAAGAATTTCTCATGTTTGTTTAAT
>NC_056503.1:11659994-11665301 GCF_014905685.2 Nematolebias whitei
CTGATAATAATAATAATAAGAAGAAGAAGAATTTCTCATGTTTGTTTGATTTCTGATAATAATAATAATAATAATAATAATAATAATAATAATAATAAGAAGAAGAAGAAGAAGAAGAAGAAGAATTTCTCATGTTTGTTTAATTTCTGATAATAATAATAATAATAAGAAGAAGAATTTCTCATGTTTGTTTAATTTCCTGGTGTTTTTGAGTCTGATTCAGGTTTAATTCCATGTTTTCGTTGCAAGCTTCATCTTCAAAGATATTTTCGTATTTTAGCTGATTTTGTAAAGATTTAGCCTCTTCTAAAAGAAAATAAAATGAAATTAGATCAAAGTTGAGGTTTTGATAAAATAAAAAAGCAGAATTTCAGCTTTTTTAAAATCATCTTAAATTGAAAGAGAAAGCATGAAAATGGACTAATCTTCTGCTCCTCCGCTGATGAGGAGGTGTCACCTGAGGAGTACGGGGTGGGCTGGTGCTCGCGCAGGGCCCCCAGCGTGCAGCTGGCCGTGCTGAGCGGGCTGCAGCCCGGGTTGGAGAACGGTCCGGTCCGGATCGGGTTGTACTGGAACGAGCTGGCCTGGCTGCACGAGCTGAAGTCCGCGTAGGCCGACGCTTCCATGGCCGCCATGCAGGAGTCGTAGGAGTTCAGGTAGGAGTAATCCATCTTATACATGGAGGAGAGGCCGGTGGACGCGCGCGAGCTGCTCCGGGTTCTGCCGGTTCCGACCCGCAGTTGGTTTCAGTCTCCAACCTTCGTCTTCTCTCTTTAGCGATTCAAACCAGCCACATGTGTTGAAATGCAGATGTTTAGATTAGTTTTTAACTTCACTTCTTCTCCCGCTGCAGCTCAGCTCGCTCGTCGCTCGCGCTCCGTCTGACGGCGCGCTGCGGCTCGCGCGCTGTTTATAATAAACTCTGCAGGGCGCGAGACAATAGCGAAAGCGGTGGTCTTGTTTCCATGACAATGGCAACCCGCGAGTGAGCGTGGAAGAACGGACGCTCCCCCCCTCTCTCCTGCTCCTCCTCTCTCCTGCTCCTCCTCTCTCCTGCTCACTGCACCGCCCACGCCGTTCTCAGCACCGGGAGCACCGGTGCTTAAATCAAAAACTTAAAAAAAAAGAACAGTTTCATCATTTAAATCAGCTAGAAACCGCATGTTTCCTTTATCGGACGGAGCCAAATTTGGTTAAATCCACTTTTCTTTTTCTTTTTTTAATGTAATGGAGCAAAAATCAATCATCCCTCTTTGAGAGACTGTGTGCGGCTTGTATCCGAGTTAATTCTGAGTTTGATCAGCTCACAAGTTGTTTCAGGTGTTTTGATTACCCCCCCCCCCCCCCCCATACACACACACACACACACACACAAGGCCGCTCCTTGTGCGCGCGTGGACTGCAGCTCGTAGTTCAAGGTTGAAGTTAAAATATTAGACAACATATGAGACACCAACCCATGTTCAAATACACATCAAGGCACGTTTCTAAAAAAAAAGATATATATATAAAATATTAAAAACACGGGGGGGGGGGGGGGGGGGTCTCCTCACATCTGAACAGACTCATTAATTTGTTCAAACCCAGCCCCTCCCTGAAGATGCTCCTCGGCGGGTCAGAACCGTTTCTCTGCCCCAGAACCGCACGAGTCTTTATGTGAGGGGAACCGTCCAGATGTGACGGTGATTGGTGAGATTAAATGCTTTGATTTGATTCCGATCGCTTTTACCCAGATGTCACCAGAGCGCGCGTCACTTTGATGTATAGGACCTGAGAGAGGAGAGGAGGGGAGGCACGCGCAAGCTAACCATAAACGCATTGACGCATCAGAAATTGGTTTAAGTTTATTGTACGGTGTCATACAATGTGATAAGTCATATCCCACACGGCCCCCCATCGTGCGCGCACACGCATGCAGACACGCAGAGGATTTGAACCCAGGAGCGCGCGCCACGCAGCGCGGGTTTTTCCCCAATCCTGCAGTTTTTTATTTTATTTTAATGTATCTCTTCATGAAACTAACAGGCTTTTTATTAGTAGATGAACTTCACCAAATCACATAATCCACAAACCAAAATTGCGCTGTGCGTGCGAAGGGAGAAAATTAATTGAGTTTGGCGCGCGCGTTCGCGCGTAAAGTGGCCCGAAGTGCGCGCTCTTATCTCGGTTTGACTAGAGGCTAGCTGCATGACGCTGCTTCTTAATGACATTAACCCGATCCACGTGCACGCACACGCGTGCACTGGCCCCACTAAAGTCACACAGATCTGGAGCTGCGGTTGTGGGTGGATGAGGGCGCGTCCTGCACTTCCGCTCCACCGTCACGCAGATGTGTGTTCTTGTTATATTAATAAGCATGTTCATGTCATCATGTGTCCAGCAGCTTCTTCACCTTCACGCACCTTCACGCACTTTCACGCACCTTTTGTTCAACAAGAAGCGCAGACTCTGATCAGCTGCTCTCACGAGGACGTTAATAAAAGCCTGAACAGATTTACAGATAAGCGAGACTGCGCGTGATGTTTTTCCTTCATCCAACCTTTATTTATGCAGGTTAGTGTCACTGAGTCACGAGCACTCGTTTTCAAGAGAGACACAAAGATTCAGCTCCACTCACCAACCCGCGCGCGCGCACGGTGCGCCTTTTTACGCATTTAAAGCTCGTTTATTTGTCAGTTATGGAGTTCACTTTCACGCAGAAGTCAGAGTTAAAGATTTCATCTGAACCTCTGGAAACATCTGTCTCCATCAAGTGACTCCGCGGAAGCAGCTGCAGCTTCTGTTCCGTGCGCGTCTGCGAGGTTCAGAGGTGAGTTTAAACCAAGCTGTTCCAAAGTTAAACACACACACACGCACGCACGCACACACACACACACACACACACACACACACCTCCTGCACTTTAAAAAAAGGAGCATCCAGGAGCGACTAGCTCTCCCCACATAGAAACTTTAATCCCTTCAAAGCAGGACCCGGGTCTCTCTCAGGGTTTATAATCCGCTCCTCTGCTCCGCGCAGCGCGAGGGTTTAACTTTGGACTTTTACATTCATGGGGGACGGAAACAGTAACGAGGGAAGCTTTGGCATTCATGGCGTCTGAGTCAACAGGGGGGGCACAATGGCCCCCTGGAGACCCCTGAGGGACCCTGAGAGGGAGAGAGGAACCCCGATTATAGGGATTATAACCCCGCAGGTTGTTGTTTTAAATCAAGGCTCAGATTGAATTATTGATTTTATGAATTTACAAATCAGCACATCAGCAGCTTTAATAGTAAAAATATTTAAATATATATGTTTTATCTTCTTTCACAAACTATACCTACTTAAAAAAAAACACTTAAAGAAGTCATTGAAATAATTCAGGATTGTGGTGAAAATTAAAACCTAACTCACAATAATTTCGTTTTGTTGCTGAATTTTGTTGTAGTTTATATTTTATTCGTTAAAAATTCAAATGGACTTTTCATTTTGAGGGAAATATTTTCAATGTCTGATCAATAATTGAATTTATAGAAGTTTTTTTTGTCTTTTTTTTTTAATAAGTCCTCCGTCTTCCCCCTCCTCGTTGATTGGCGTCAGAAATGGCGCAAAAGTCGTCTGTGTTTAAGATGGATGGGTGGCCGGTGCTGGTGGAGACACGCAGAGGTGTGCGGGGACACGGACACGCGGATAAAGGGATAAATGAGGGGCGAGACAAAGCCACGCGGGAGGCCCGTCCCGGCTTCTGTGGCCTGAAGTGAAGCTGTCAGTCAGAGCAGAGGAAGGAGCTCCATCCATCACCACAGCTCAGAGCAACATGTCCCAGGAGCCCGAAACTGCTTTTTCTTCTTGACACGAGCACATATTGAGTCACACCTCTGGATATTAACCTCCTTTTTGTTTAACTTTGTAAATGAGCAAGTAAAAGATGTTACAGGGTGGAAACATCAAGTCCAACAGACTGAAGTAAAACATAAAAAAATACAGTAACATTTCATCAAAGTATTTTTTGAGTGAGCGTGCAGTGTTTTATTTCTGACAGTCAGTCCATCATTAATCAGGATTTACCAGATTGTTTGACAACAAAACTCATAATGGAAGAAAAAAAACCACTGGTCATTTTTACAGTCCTCTCATTTCATCTGTTTCAGTCTGCACGTTTTAATAAATAAAACCCACAATAACAACTCATGATTCACGAGTTAAACCAAGTTCAGTTGTTTTGAATCCTGATTTTTAAAAAAAAAAAAAACTGCAGATAAAAGGATGTTTTCCGCACAAAGTGGGAAGGTTTCCTCGTGCGTAAATTACGCACATGGATGGATTAACAGTTAATCATCGTTGTGTTTTCTTTCTTTCTTTTTCGTGGTAAAGTTTCGTTTTTAAATCTGTAACTTGATTTAGCCTCTGCTGATGTGTCACTGACATGTGTCGTGTCATCATCCGCTGCGTCAGAGCCGCTCTCCTCGAGCTGAAGGCTCAAAGCGGCCTGCTTCCTCCAGCTGCAGAGGCTGCGTGGCGGCGCGCGCGCATTATATTTGCTCAGTGATGGATGAGAGCCGAGCGGGAGGAGGAGGGGCTGAAGGGCCCCTTGGTGCGGCCCGCATGGCCCCGCACTTCTGTCCTCAATTAGTGGAATAAACGGTGCGTTCCGGCGCAAACAGGGGGTCAGAGAGGAGAGCAACGAGAGAGCAACGAGAGAGCAACAAGAGAGCAACAAGAGAGCAATGAGAGAGCAACGAGAGAGCAATGAGAGAGCAACGAGAGAGCAATGAGAGAGCAACGAGAGAGCAACGAGAGAGCAACGAGAGAGCAATGAGAGAGCAACGAGAGCGCAACGAGAGCCTCTCATTCAGAGAGAGCAGCAAAAATAGGAGGAATGAGCTAATTTAAGACACGTGGCTGCACTGAGAATGACTCTCAGCTACTACCATGCACGTGACATTTAACCCAGCAGGTGTCATGTTTCTGCACAGGTCGTCTCCAAAAGCTCATTTGTTGCAGATGTTGATCATTCCTTGAAAGTTAAAAATAAATCGTTCAGCCGCTCGTCACATGATATTTTACTAACAGAAAAAGCAGACTTGACTCCAAAGTTTTCAACAAATATTAACGTTCAGAGTGTGTGTTGGGGATCAGGCTCAGATACTACCACACTATTTCAACTAAGTATAAATTAACCGACCACTTTGCTTTTGTGGGTCACTTGGCTGTGGCGGCCATCTTGAATCGTTTTGATTCCAGAAGTTTATCATTTGTCAAAATGAAACTTCTGCAAGTTTCATTCAAATCTGTTGATGAAATATTTAGCTAACAGATAAAATATTT
>NC_056503.1:11675301-11688186 GCF_014905685.2 Nematolebias whitei
GCTCCACTTTGCCAAGACAAAACAACTAATTAACACACGTGGTTCTATAACATTAGACATTAGTAAGTGAAAAACATCCATGACCTTTACATCCCCCAACAATAGTATTGCAATGGTTTATTATCTGGGTGTCCAAATATTTCTTTAAAACGTCTTCAGTTGACCCAAAATGCTGCTGCCAGAGTCTTAACTGGTGTTAGTGGGAGAGATCATCTTTCTCCAGTTTTAGCTTCTCTCCATTGGCTCCCTGTCAAATCCAGAATATAATTCAAAATCTTACTTCTAACCTACGAAGCCCTCAACAACCTAGCTCCATCTTATATTACAGATCTTATTGTTCCATATTTTCCTAACAGAACACTTTGCTCTCAGACTGCAGGTTTACTTGTTGTTCCTAGAGTTTCCAAAAGCAGAATGGGAGGAAGATCTTTCAGTTATCAGGCTCCTCTCTTGTGGAACCAACTTCCAGTTTCTGTCTGTGAGGCTGACACATTGTCCAGTTTTTAAGACTGGGATTGAGACTTTCCTTTGTGATAAATCCTAGTTAGCTTGGTTTCCTGACCTATTCCTCATCCTTTATAACCTTAGACTACTGGAGGACAAACTGACCTGATTTCATCAAATTAACATTTACAAATACATACAAATGAATAGTTTGTATTTATAATTATTCTTTCTTAACATTACTATTATTTTTTTGTCTTTCCTCCTAGAGAATAACCTGATGGCCTCCGTCCTGGACCTGCCGTTGTGTGTTCATTTCTCTTTCCTGTCCTCTCGGGGCACGGCAGGTCAGAGAGGATGGCAGCTTGTCCTGAGCCTGGTTCTGCTGGAGGTTTCTTCCTCATAAGGGAGTTTTTCCTTTCCACTGTTGCCTCTGTGCTCACTTAGGATGAGAGACTGTGATGAAGTGAAAGCTCGAAGCAATCTGATGGCTCCTCAGATAAGATTTTTATATACCGTGTATGAATGTTTCTGTACAGCGTCATGAGACGACTTCTGTTGTGACTTGGTACTATAGAAATGAACTGAACTGAATAAGGGTGTGTCAATACTTTATACATTGGCAATTTAAGAAAGCAAAATTGTAGCAGCTATTTGAAAGTTTTTGAGCATTTTGATTTTTTTATTTTAAGCATAAAAGGAAATTGTCACTGAAACGCTTATTATAGGAGGGGTAGCAGCCCAGACACAGAGTGATCGTCTCTCCCTACATGCCAATTACTCCCTGTGGACGACACATTCCTGCAGGATGTTTTGTGTGTGAGAAATGTTTTTTCACATCTATGCTCTTCTCTCAGGCTGCATGCCCTCCCAGCGTCCAGCTCAGACCCCCTCGTGGAGCAGAATTCCAAAGAAATTCCTCTGTCATGTCGTTTTACAAGGTGGACAAGCGTTATTGTTGTTGCAGAATTCCCACCCAGGAGCTAGCGTCACACACACATCCATCCACCCATCCGTCAGGAGTGTCAGTCCAACTCAAACCGAACAACAAAAAACAGAGGAATTTCCTTTCTGTTGCGATGCTTTTATTTACATGCAGGAGGTTGTGGACATGGTGACTACAGCTGGCGCCTCGTCAACGTGCGCTTTAAAACATTTGATGCTTCATGCCGAACACTGGTTTCTTTACGAGTCTAAATTTCTAACGGTACACTGTGAACAGCTGCACGCAGCGTCTAAAGCATCTCTACGTTATCTTTTATTTAAGCGATAAACAATTTTCCAGGAAGTTACGGATTATAATTCAAAGGATCTGCTCTGGTTCTTTAATTAGAAGGTTTCTCTTTATTCCTGCACTCTGAAGTGAACCGTAACAAGCGTGTTAAGTGTTTATCTGCTGGTGGGAGTCCACACACAAGTGATATGTGTTATCACAGAAACAGTAAGTGTCTTTTCTGTCATAAATAATGCAAACATTCACATTTTAAAAGATGGAAGCTTAACAAGGTCTGGAACAGCTATTTACACTTCTACAGTCATCTTTAATATACATGAGTTATATTCAATACATATTCAATCATTTGAATATGTGTTGTTATATTGTTTTTCTACATTATTGAAGTAAAACACATCACAGTGTCCACACCGGCACAGAGCTGAAGAATAATACGATAACTTCACTGAACAGATGAATCCTGGTGAAGAAGCTGAAGCTGGACCGTGTTCAAATAAAACTGAGCACACACTGAATGAAACTTATTGAAAATTTGTTTTGCGCACATTTTATTGATCAGCCAGCTTAACTTTTAGAACTCGTGAGGAGGAAAATGGTGTCTCAGAGGTCTATCGTCGTGTCGCTTGGTGCAGATGTTTAGCTGGATGTCAGTGTTCAGGATTGAGCGGTGGACGAATGTCCAGGGTTCTTGATGAACTGTCCGCTCCCACCACCTCGAGGCGCAGACTGGGGGCGCCGCGCTCTTCCTGGCCTTCTGACTGGACGGAGAGGCGCAGCGTGCAGCCTTTGGGCAGCAGCTCCTGCTCGTACGCTGCAGCCAGCTGGTTGACGACCCGCCGCTCCACCTGAGAGATCAGAGATGAGGTTAGTAACGACGAGGTAATCCCAACCGTGTTAGAAACTGACTTTAGATACGTAAAATTTGATATTTGGACATTTTAGCTTTTAGAAACAATATTATGGCTTTAAATATCTGATTAATGTTGCTTCCATGTGCTCTTCTGAAGCAAAGGTGCTTGGTCTTGAAGTTAAAACACAGATGTTGGGCAGTGTTTTAAAAATCATGTTTGCCTCTTAAAAAGCTCATCATTCCATCTAATGCCTTGAAAAAACGTTTTCAGCTCGATACATGACTGGGCATGAACAGAATGATATGAATTCACTTTGAATTCTTTCTAATAACCAGTTACTTTCTTAAAACTCAGAAGATGTGCCTAACTCTTCAGACGTCGCATGGGGCTGCAGACAAAAGTGTAAATGAAAACAATCACTGAATTTATTCATGTTTGAGCCGCTGACTTGTTTTGAGATGAAAATATCCAGAAATAATTCCCTCTGCTGAATAAAAAACACTAACATCCATCCAAAAAGAAACTGTCCACATGACATGACTGAACCTTTTTGTGATACATTTACCTGGATGATTGAGCGTACTTACTCTTGTGACTAACATCCATTAACTTCTGATTTCCATTTTGAGCTGAAAAACAAACTAGCCAGAGGGTCGGATGATTTGCCTTGATCACTTCCTGTTCTGGTGGCAGCGATGGACACTAGATATTCAGGTGATCGTGGTGGGTTTTTATTTATCTTTTTGAGTAGGCGGGTATTTGCAGAGCGCTGCTCCAAAATGAAATTCTAAAAGCACAATTACTGTCAAAACTGAACTATCGTATTTTCTGGTGTACAAGTCGCAGTTTTTTTTGCATAGATTTGTCAGTCCTGCGACTTAAACGCGACTTGTATAAAAAAAAATTCCATATTCATAACTTTTGACTGACACTTTAAATTTCTAAGAAATGCAACAGCAAGTGCTCCCATGCACGCTCACTTCACTCAGCTGGTGCAGGTGGAGGAACGCTGGAGAGCTAGCAGCTCCAGCCACGATGGATGGACAGACGGATGGATGGATGGATGGATGATAGATGGATGGATGGGTGGTGGATGGATAGATGAATGATATATGGATGATAGATGAATGGATAGATGAATGATAGATGGATGGATGGATGGATCTATGGATAGATGGATGGCCACGCCGCCGAGGTGAAATGAAGCAGTTTTAACCATCATCCATCCTCTTCTGCTTGTTCTGAAGTCTGGTTGTGGGTGCAGCAGCTTGAGCAGGAGGCCCGGACATCTCTTTCCACATCCGCTTCTTCTGGGAGGATTCCAAGGTGATCCCAGGCCAACCGAGAGACATAGTCTCTCCATCGTGTCCTGGGTCTTCCCCAGGGTCTCCTCTCAGTTGGACATGCCCGAAGCACCTCCCTAGGGAGGCGCCCAGGGGGCATCCTTACCAGATGGTTTTAACCATTTTATAAACACATAATAAGCGTGATGGTTCAGCGGTGACGTATAATTTCAGGTCTCTCTTGTAAAAGAGTCCTCGTGGCTCAATGGGACTAACCTGTTTAAATAAAGGTTGAATGAAAAAAATTAATTAAATAAATACGACTTATACGCCGAAGCAACTTCTTTATGTTTTTTTCCTCTTCATGATGCTTTTTTTGACTGACGTGGCTTATACTCCAGAAAATACTATGAAAGTGCAGAAACTGCACACAAAGTGCAGTGGATGTTTTCTACTGTCCTGAACCAGCAAGTGGCCACTCAAGGTTCAGCTCTGCAGGACTGAAATCCACTGGTGAAAGCTCAGCAATTATTTCTATAAAACCTGTAATCCCCTACAGTCTGTACTGAAGATGAATATATATTTTTTTCCAGCTGCAGTTTTTAGTTTGGTCCCTGAAAATAAAAATGTAAATGTATGCATGTGCCAGGGTGCGGCAGGAGCTGCTGCCCATGTAGAGCCGGTGGCTTTGTTTTAGCTGATGCATCAGAGTAAACAAAACAAACAGGTGTTCCCACCAGCTGTGTGTTACAGTCACCCATTACCTCATGCTTGATGGAACGAGCACCATAGTGCAGGTTGTATCCGCCTGCCAACAGGTCCAGGACTGGGCGATCCCACTGAAGAGTGATGTCATGGCGCTGCTTAGCCTGATGAGACAGAGACGTGGGGACGTTAAAGGACGAGAGGCATCACAAACAGCCCAGATCAGTTAAAGGAGTGATGGAGTAAAAGAGACAAATGAATCAGCGGAGGGGAGATACTGTCAGCCGGCATGTCTGCCAGCGCTAATCAACAGGCCCTTAATGCGTTTTAATCAAACTCTGGTCAATATCAGTGATCAGAGCAGCTCATTTACCCACTGATGGTAACGCTTCATTCAATAAATAAGATGCTAGATTTATAGTGAGGTGATAATGGCTGCACTAAACATTTAATTCCCATAATATAAGTGAGTTACAAACAAATGGCTTGTGGGGATTAAGTGATAATGAGATTTCTGATGTTTGAGCTGCTGCTGGATACAGAGATGAATTATTGTGAGACACTTAAAAAATCAAACAATAAAGAGGACACATTTTCTAAACAAGTCAAGGAACAGGTCCCTGCCGGTCCCCTGCAGGGTCCACATCGTCAGGACACCAGGTGTAATATGAAATATTGATGCAGGCTCCACATGTTAAACAGTGTAATCATGTTAAACTGAGTAACACACAGTATTGATCTGTGTGTGTGTGTTTTCTGCAAAGCTCAGCAGCGGCTGCGGGATGAAGTGGAGAAGGCCAGCCTCACTGGGGGGACACCCAGACTGTAACGATGGACATCCAGAGACGAATCTGTCCTCTCAAATACACAAACGCACAAGAGCAGCACAGCTTTTTATTTTTTAAATCTACTGTTTTATTGTCAGAGTGTGACACAGCAGTGACAGTAGTCTTTTCTGAAGAGAGAATGAAGCAGGGTCAAAGGTCGTCCACTACAACATGATAACAGGCTCCTATTAAGTCAAAAGCAGAGCTAACAATTTAGAATAGAAGATTTTGGAGAACTAAAGTTTACTAATAACTAGATAAATTGCATTTCCCGTGAAAATGCAGTGTGAATGCTTATTGTTGAAGAACTTGCTGAAAAACAGCTGAAATTAGCTAAAAACATGCTGAAATAGAAGAACAAGTCCAAGCTAGCAGAAGAAAGCAGAAAGAACACATGTTTGCTGAATTAGGTTTAAATAAGCAGAAATGAGCACACAAATTAGGAAACTAGCAAAAAAAACCTGAAATTAGCACAAAAATATATATATATATATCTGAAAAGTAGCTGAAAAGGCAGAAAGAAGCTTAAACTGCCAGAAGAAAGTGGAAGGAGCTGAAATGAGCTATAAAAATTTGGAAAAAGATGAAAAAGCAAACATTATCACAAAAAGGGCTAAAAAGTAGCTGAAAATGCAAAAAACGCATAATAAGCTGAAATTAGCAGAAAGAAGTTAATTAGGCTGAAAAGAGCAGAAGGTACCACAAAACACTTGAATTTATCTGAAAACAGCTGAAATTAGCTAAAAAAAATGCTAAAACAGTAGCTGAAGAGGTAGAACAAGCTGAAGTCGGCAGAAGACAGAAAGAACACATTTGCTTAAAGAAGCAGAAAAGAGCACAAAAAAGTGAAAATTTGTTGAAAAATAACATAAAATTAGCAAAATACAGCTGAAAAATAGCTAAAAAGCAGAAAGAAGCTGAAATTACAAGGAAGGGGAGAGCAAGTTTTTGCTGAATTAGGCTGCAAAAGGTTGAAATGAGAGCAAAAAATGTGGAATTACTGTATCTGAAAAAGCTTTAATAGCTGAAATAGTAGAAAAAGCTGAATGTTACAGAAATAAGCTGAAAGGAGCCTAACAAGCTGAAACTAGCAGAAATATGTTAGAAGAAGCACAAAAATGTTGTAGTTAGCAGACAGAAGCTGAAAGAAGCACAAAACAGCTGAAATTAGCTGAAAAAAGTTTAAAATTGCACAAGGAAGCTGAAAGAAGCTGAAGCAGAACAAAATGTGAAAGGAGCGGTAAAAGGTTGTAAACACATCTAAAGATCTGAAGGAGGTAAAATGAGCTCAATTCATTTTCTATGTGAAAAAAATGTCAGAAAAGGCTAAATATTTCCAAAAGCTAAAGTTGTACCAATAACAATAGTCATAGCAGGATTGTGCTGAAAGAGCTGAATGTTTTATGATTTGTTGAAATAGGATGAAAACTGCGGGACGAGAATCGCGCTGAAAAACGTAGGTAAGAAAAATGGATCACAATAGAGAGAATGCTTCATAAAGATTCACACAACTCGACTGGAAGAGATTTGAACAGATAATGTGCTGCCAAACCTTTTTGGCCCAGAAGCTGAGCTCTTTGCTGACCAGCTGTAGCAGCTCCGAGTGACAAAACGGCAGGAAGTACACAATTTCATTGATCCGACCGAGAAACTCGTCCCTCCGGAAATGAGCCTGTGGATTAATCACAGAGTGAACGATGACACCTGATGCTTCTCGAGCCAAACATGCCTGTGGGTTCCTGCGGCTGCCGTACCTTCAGGATCGGTTGGATCACCGTTTCTTTGAACTGTCGGGAGATTTTGACGTCATCGCTTTTCTGCACGTCCTCTGGGGGAAAACAAACAAAAGGGTAAGACGTTATTTCCCCCTCCTGGTATGTGAGCAGATCAGTGCAGTGGACTCCGTGTTTCTCTCACCAAGGTTGTCGACCAGCTTTCTGCGGCTGATCTCTTCAGCTTCCTGCCGGAGCTGCAAAGCATGCTGGGCGATGTCTTCACTTGCCACATTTGATGTCATGATGAAAAGTGCATCTTTACATTCAATGGTTTTGCCTTTACCGTCTGTAAGACGCCCCTGTGAGGGAAACAGCAGCTTAGTAAAGGGACATGGTCTTCTGCTCGGTCAGACAATAAAGCGTGTCCACACCTCGTCAAACAGCTGCAGCATGATGGTCAGAACGTCAGGGTGAGCCTTATCCACTTCATCAAACAGCACTACAGCATTGGGACACGCCCTCAACAACTTGGTGAGCTGGCCGCCTTCCTCGTGTCCTACATATCCTGGAGGTGAGCCAATGAACTTCGCTACCTGAGACGAGGAGAGGATCCAGAGTTGGTCCAAATGATACCGTCAGGATGTAATGCAGCAGACAGATGTGTTTACACTCAAATAGGCTTTATATTCATTAAACTTTCACACCATTTCATGCTGTAATCCACCACCCGTACTGAGGTGTCAAATCTAAAGGGATAATTCACTCTGACTCTACAAACTGAGGCCGTTCAAACAGCTATCAACATAACCTTTTCACAAAACCCCACTTCAAAAGATCTGAACTATTGCTTTAATTTAAAGAACCGTCTCTAAAAGTGTTTCTAAAAGTGAGGTCTCCCTCTCCTGCGAAGGCTCACTTTCCTCGCAGTATTCGTGCGGCAAGAGAAAACAAACCATTTATCAGTTTTTTTTGTCGTTTTATATTTTATTTGTAGAGTCTCCAGAACCCCCCAAGCTGCTAACAAAGAACACAAACACTGAGCTGGAACGATTAGACATGGCTCTTTAGCACAGGATGATAACCAAGTCTGTCCAAACAGGTCTCACTTGTAAATGAGTGTTTGAGGCTCAATGCAATGTATCCGTTTAAATAAAGGTTGAATGAATGAATGAAAAAATAATCACTGATTAAACGTGTTCATCATGAAACCTTCACAACAAAGAGAAACAGCAACAAAACACAACATTTATCTTGACGTATGCATCATGTACGAGCTCGTAAAATGAATTAATCCAAAGCCGTACATTTACAGTAGTCCCTCGCTACTTCGTGGTTCGTTTATCGCAGACTCACTATCGCGGTTTTTCAAAATAAGATTGGACATGACACGCAATTGGCTGATTGATGGATGAGCTGCATGATCGGCATGGAATTTTTATTTAAAATAAATATAATAATATTTTAAATTATTTGGCACCTGCTGCACCTTTGTGTAGCCCGCACTGCAGGAGAAGCTTCCTGCTGCAGCTGATCAGCTGCTCTCCGCGCAGAGCGGAGAAGTGGGTGTGGCCAAGAGCGCTCTGCTACTTACTACTTGTACTACTATTCCTACTTCGTGGTTTTTCACTTCTCGCATGGCTTCAGGGTACGGATCCCCCGCGATAAACGAGGGACTACTGTACAGCCGACAAATCCAGCTGTTCTCGTCAGAAATAACTTCTGTAAAACAGCAGGCTTTGCTAATTATACGGTGACTTCAGTAGCACATTATGCATTTGGTTTAAAAACAAATGAAGCCTTTACCTCGTGTTTTTCCTGGAACTCGGACATGTCCATGCGGATGAAACCCTGCAAACGCACAACAGGTCACTACAACAGCAGAGCATGCTGCTGCATCTGGTGTAAAACAAAGAAGTCCTGTGTGTGCGCGGCATGTACGGCTCCGTGTCACTCACCTTTTTAACGTCTTTGTGCATGTACCGAGCCACTTGTTTGGCCAACTCTGTCTTTCCTGCGACATTGACCATAAAAACAAATGAATAAAACCAATATCATTTAGTTATTCATCACACAACAGGACCAACGTCCATGTAATGACTTTGCATCTAAAAACAATCTTTTCGGACTACATCAGCATGCAGGAAACTCAAGACTTCAGGAAAACAAGTGTACTCGTTTCAGACAAAAACACAATCTCCCCGCTCTGCTAAGTGCTGGCCTAAATCCCAGCGCCTCCTTCCCCGAAGCTTTCAATCACTTCTAGCTCTCCAGAAGCACACATCATGTTTGTCAGGAAAATATTCTGCATATAAATGCTCTTATATGATATTGATGTCTTGTGCTTGGTATAAATATGAGGGCTGCGTGCACGAGAGAGCCTGTGTGTGTGCTCCTGTGTCTTGTTGCTGTGTTTAATATTGATGTCTGATGGCTACCGTTTGTCGCTGAAGGGAACAGAGGATATGAACACTGCCTCTCCCTCATCTATCTCTCTGCCCTGTCATCTCACCATCTCTCTTCTTTAGCCATCCATCTGGCCCTTAATATCCCTCTTTCTTCCCTCTGCTGCTTGCTGGTGCCTTCACACGAACACACACGTCCACAAACAGATGGTTGAGAATATTGAAGTTTTCTCTAACCAACCCCAGTCAAGTTATGAACAATAATTAACACTTCTAGTAGGCATGTATATCCCCTGCAGCCTTGCAAGCCAAAGTTTTAAACAAAGAGCCAGACTGAATAAGACCCGTGTCAGTAGATGTGCTGCAGTGAGGTCCAGTCAGTCCTACGTGGATGTTATTAAATCAAACAGCAGGCTGTTGATTGTTTTTCCAACACTAAAATGTGTCGGTAAGCGTTTTCAGTGTTTAGACGTGCGATCAGCTGCTTCTCAGACAGCTGGTGCTCACACACAGCTCAGCGGGTGGCAGGAAACAAAAGGTACAAATGGACAGAGCGTGATGGCGTCAATATTAATCAATAAAAAATATCCTGTGTGCTGACATGCAGTTTTTGCAAATAGGCAAATAAAAACCCAACAAGGAGCCACCAAAAAGGAGGTCAAGACAAAATGACAAACTCTAATTGATGTCAACAACCACTTTCAGTTTATATGCTTACAATTCAAGCACCTGGTTGCCTCACCTGGACCTCCTTCGTGGTAACACGGTAACATCTGAAGCTTTAAACTCAAAGTTTGTCCCTGTTTAGTTGATCCGTTTCCTCTCGTTGGAAAAGTCAACAACGGACGAGCGTTTGTTGTAATCAAAGGAGCAAAAAGGCCAAGATTGGAGGCAGCTATGAGTTTATTTTAATTTTTTCACCTTGAAGTTCAAAAATGTGTACTTTTTGATTTCAAGTTTCACTCAGTCCAGCACCAGGGAGACCTGCGGTCCACATTCATGTGAGCCAACTTGTTAAATAGTTTGTTCATCGATTATAATAAACAAACCAGTTCGAAAAAAGATACAAAAATTCCTTTTTGAGTTTCTTTCTGGCTACAAAGTACAAAATGACACCTTGGAGAAATACTTTTATTGATTTTTAGATCACCGTATTTTTTGCTGTAAAAATCATGGGTTTTTTTGCATTTGCATGCTCTGCGACTTATACGCTGAAGCGACATATTTATGAATGTTTCCCATATTTATAAACCTATTTTTGACTGAGATATGACCGTTTTCATTCATTCTGACGGACAATACTGAACTCTACCATTTTCAGCTGCTAGATGGCACTTTAGTATGGCATGCCATTGTGTCATGTAATAGATAAATGTGGCTATTAATGACATAATCGGCTTGCCATAGTGTGCCATCGTCGTCTGCCTGGAGCAAACGTCAAATCAGCTTCATTTTGCTGCGCCGCCCCGGTGAAATGAAGCTGATTTAACCACTGAAGTGTATTTATTAAGTAAAAGTTCAACTAAGACGCACATTTACTATAATGTCGAGCAAACAAATAAATGTTTTTAGAAGATTATCTTGTTAAATTTCAAAGAAATGTACAGCGAGTTGCCCTATGTGCGTTCATGTTTCTGCGTATCAGCTTTTGAAATGCAGCTGATTTGACCGTCAAAGTGCATTTATTAAGGAAAAGTTAGACGGAGACACACCTTTACTATAATTTTGAGCAAACAAATAATTGTTTTTAAGTGTTAATCTTGTAAAATTTTTGTTAAAAGTCCTCCTGTGCACGCTCCCGCAGCCGCCGTTTGGCAGCCAATCGATTTTTGGCACAACACCAACCCACATTTCCAGGTTGTCAGCGGTGACACATAACAGATGCGACGTATACAGCGAAGTGACATATTTATTATTTATATATTTTTCCACTTTATTAGACATATACGGACTGATGTGACTTATAGGGTGGTGTGATGTTTATGGCAGAAAATATGGTTGTCTAAAACGTGCTTATATGTTACACTTTGCTGTTGAAGCCATGTGTTTTCAGCATCTTTGTAATCTGAACTGATTCACTTGTCAAGAGGTGGTGGTGGTGGTGTTGGTGGGGGTGGGGCACAGCAGCACCCCCACATGCATCAGAAACTTCAGAAAAAGAGCAAGTGCTCCGTTTAATTTGGCTGCTGTTAAAAAAAGCTCATGAAGTCCCCCTTCTTGCCATTTGCTTCATGAGATAAAACCTAAATTAAAGTGAGATGTGAGAGAGTTACCAATTCCTGATGAGCCAAGGAAGAGAAATACGAGAGGATGCTCTTCGTCGTACCAACCGTTCTCCTTCCTCCTGATGGCTGCAGAGAACAGACAGAAGAAAAGGGAAAACCCATTAAATCAGGTACTTGCATTTGTTGACTCTGCTTTTCCTGAGTTGAACTGGGCTGACCTGATCTTTGAAACTATTATAAAAGAGGGAACGAGCAGGGATGAGAAAAGGGTCAGAGACATTTGCTGGAAAGAAAAGAGGAAGAGGAGAAGAAAAAAACGCAGGAGAGTAAGATGAGAGACCTCCAGAAAGCTCCCCACGATGCCTCCCCCCTCCCCCTTTAGTCAGTGGGGCCATTAGCCAGCAGTAATTGTGTTAGCCTCTCTGGCGCAGCCATGGTGAAATCAGTTTAGCATAGATCGCAGCCTCGCACACACTCCTGCTTAAAAAGGAGTGCCCACCCTGCCATCACCACAGCAACCAAACACACATACAGAGAGACAAGATGATGATGTGGATCCGAGGGGACTAAAGAGAGTATTTGACCGTGGCTTCAGCCACTCATCGAAGAAGCAGAACAAACTTAAACAAATCTGAACCTACATAAAGTTGGGGTAAAAACCAGAGCCATAGATCAAGGTTTCATCACACGAGTTAGTGGCACCAGTGGTTCCATGACTGGTCCTGTTGGCTCTCCTCTCAGTCCTCCGTGCTGATGGGGTTCATCTGTAAAACCACCTGTGAGGGATTGTAAACTTCCTGCTATCCAGAAATTACAGCATTTATGTACATAATGTGGCTCGTTGGCCTTTTTATGTTGGATGACTCTAAAGTGGGGAAAGATTAGGACACGAACGTCGTCTCATTCATGCAAACTGGCTGAACATTAGATTAATGGAACCATAATTCATCTTATTAAATGAGCATAAACTGATGCTGTTTCAGTATGAGACCACATACATACATACAATAAGTTTAATTATAAGGTTCTGTGGTGCTTATGTAAAATGCCTTTATTTGATCTGATAAAAAACAATTTGTTGTGTTTTTGTTACTCATTATCTTTACCCGCTTCTTCCATTTTGGGTCACGGGGGTCGCCGGTGCCCATGTCCAGCAATCACTGTGCGAGGGGCGGGGGACACCCTGGACGGGTCTCCAG
>NC_056503.1:11698186-11733203 GCF_014905685.2 Nematolebias whitei
ATTTTAACCCAGGTGTCGTCAACATACCTGAACCAATGACTTGGTGGTGTCCCTGAAAAGGACGTCAAGGCTCTCTTTTCTACCTCCTCCATGTACAGGTTGGCAACAATAGGAGAAACTGGAGACCCCATAGCACACCCATGTTTCTGCCTATAATATTGCTCCCCATATGTGAAGTAGGTTGACTGCAGGCACAGTTTCAAGAGTTGACACAGTTGTTCTGTGGAAAGTGTGGTCCTGCTGCTCAGAGTGGTGTCTGATTTTAATTTTAAACTGACCACCTCTACTGCATCATCAACAGGAATGCACGTAAAGAGTGATGTGACATCAAAAGAGACCATTGTTTCATCAGTCTCCATGATGACATCCCTCACCTTGTCCACAAAGTCCATGGTGTTCTGTATGTGGTGTTCTGAGCTGCCAACTAAAGGGATGAGTACAGACGCCAGATATTTGGAAACATTGTAAGTGACAGAGTTAATCATACTAACAATTGGTCTTAAAGGTACACCTTGTTTGTGGATTTTAGGTAAACCATACAGACTAGGTGTGGCCTCCCCTGGGTACAGTCTGTGGTACAGAAAACGGTCAATAGCCTTGTCCTGCTCCAAAATTTTCAGGCAATCTATTAACTTCTTCTTGTAACCACTTCCTGGATCTCTTTTCAGAGGTTCATAAGTGTTTAAGTCACTAAGGAGTGTCATAACTTTCTCATGATAGTCTTTCTGGTTCAAAATCACTGTGCACCTTCCTTTGTCTGCTGGAAGAATGATGATGTTTTTGTCCTTGCTAAGAGTGGTGAGTGCATCTCTCTCCTCTCTACTGATGTTGGAAGGTGGTGGTTTGGCATTGCTGAGACAGAGCATGTGATCAGCTGGTTTTGGTTGTCAGCAGCAAACTGGTTGATCCACTCTGAGAAGGTGCTATTTAAGAGACTGAGTTGAATGCAGCACCTCAGACTGAGGAAGTCTCTCGGATGAGAGACGAAATGTTTCTACATTTTTTTTTGTTTTTTTTAATGTCCAGAGGACCAGATTTAACTTTTTTAGATTTGTATTTGATGTTTGCAGTATAGAAAACAAGCCCATGTACCGTCGCTCACTCAGGGATTTGATTAGGGAATGTTTGTAGTTTTTGAACAGTAGTGTTTTCTGGACTGGAACTAAACAGGAAATACAAGTAAACCTTAATGGTTTTGTGCAAGATATTCAAGTGGTTGGGAGTTACACTGGGAAGAAGATTGTTTCTTTCGGCTGCTCCCTTCTTCAGAGGTCGCCACATCAAATTAAGTCGCATGAAGACTTGGCAATTATTTTTACTTGCCCTTCCTGACACAACCACAGACCACCGAGCTACCACAGCCCTCTGTGTGGAGCAGAGAGCTGCGCCCAGTGGAGCAAATGGTGGGGCGTTAAGGGCCTTGCTCAAGGACCCAGAGTGGGTCAAATGGGGGTGGAGGCAGGTGTGTTTCACCGTTCTCACCCACATTTTGAGGTTGTCGGTCCGGGGAGTTGCACCGGTGACTTTCTGACACAGGCCCACCTTCTCTAACCTCTTCACCACCACTCCCTAGTTATTGAGCATGCATCAGGATATCCCTAGTTATTGTTTCTTCTCCCAGGCAGCACAGACTGATGGATCCTGGAGAGTGGAGGGAGCAATTCTATCAATGACCAGGCACAATATTGGAATCAAGGGGTGGCCAATGGTGTCTTTTATCATCATAAATTAATCTTCGGCCACCCCAAGGGCCACCTCAATAATTTGAGAAGACTATACTTTTAAGGAATATACAGACTAAAAAGTATAGCCTTCCAGCCATCTTGGATTTTGATGTGGAAATCCAATTTTCAAAAAGGAAATTTTCTTGCGCCTAGATGCAGCCACACGCCCAAATGGAAGTCAGCGTACGTCTTATTTTTCAAGTTTTCATGCTCACAACGTGCACGCAGGTACAGACGAAGAGTATTTCCACTTCCCTCAGATGCAGTTTGTAGAACAATGTGCATTACATAAAATAAACGTATAAGGCCAAATTGCCAAAAGGAAACTGAATGAAGTTTCCTTTCCAAGTATCTACAACCAACACAACAAATCACTGCATGCTGCGGCCAGGATATCAAACCACACACATGACATCTGTGACACACGACACAAGCGCTAAACTAGGTACTAATAGCTGATAACCAAAGAGCAGATGTTTGGCAGCAGAAGAGAAGAGGCAGGGAGGCAGAGGGAGGAACAAAGATAAGGAGAGGAAAGAGAAGTGAAGATGTGGGAGGAGATAAGGACTGGAAAAATGGAGGAGCGATGGAGATAAGAAGACAGAGAATGAGGCAAAGAAACAAACGAGTGTATCACAGATGGAGCCGGAGATGAATAGTGACAAGAGGGGCTCCACAGCTCTGTCTGCGTTCTCCATGGCTGCGTGAATGACAGCGTAACCTTCAGCGTGTTCGGGCGTGTTTTAGCTGATTGGGACGGACTTTGACAGAAGGGCACACTGACATTTCTGAGAGGAGCATGACAACAAGAAGGAAAGGGACACAAAACAAATGAAGGCTTGCTTAAACCCCCCCCCCCCCCACACACACACACACACACGCACGGCAGTGTGTGTTCTGCAGGTCTGGTTGGCTCTAACATGATTACAGAAGGATGATTCTCTTCAATAACTCTTAGCCCTGAGAGCTAAACCTGGATCAATCTAACCTCCTTCCTGTGTGTGTGTGTGTGTTTATGTGCATTTGCAGTCTGTGTGTGTGTCTCGCTGTAGGCCAGCTGTTTGTCATGAGGAGTTATGGGAGAAACAGACATTTTCAAGACGTGACACCACACTAAATATTATTTTTTAATTTCTTTTCTTGATGTCGGCTCTGAGAAACTTTACAAAGAATCAATTCGGTGAACCATCTGCAAAATTACTTTTTGCACTCACATGCTACAGATTTAAAGGAACAATAATGAAAACAATAACTTGATTGATCAATACGTAGTATAAAACAGTTTGTCAAACACCTAACTAGAAATCATTTAGTAATTTATAAAGAAAATGCCAATTATCTATCACAAGCTGTTGTGCTCTTTAGGTTTTCATCTCAGAGGCAGATCTTGTTAAACTTGAATTTTATTGATTTATTTTGAATAAGATTTGAGGCAAAATAATAAAAAAATAAAACTTTGGGGCAAAGTACACAAGGTATCGCTGGCATCAGTAAATATCATGAATTGTTCGTCTTTCTGTGATTAATCGTGTTTATTCTCCCTCTTGTTCTTTGAAAGTTTACTTTTCATTCCATGTATAACATTTACCTGAAGGTACGAGTAAAACTGCTCAACCAAATGGGAAGTTACTGCAATTCTAGTACTAAAAGTTTGTCCGCCCATCCGTCGTACTAAAAGTCATATGTGTGAAATACTTTAAAGAAAAATTAACAATTTTTTCTTCACATGATGGATCTGGGTTAGGAAGATGTTAAATACTTCATTACTTTTTTAGAGCAAAGCAAACTAGAGAAATTGCATTTCCTGTGAAAAAGCAGTGTGAATGCTCATTGCTAAAGAACTTGCTGAAAAACAGCTGAAATTATTTAAAAAAAACATGCTGAAATGTAGCTGAAATGGAAGAACAAGACTACACTAGCAGAAGAAAGCAGAAACAACATATTTATTGAATAAGGTTTAAGTAAGTAGAAATCAGTAAAAAAAAAAAAGATATTAGCTAAAAAGGCTGAAATTAGCAAAAAAATTGCTGAAAAGGCAGAAAGAAGCTTACATTATAAGGAAGTGAAGGAGCTGAAATGAGCTAAAAAATGTGGAATTTGCTGAAAAGGCTAAATTTAGCACAAAATAGCTAAAAAGTAGATGAACTAGCAGAAAAGGCTGAAATGAGCAGAAAAAAGCTGAAAGGAGCATAACAAGCTGAAGTTAGCAGAAAAATTAATCAGGCTGAAAATAGCAGAAATTACCATGAAAACCTTAAAAGTATCTGAAAACGGCTGAAATTAGCCACAAAATGCTAAAAAAAGTAGCAGAAAAGGTAAAACAAGCTTAAATAAGCAGAAGAAAGCATAAATTCAGTTCAATTCAGTTTATTTCTATAGCACCAAGTCACAACAGAAGTCATCTCAGAGCACTGAACAGAAACATTTATATATAAAAATAATAATTTAACATTATTTATCTGAGGAGCAGACTGATTTGAGTTTAACTCCATCACAGAACTCTCATCTTGAGCAAGCAAAGAAAAAACACGTTTGTCCAATTTGGCTGAAAGAAGCAGAAATGAGTAAAAAAGTGGAAACTATCTGAAAAACGCTGAAGTTAGCAAAAAACAGTCAAAAAGTACCTAAAAAAGATGAAAGAAGCTACAGTTAGCACTAGGAAGTGGAGAGAGCCTATTTTTGCTGAACTAGGCTGAAGAAAGTTGAAATGAGCTGAAAAAAAAAAACGGAATTAGCTGTAAAATCTTAAATTAGCATGAAACAGCTAAATAATAGCTGAAAAAACTGAAACTTGCAGAAATATGCTGAAAGGAGCATAACAAGCTGAAACTAGCAGAAATACGCTGAAAGGAGCATAACAAGCTGAAACTAGCAGAAATAAGTTAGAAGAAGCACAAAAATGTAATTAGCAGAATGAACCTGAAAGGAGCACAAAACAGATGAAAGTAGCTGAAAAAAGCAGATTTATTTAAAAAAATTGCACAAGGAAGCTGAAAGAAGCTGAAGCAGAACAAAATATGAAAGGCGCAGTAAAAGCTTGTAAACAGATCTAAAGATTTGAAGGATGTAAAATGAGCACAATTCATTTTCTATGAGGGAAAAAATGGCAGAAAAAGTTAAATATTTCAAAAAGCTAAAGTTGCATCAATATCAAAAGTCATAACAGGATTGTCCTGAAATAGCTGAACGTTTTGATTTATGAATTGTTGAAATAGCACAAAAATTGTGGAACGAGAAATCCGTCGAAAAATGTACAGAAGAAAAACGGATCACAATAGTGTGAATGCTTCATAAACATTCACACTATTATTAACAGACTACTGGCAGATTAATCAATAATGAAAAACTAACAGTCTATAGCTAACATTTGCAGTACTTTACCCACCCCCGTGTAACACTTTTATTCTGTTTATCTCTTCATCCCGGTCTCATTTGTTGCCTCCTTATCTGGAAAACAACCCAAATGTCTTCCCTGAACCATTTCCTCATCTCAAGATCTCCACTTCCTCTCACAGACTGTCCCAGAGTTTGACTGATTTGTGTTTCAGTCGCTGAAACTAAAACAGTAGCTGAAACGGGTACAGATGTTCACATGATGATAATGAGTCATCTTGAAATATGTCATCTGTGAGTGTGTAAGTATATTCACTGTAATTTGTCTTCAGGATCGATAAGCTTTACGTTTAGCTTGTAGGGATGTGCTGCATAGCTTTCAGGAAAATTTGCAAAGTAAGAACATCGATTACTTCATCAGACATCACAAGTAAAGACTTCTGAGTCTTTTAAAGCACTGTGTGTGAACATATCTGCTTTGTGCTCTCAAGTTATTTAAGAGGTGCTGAATGAAGCTTATTCTGCCGGTTATTGCCTCCACATCACAGACTGCGATATCCGTTTCTAGTTTTGGAAAAAACTTTATTATTTTCACAAATCTAAACAAAAAATGTAAAAAAAATGAATTATATATATATATATATATATATATATATATATATAATGAAAATAACAAATGGCCCCTGTGTTTAGCTGCAGAACCGTTCCTGAACATTAAGTCTCACTCTCATCTGCAGATCAATACAGCACAGGGCCTCCATGGATGCCTGCTGTAATATCAGCTCTTTACTGTCTTCTGTGTTATTGTGCTTTAACTCATCCACCCTCCTCTTCTGTACGCCAGAGTTACTCTGTCTTTCTGTCAGGTCCTCAGCTCTCTGCCTCTGTCTGCCATCAGCTTGGCTTGTTTCTTTTTCATTTCTAAAGTTATCTTACAACACGTAGTTCACACTTTCACTTTACCTTTCCATCTACACAAGTAGGAAAGGACACAGAAGTGAAGGAGATTTGGGTGGGATGGAAATGCAGGTGAAAGGAGAAGAGAAAACAAAAAGAGGGGATAAGAAAGATGGATGGCACAGAATGATGGAAAGAGGAGGAGGAGGAGGGGCGTGGGGTCTGTAGTATGTTTCCTCTCTTCGTAATTGTGTTAAATGGCGGCTCTAAGCCTGACCTCCTCAGCTCTTTCTCCCTCTCTCTCTAACACACACACACACACACACAACACCTGTGTACGCCTGACAGACAGCCCATTCATCACAATTAACCAATTACAGCCTCCGCCCGTCTGTCTGAGCCCGCCTACTGCTGCGGGGAATGGAGAGCAGGAGGAATGGAGGAGTATGCAACAAAAACAGATAAGAAAGAAAACAAAGAACAAGGATGTGATGCAAAAACATCAGTTCATGTGCACCCCCCCCCCACACACAGTGTGGACTATTTGTAGGTACTTCCAATAATATCTGTGAATAATGTTCTGTGTGTACCTGAAGCCACCGTATTGATGGCTCCTTCCTGTCCAATGATGTGCTCCTTCAGCCTCCTCTCTAGGGGGAATCTCCTCCTTTCCTCTGCCTCTCGTCGAGCCTGCAACTCCTTGAACTAAACAAAGATTAAAAAAAGAAGATCAGCAAATAAAACATGGACAAGTCAGTCAGTGAGTCGTTTGAGACAGAATCAAATGCAAAAAGGAAAACCAGAGTACATCAAGTTGAAAGAAACAAGTTTGTAATGATCCTCTTCTCCCATTTACATCTTCACCTTCACATGTTTTCTCAAACAGTCATTTAAATAATTTTGGATTAAAAAAAATCCCTTTATCTCTATAAAATGTGTGTTTATAACTAAAATAAGTGAAACAGGAAGGGAAAACATTTAGTCAATAACTATTGCAGTAAACTGAGGTCACTGAAGATAAAAAAACATAAAAGAAGCAGGGGAGAAAAATACTGAGAATGTTTGACAAAACCAGATTTAGCTCTAACAAAAAATATTAATAAGAGGGTAAATGTACAAGGCAAAACAGAAAAATATATTATTCAAACTGGAATATTCGGAGATTGTAAGAAGAATAAATGATGTTCTTTGTTTAAAATGTCACTGCTTCACATTTTGATGTGAAGGCACTGATTTAACACTAAAGACAGTCTTTACCAAAAAAAACATTCAGTAAAACTGACCAAACCAGCCACTAGGGAGCACAAACCAGTGCATCTCTTGTGCTGGTCCCAAGCTCGGGTAAATAGTGAGGGTTGTTTCAGGAATGGCATCCGATGTAAAACACTGTAGCCAAAACCATAATGCGAGTTCATCAAACCGAAACCATACCGGATCGGCCGAGGCCCGGGTTAACAACGGCCGCCACCGGTGCTGTTGACAAACAGGGTGCCGGCGGAAATTGTGCTACTGTTAGTGGAAAACCACGAGGAGGGAAACGTGTCAGGAGGCAGAGGGAGAAGAGGAAAGTGAAGAATGTAGGAGAAATGCAGCTGCCAGGAAAAAGACAAAGAGGAGATATATGGATGCAGGTAGAGAGGACATGGAGGACAGAGGATGCAGAGGACAGAGTGAGGTGGAGGAGGATGACTCGCTGTGATGACCCCTGAAGAGGGAAAAGCCGAAAGAAAAAGAATTCAGTAAAACTGACCAAGTCAAAGTGTTGTAGATCACTGTACGCAAAATAAATGCTAAAACTAACAGTAACAAAGCTTCCTTTATTATTTCTACATGTAGAATTTTGTATTAGTTGTAGAAAAAGTAGAAATGCGTGTTTTTAAATTCTCTGTTCATTTATAAACCCTCGTCTATGTTTGAGACATCTACTAACCTGTTTACATCATATTAGTCCTACTCTCTCCCTCTAATGCCTCTGCTTCCGTTTTTCTCCTCAGTGCTCCTCATTTGGCTTCTTTCTTTCTCCTTAGCCACCCCATGGCTCATTTATCCTTCTCCTTTTTGTCTCCGTAGACTCCCGGTTTCCCCCTGCAGTGGAGGCAGCCAGTTTATTCTCTCCCTCCATCTTGCTTAGCCCCTGCCTGCCGTCAGGTCGGTAGATAACTCCAGATAACTCCAGTTTTATTTAAGGAAAGGCAGAGCACACTTCCACCACTATACACCAGTGAAAGACTAAAATGAGCTGTTCAGAAAGATTGTGCTGAATTTAAATAAATTAATATTTTATCACAACACAGAAAAGATTTGAAATACTTGCATGTGTGTCCAAAGTGCGGTCCAAGGGCCATTTGTGGCCCTTGGAGTGATTTGGTGCGGCCCACATCTGCATTTTAAGAATTGTATCAATTTGACCAGCAGACTTAAGAGGTCGATGCAGATTTTCTGCAAATTAGTTGCTAATCCTTTTTTTTATTTAATGTTTAGATTAACGGATAAAAATCAATCTTCTCAAAATGAGCAATATTAAACAAAATACAAACCTTTGACTATAATCTTTTTTATTTTCACTTCATGGTACAAAGCACCAAAAACTTTTACTGACTTCTACCAGAAAGGAGATGTTTAAATAAAGATTCATAAAAATTGTCTAAATATTGTAGTTGATAAAATAATCAAGACGGATAGTGAACATTTTTAAATTAATACAACATGGTATCATCTGCGTACGAGTTGATCAACTTCATGAAACCTTCTATGAATCTGTTGTAGCGACAGACAGATGGATGATTTTTCAGAACTTTGATCAGCCTTTAGGGACGTCCATGGTCCAAAAGGCTGATCGACCCCTTTTAAATGGACACTTACTCAAATTACACTTTAGTTGCTGAGAACAGACTAAAATGAAACAACAAACATAGACCCAACAAATCATATAAATCACATCATTTTCAATAAAACATACAAGTTTAGTGTTTATGAGGCTTTTAAGTTTTGGATCTACAATAATTTAAAACTCTTTCTCCACCAAAATGAGTAAATTTGTCCTTTCTCCAAAATATTGTTCACGTTGAGAGTTAAATTCACATTTTGTGGCCCACAAGTCCTTTCATCTGGGTAGTTTTGGCCCACATGTGACACCCTTGCGAGGGTTTTTAAATGTCTTTTTGGTCACGCCTTCACATCAATGTGTATTTTGAAAAAGATTTAAAGCATCAAATATTTCCCTTCTTGATTACAAACTGATCACAATATTAACAATTATTCATCAAAATGTTTTTGTACTTATTTTTCTTTGCTTTAGCTCTCCACTGTAGTAAAGAAAACTAGGATAAATACGTCAAAATGCCACAGGTTTGCACTTGGCGACATGTTTCCTCCTGGTTTATAAACAGCTGCACAATCTAATAACGCCTATCACTTTCCCAATCTCCAGAGAGCAGTTACTGTAGAACAGAGGTCAGCGATAGGAAAATAAAAACAGTTATCCTGTAAAGGGCACGGATGGAAAGTGCCACATCTTGTAACACTGAGGTACTTTAACTGCTCAGTTCTTATAGAAATCAGCGTGTGGTAACAACATAGGAAAAATTTCTGAAAAATGTCCATTCTTTTCACAAATGTGAAGTAAATACTTTTAAAATTATATTACTATATGTGCAGACAACTATTTTCCACGTAAAAGCCCCTTTTTAAGCAATTTGAATGTAATAAAAAAAAAAAACTCCACTGTATATTCACCCATACTTTTCTTTGTACTTCAAAGTGTGGCATCTGAAGCTAACCCAGGGCTTGCAACCTTAGAGCTTTCTCATGTTTAGAAACGCCAAAGATGGCATCTCTCTGGGCTGAGGCTAGTTGGCAACTCAAAATTGCAAAAACAAACAACAAATAAATAAAATTGGAAAAAAGAGGCAACTTTTCTGTTGTAGTCTGAATCCAAAATGTTTGCAAGCAAATGACCAACAAGCAGCGCGGCTGCATCTTTAAAGGCCTGCTTTTGAAAATCACAGGCTTTATTTATGTGCACGACGTGCAAAATTGCACGTTTGGCCACGCACGTTTTGCTGTCCACCTCCACCTGCATCATACCCAGCTCGGCCATTTTTGAACCCAGTTTGTCAGCTTCCTCCCCATTTAATCTGTAGGAGAACACATCTGAAATGAAGATAGGCAGATTTGAACTAGTTTTTAATAATAATTATTATTTATCATCAGTGTGGTTTTTAGACCTGGATGTTTTTATCAGAGGTACGTACAGGTGTCTCTAGTGCTCTTGAGATGGGCTGGAGACACCCACAAAAAAATTCTGTTGGGTTTGGGAAGCCTCCATTGACTCACACAAGTAAATAAAGACCCACAAACATTGCACAACATTCTGAAGACGCCCTCATTACTAGTCACAGTCAGTGATATACAGTACTACCTTTAATGAGAAGGGGTTCTCTGAAGAACAAAAGTGGGCATTTCTGGAGAATAGGCGTATCTAGAGGGCTAACACTGATTGGCAGCTGTATTTGTTGCTCTTTAGGTAAGTTACACGTCAGCTCTTTTTTAAAACTGAAGGTTTCTAAGAACCAGCGTTCTATCTGCTGTCAAACACAAGAAGATTCTCTTTAGTTCTGTAGCTGAACCTGACACAGGTTGTCTTGAGTGTGGTCTGGGTACAATGAAATATAAAGTATCTGAAGTGAAACCTGCTCCCATTTGTCAAAAAGTCTGGTCTCAATTAAACATCATGAGTCCTGTAACGAGATAATGACCCAAAACAAACGCTAAAGACAAAATGTTCTCTTTAGAAGTTCTTCTATGAGATCTGATCTATGAAAGGAACTGAAACATGGAGTAGGACTGACCCTTAAAGTGTGAGACAGCTGAGGAAGTTAACCAGTAAACAGAAATACCTGCTCCAGTTGCAGAAATCTGACAGAAACTGACAATCACTCATCTGCAGTGACTGATTTAAAAGGTTGAACAAGAAAATATGAAGTTAAAGGAAACATCCTTTGTCCCAAAGTCAGTTTAAATATCATTAATATTTTGGTTACTTTATTTTTCTTTCTTTATGAATTGATTGTAACTATTTTCACATTATTCAACAACAAAGACAGATTTTGTTTTTTAATGTAATGGCTATGTATTAAAAAACAAACATTTAGCTCTCCCCACTACCCAGTTATGTTGCTCTTATTTTGAAATGTAACCGTAAGTTCTGTGTTAAGAGAGGCGGAAAGAGAAGTTATGGAAACACCGCCAATGTGGAACCAGTTAACACCATAAAGAAAATATGCCTGTGGTTAACACAAACGCCTTTTTTTTTGCACTCTGGTGTATTTTACAAACATTTAAAACATTTTTGCTTCAAACACTCTGACTGCACGACACACAGCTTCATGCGCTGAGATCATCGTCTGTTTCATCAGTTCGGTGACAGTTCAGAGAACTCCTGCAGTGATTCACACATCAGATTGTTCACAAAAGCACAGGAACTTATGCCTATAGTGCAAAACGTTGAATTATATTTTTGTGTTTTATAATGAAATTACCCATGACTTTGAACTTTTAGGGGCAGGGATTTTTTTGAGCAGAAGCAAAAATGTGAAGCGACAGCTCTGATGTGATTTTCGGAAGCTTGTTAAAATTATAGTTTTATTCAGTTATAGTTTTATAGTCAATCTTTGCCAGACAGGTTGAAAAATATGCAGTGTAACCTTCAAAATGCACAGATACAGCTGCACACCTCCACCTGTCTGCTCCACACCACGTAGCTTTGTTCTTCACCAGCAATGTAGAACTCAAACTGAAACTAACCACTTGTGCATGTTGACCTGCGTCAAGAGTGAGTCATCGACTGATGTGGTAGAGACAATCCAGTGATTTTTCAAAACAAAACTATTTTCCCCATGTGGCCCGGTACCCACTGACCCACGGACCGGTACCGGTACGCGGTCCGGGGGTTGAGGACCACTGCTATAAATGAAAGCAGAGATTATTTTTTTAAACCCACATGAATTAATACAGACTTGATTTGGTAATTAGCTGAAATAATAAAATTGTATCAGTGTCCATATTTCTAAACCTAGCTATAGACTAATCAATCAGCCACCTCTGTTCCTCAGATCACGTTTTTAACCCCAGTTAACCTCAACCAGCTTTCACTACTTTAATCCTGAATAGCACCTGTCAGTCAGTGACGCCTGAGACAGACCTCCTGAGGAGTGTCTGCCTGGGCGCAGGACGGCAAATAAATGAGCCAGATGTCTGTTAAGTGTGCAGCGCTGTGTCATTCAGACCAGGTTAAAGGACATTTGTAAGAATAGAGCGTAATCTTATTTTAACTGCTTAAACATTCTGCAGAGCATATACAGTATAAAAGATCAAATCTAATGGAGGTTTGTGTTTGTATGAATGTGTCATACCTTGCCCTCCCACTCCTGCAGCACTGTGCTCACTTCTCCCTCCTTAGCATAGGCTCGTGGTGTGTGTCCCAAACCATTGGTCTGCAGGGGGTTGGCACCTGAATGCACGTAAAAATACAAGTTTACAGGTTATACGTTATAAACGATCATAAAATTGTTCAGATCAATAACAACAAACACCGTTTTGGTGTTAATATAGTTTCTAAAACATGCAGACTTTAGCTCAGCAGGAGAGTTGAAACGTCAATTGAGAGTGAGGTTAATTTTCACTCTGGTTCAAGGGTCACTGAGGCCCACGGTGAATCAGAAGAACCATGCAGTGCAGTTATCGGGGGTTTCATATCTGCAACGTGTGTCAATAAACACTTTGACCCCTCCACCCATAAATAAACACCCCAGACTATTATACTGGTTATACATGCTGCTGGTTGTTGCACCTCCACCCAACCGAGGGGTCAAACTCAGGAATATAATAGTTATTGGAAATGAGTGTAGAAGAAACATCATGCCACAGCATGAGTAAAGTGTCCCACAGCTGGACGTTCAGGGTGGAGATCGTTTTCTGCACCAATCTGTAGTACTGCTATTAAAACAGAAACTCCCAATGTACTACATACACTCAAAACTATGCTCCAGTCCACATGTAATGTTTACAGACTAAGCAAGTTATGAGTACCATAAAACATTTTAAAAGAAGAATCAGGGCTAAAAACACATCTACAGTAACAATATATGAAAGTCTTTTTTTCTACTTCTAACCTACAAAGCTCTCAACAACCTAGGTCCATCTTATATTACAGATCTTATTGTTCCATACTTTTATAACAGAGCACTTCGCTCTCCGACTGCAGGCTTACTTGTGGTTCCTAGAGTTTCCAAAAGCAGAATGGGAGGAAGATCCCCAACTTCCAGTTTCTGTCTGTAAGGCTGACACATTGTCCAGTTTTAAGACTGGGATTAACTTTACTTTTTGATAAATCCTATAGTTAGGGTTGACTTGTTACGCTGCCATAGACTTAGACTACTGGAGGACAAATTGACCACATTTATTAAAATGAATTGAAATTGAATAGTTTTTATTTAATACTATTTCTATCTTAACATGTGATTATTGACCTGCCATTGTGTATCTGTTCCTCTCAAACCCAGCTGGTTGAAGCAGATGTCCTCTTGTCCTGAGTCTGGTTCTGCTAAAGGTTTCTTCCTCATGAGGGAGTTTTTCTTTCCACTGTCTCCTTCATGTTTGCTCAAGATGAGAGTTCTGTGAAGGAGTTATATTCAAAGCAGTCTGCTCCTCAGAAAAATAATGTTAAACTTACTTTTATATATGAATGTTTCTGTTCAGTGCCTTGAAATAACTTCTGTTGTGACTTGGCGCTCTATAAATAAACTGAACTGAATCACGCGTTAGCGACCGAAGGACCAACAAGGCAGTTTAGAAAGTCTTGGACTAATCTTGTATGCAGAGCTTGCAAAACTGCATTCTTGGCTACGCACATTATCTTGTTGCCCATCTTTGCAGCCACGCCACATTTATGATTCAGTTTGCTGGAGTACACTTTTGAGATAAAGTTAAGACAATCTGGAACTGTTTTTGAATATTAGTCTTCATCATCAGCGTGGTTTTTAGACATTAGCCTCGGATGTTTTGTGTTAGAGCAGAGCTCCTGTGCTGGAGTCAAAATAAAGCTCTAGCGCTCTTAAGACCAGTTAGAGACCCAGTTACGGTGGGTTCAAGATTGGCTGGAAATGTTCACGACAAATTTGTGACTATTACGAGAAAAATGTTGACGCACAGTTTTCTTTTTTAAACGTTCAAAATTCAAATGATAGGGCTGCTCGCCTCTGCGTTGAGTTGCAGAACATTCTGGAGACATTTGGGAGATGAATGCCAACTGGTTCACCAACTAGCTGAAGGCCAGTGTGATACCACCTTTATTCTTACCCTATAGTCAATCAATGAAGACCAGTAAACAGCTTTATAAAATTTGTTTAATTTTTGATAATCTTCATTAGTAAAGTGCTCCACTTTCAAGTGAGGGATTGTAAATGCGCTCAGTATTATCTTTATGAAATTAGAACATCAAAAAGTTCATATGGCTCATCAGTCTCGGTGATTTTAGACAAACTGAATAAACTCAAAGTAACAATCAGTTTTCTACAGTAGTTTTTTGAGACAATAAGACATGTTGCATGCTTTAACTTGGTTGCTGAAAACCAGGCTTTAAATCCCTTAAGTATTAATAAAACTTGGGGACTAGTTCACACCATTAATAAAAGATTCTCTGAATTTATACCCTGAACTGAGACATTAGACAAAAACGTGAGTATTTAAATCCTTCACTAACGACAAGTTTGTACCACTAAGTATTTTTTATAGCAAAAAAAAAGGGAAATACGCGATGGAGTTAATGGCACTTTGTGCTGCTCAGAGCACCAAAAACAAACACTAATAATTGCTGCCACGATTATCGATAAACCCCTAAATTTCATGACCTGCTCACAAAGCTATCGATCCTGACAACAATACAACACTAACTTCCCCCCAACCAACAAAAACATGAGGGAGGAAAGCAATAAAGTACCCCACAACACACACACACACACACACACACACACACACACACACACACACACACTGGACATAATAAATAGCATCATTTAGGGCTTTAATATCAGGCCAACCCCTCTGGGCCACAGCACTTTATAACAGGATCAACATCAACGAAAGTCACACAAACAGACAAAAAGATACACACCCCAGCTGAAGACGTGCACTAACACACACATGCACACACATCATCCCTTCATTAGGAGTGCTTTAGTTATGCCTATTAGGAGTTCCTCCTCTTTTCCATTTCCTCCTCCCTCTTTTTCACTGCAGCTGGTGGGAGAGAGCTCCTGCTGCTACTTATTCGCGTGTGCGTCCTTGTATCTGTTTTGTGTGCATCTGTGTGTCTCTTCTGGTCTGCTACCACCTACAGAGCTGCCCATTAGTCAGTGCCCCTGGCCAGAGGCCTGATGTGGAGCTCAGAGACAAGCGAGAGGGCTTCTGCAGGCAGGGTGGGGGACTGCGGGAAGCCTGAGGGTCGGCCGGGAGACTGTGATGAATGGAGACGTGAGCCGAGGTCCAGCTTAGGCCAAAAGAGCAAACCCACAGCTAAAGGAGTAGCGTAGGTGCACAGAAACACAGGGGAAATAAGGTAAAAGGACAGACAACTTTATAAACACATTTAGTGTAGACAGCGGGGCACACAAATAAGAATCTACATAACCAAAGATCAAGCATTTATTAACTTTTTGTGATGATGCAAAAAGAAGACAAACAAGAGGCCTTAAAAAGGACTAAAGAAAATAAAGTAATAAAAGAAATTATGTAAGCGTTGTAAAAAAAAAAAAATTCAAAATTTGTTTTGTGTGCATTTATAGATGACACGCCGCCAGCAAGGAGTGGGACTGATACGGCGTGATGTCACGACTCTTATTGGTTGCGATGGTGGCGCCAAGCCAGCAAATACCGTCAGGCAAGCACCAGCTAAATCTGTCATTAATCGGATTGTCCTGAAACGAATGTCTCTGCTTTGTGAAATTTCTTACCTTTTTAATTCAAAAACGTTTCTGCAGAACGTTTGATCGAGTTAGACGCAGTGATTTGTTTAAGCGTAGTCACAGGAGCGAGGATGATTTGGGAGGACAGAACTTTAGATGCACCATCAATCACAAACATAAACAAGACATTAATACAGCTTTTGTGTGCGTCTTTTAGACAGTTAGAGGTATTTCATCTAAAAATGACAGACATATGATTAAAGACCCAATCAGGCTAAAAAGAAGCAACCATGAATTCCTGCGAGCTGAATGAAGGAGCTCACAAAACAAAAGCAGACAGGAATAACTGAATATGTTAGTAAATCACAAGGTGTGAGTGAGTGCACCAACGTGTATGCTTACATCTAATATTCACGTAAAGCACACGCACGGTTACTGGGGTTGCTGATACCCCAAGGGCACGTTCTGTGCGAGGGGTCACAGTTCAACGAGGCCTAGCTTGTTTAAAAGCGACTCTGCTGGAAACAGAGTGGGATGCTCTGCCCTCAGGGTGTGCATGTGTGCGTGCTGGTGGAGCGGAGTCAACGACAGGTGCGAGTCTAATGGGGGCAGGGTAACATGTAACGCAGTTGAGACGAGTTTTTGTAAGTAGTTTTTAATAAATTGCTTGTTGCACTGATAAAGATATGAACAAAATGCATAAAATCTTTACACGATGCATCAAAGGCCCGACCTCCCAGCTGCAGCTAGACTATAACCAGCTCCCATGTGACCACATAAAAACAATGTTACAATAACTGTAAGTGTCCGTTAACAGACAACCCGTAAAATAATTGTTGAGGGCAACGCTGTCTTTGGCTCAAAAAGCAGAACGACAGATTCAAGTCAAGTCACATTCATTTATAAAGCACATTTAAAACAGCAGCTGTTACCGAACTGCTTAACAATAAGATCAAGGAGGTAAATAAAAACAACAAGATGTAATTAAAAGCATCAAAAATAAAAACGTAAAAACAATGAGAATCAAGGAAATACTAGGTAGAGGGCGGCTGTGGCTGAGTGGTTGGAGCAGTCGCCCTCCAACGCAGGAGTTGGGGGTTTGATTCCACCAGCAGTCAAATGCTGAAGTGTCCCTGGGCAAAACACTGAACCCCTCATTGCCTCTGATGTGTGTCCCATCAGTGTTTGAATGTGATAAAGCTCTGATTATTCTTTGTAGAGATCTAGTAGAGTGCTGTATGAATGGGTAATAATAATAATAATAATAATAATAATAATAATAATATGTAGTGTCATCATTGCTTGTTTCTAGGCCTGTCACGATAACAAATTTTGTTGGGCTATTAATTGTCTCAGAAATTATTGCAATAAACGATAATATTGTTTGAAATCTGACAATAATTAGTAATTTTTGTCAGATTTAAGAAGAAATGTTGGTTAATCTATTTTGTGTGTAGTACATTTTTTTACCACTGGATGGCAGTATAAGACTGTTTGAACCAAAGGATGGTTAGTGAGGGAGCGAGCAGCGTGCTTCTAAGAAAAATGGGAGGGAGGCCCCTTGACGTGACATGGGCTGTCTCTCTTTCCTTTTTTTGGTTCTCCAAATGGCGGACGCTCGGTGTGGTTTGAGCTCTTTAGCATAGCATTTGTCACACAAAGCTTTTAATAAAAAAATCAGTAAACCAGTTCTCAGCTTCTTTTTGCAGAGAAAAACTTTTTACACGAAGGCACGGGTTTCAACCGTGAATTCCAGAGCTTTGACAAGACGGAGGTTTTTTCCCCGAGGTTGACTTGTTAGCTTAGTTTGTAGCTTAGCCTCCCAGCTTAGCTGCTTTTAACGATCAAAAAACGTGATTTTGGACAGTTAAAATGGATTTTAAAAAAAAAGAGAAAAAAGAGAAAGGGAGGGGTCAGTGAAGAGCACAGGAGTTGATCTTTTTGTCATCCAGTGTCTTCAGTAGAAAGAGAGAGACACAAAGAAATGATAAAGCCGATAAATGAAAATGAGGTTGACAATTTTCATTTAGCATGCAATGAACTGATTTATTGTTTATTGCGACAGGTCTATTTGTTCCCATACAATGGCGAAATTGGCTCTCTGAATTTAACTCATCCACCACCAGGTGGAGCAGTGAGCAGCTACTGAAAGCTGCCTGGGGAGCATTTGGGGACAGTTGTGCTGCTCAGAGACACCACAAGATGTGCAATGACTGGGGATCGAACCTGGGTCCCGAGTCGGCTGCCCTGCCTCTACCTCATCTCGGCTCCCTAAATGAGGACACAGATTGTGTTGTAAAGTGCTTTGAGTATCTTGATAAGATAGAAAAGCTCTATAAAAGTACAGTCCATTACTGTGTTAAACGTCAGTGAAACCAGGTGTGTTTATATGAGAGATTTAAAAACAGGAAGTGAAGTGGCCTGTCTAATGTTGGGGGGCAGATTGTTCCAGAGTTTAGGGCCCATGACTGAAAAAGCCTGATCTCCTCTGAGCTTCAGCCTGGTTGTTGTACAGTAGTCCCATGCAACTTCACGGTTCATTTTTTGCAGATTCGCTATATTGCAGTTTTTCAAAAAAAAGATTGGACCAGACACAATTGGTTGATTGATGGATGAGCCATGGGTTGTTTATTTAAAATAAATTATTTTAAATGATTTTGCACCAGGGCAGCACGGTGGCACAACTGGTAGAGCTGCTGCCTCTCAGCGAGCAGGTCCTTGGTTCAAACCCCGGTCCAGGGGCCTTCTGGGCGGAGTTTGCATGTTCTCTCCGTGCATGCGTGGGTTTTCTCCGGGTGCTCCGGTTTCCTCCCACAGACCAAAAACATGCATGTTAGGCTGAATGGTAACTCTAAATTGTCCCTAGGTGTGAGTGGGAGAGTGAATGGTTGTTTGTCTCGTTTGTCTCTATGTGGCCCTGTGATGGACTTGCGACCCGTCCAGGGTGTACCCCGCCCCTCGCACAGTGATTGCTGGACATGGGCACCAGCGACCCCTGTGACCCAAAATGGAATAAGCGGGTAAAGATAATGGATGGAAGGATGGATTTTGCACCATGTGTGTAGCCCATAAGTGCAGGGGAAGCTCCCTCCTGCAGCCTGTCATGATCTCTGCTCTGTGCCACACATATTTCTCCTGCCTCGGCTTGGTGAAGGTTAACCCTTTGCTGTCCAGATGCACCGAACGACTTTTGTCTTCCAACTTAAAACTCAAAGTACGTCACATCATAAAATCGTCATATTCACAAAATATAAAAGTGTTAAAAGTTATTTTTAATTATTTTAGAACGTCTATGTTCAGTTGTTTCAGTGTAATTGATCAAGAAGTACATTTCTGCTCCGTGCTGTAGAGCTGAAGCTGTGTGACATCCCTTTGATGTCCTGCTGCGCTTCTCTTCTCTACAATTTAAATACTGTAACATTTGAAATAAACAATGGATTGTTTATTTAAAATGTTACAGTATTTAAATTTAAATTGGGGGGAGGGGCAGGGTACGGAACCCCTGCGATAAACAAGGGACTACAAAACAAAAGCAGCTGATCAGATGATCTCAGCGCCCGAGAAGGAACATAAGGTAGTCCAGAGAGACATGAGGGTGCAAGGCCGTTAATGCACTTAAAGGTCAACAGGAGAATTTTAAATTGAATTCTGACACACACAGGGAGCCAGTGAAGGGAGGACAAAACTGGTGAAATATGCTCAAACCTACGTGTTCGTGTTAATAGCCGAGCTGCAGCATTTTGGATGAGCTGGAGATGTGAAAGGAACACCTGACTGACCCCAGCACAAAGCGAGGTACAGTAGTCCAGCCGGGTTGTAACGAATGCATGGACTACTTTTTTCAAGGATTCAGTCTGTAGAGTAAAATTAGGAAACTTGAATTAGGCTAAAGTTCGATTTAAAAATGATGCACTTGAAACTATTTGATGCGTTTTCCAGACGAAGTTTGAACACAGAACTTAATGGACAACTGAATGAACTCCTTGAAGGAATGTATAATGTTTTAGACTGAGATCATCTCTTATTGAAAAATGAAGATGGTGCAGTTTTGGTCAAACCTTGAAATTACCCATCTACAATCTCATGTGATGTGAAATGTCAAGCTCAGAGTATTTAATTATGAATGACTCTGAGCTCCTTTCACATTAACAGTTACATTTGCTACATATCTCTTAGAATTTACTCAGTTATTGTCATTTATGTGTTGGCTGATGTCAATAAGCTGTGGCAGCCATCTTGAAATGAACTGAACATAAATGTTATTGAGCTGTACATGGCCAGCTAAAAAATAATTTCAGAAAGTAAAAAAATAAATAAATTATAATAATAAGTGATAATTATTTTTAGCCCATGAAATGCTAAATGCATGTTCAACAATGTGCAATAGTTCTTTTCAGCCAAAAATAAATTTAAATTTAACACCTCCTAATTTGGTCATCCTTAAGTTGTAACAAGGAAAGTTCCTCACTATGTTTTGCTTTAACCTCACTTTATTAAAATTTCACTCCATTTATTTCACTGGTTTTGTCCTCTCTTCACTGGCTCCCTTCCTAAATATACAAGTTGTAGGGAGGCCCTAAAGTTTAAATAACTTCTTTTCTACAGAGTATATCTTAACTTCATGACCTTTTCCGTTATTCTAGAATCAAAACCTAAAGATGGATGAAATTAATCATATCAATTTCATAGCAATGATTTAACAATGTCACTGCATACACTTGAACAGAAAACGGCCTGCAGCAGGAAGCTTCCTGACTTCACTTCTTTAACAATCCTGACTGGTCCAGATTGAGGTCAGGTTGAATGGGATGATGTTTCTGGTTGAGTGACAACATACCGGCCTCCAGCAGCATGCGGACAGCGTGTGGATCATCAGCCAGTGTGGCGTAGTGAAGCGCGGTGCAGCCACGGAAACCGGCTCTGCTGCTGAGCCTGCTGCTGAACTCATCCTCCCTGGACACCAAGACTGTAAAAAAATAAAATACAATTAGGTGCAGAAACAAAACAGATCACAATTGTGTGAATTTTATTTTGATGATCCTGTAAAGGTTGACAGAGGAGGCAGAGATACATATCTATATATATTTTTTTGCCAGTGGAAAACCTAACAAGCAATTTAACTCCTGTAGGAGGGACTGGGGCTCTCCCTTGAATCCAGAGGAGCTTTCTTTCACATTTACTGTTTAGGCTTCAGCAACAGTGACTCCTTCAAAATCAACTTTTTCTTTTCAAACCTTTTGAAAAGCTCTTCATTTACCCAAATATGAGCTACAACGTCTAACACGATGAAAATAATCCAAGCTGGAGTGTTTCTTGCTCTGATCCTTAGTAATAGTGAAGTTACTTGATCATCCTCTCCTTACTTATTTTTCACAAGACGACTTGTCTTGTGCCACTTCTCCAATATCCATTTTTATTTTTTCTGTCTCCTTTCGCTCTTCTCTTGTCCATCAAAATCTTTCATCACCTGCACTCTCTTCCTCCCTCCTCTCTTTTTCCATTCCCATAAGTTTGTCTCATCTTCTTCCTGACCTCTCCTCTCCCTCCCTCAGCATCCCACCCTTTTCCTTCAAACCTTCCCTCCATCACTTCCTAAACATACACATCTTCATCCTACTTTTCCATCTTTAACATTCTTTTCATCCTTATTTTTTCAAATAAATCATTTTTTTACTTGCTTCATCAGTCTTTCATTTTTTCTCTCTGATAGCCTCTGCATTATCTGTGTGTGTGTGTGTGTGTGTGTGTGTGAGAGAAACACAGGGTGGGATAATCATAGCTAACCCAATAAAGCGTCGCATAGACCCCCCTAGCCCATCCATCAGTGTGCGTCTGGGAAACGCTTCCCCACGCTACGCCGGCCCCACGTGGACCCAAACCTGACAGCCATATAAATGTCTGCAATATACATATCCCATATAAATATGTCTGCAGAAACCCAACACAGACTGGAGGGGGGGGGATGGGCAAAGTGTCAGAGCATATGTGTATGTGCCATCACGCATGCATTCGTTTGTGTGATTGTGTCGCCCGACGGAAAAACAAATAAAAAATACATTAGTTGTCACAGAATATAAGAAATAAATAATACACAACATGTGCATAAATGTAAAATTTTTATGCAAATAATAACGCCTTCTAATATCAGCGAGTTAACGTGCGTAATAAACCAACCGCGCAGGCAAACGCAGCTGGGAAGTTTTTTCCCCACCTTCTAGTGAGTGGATGCCTTTTTCCCGGGAGGTGTCGTAAACGTTGTTGAAGTCATCCCCGGCGTTCGGGTCGGCACCAGCTTGGAGAAGAACCTTCACCACACTAGAAAGAAAAAAGAAAAAGGACGGGACGCGTTTAAACACGTAAGATTCTGCGCGGACGTTTGTCTCTCACAGATACATGGATTTAGAAACATGAGTTCAGCAGATTTTAAACACGCTCAATACTTTTGCCTTGCAGTAAAAGCTGGACTGGTTTCCTGCCACAGTTATTTTATTTTTACATTTCTGTTTTTACACTGGTATGAGGTAAAACTTTACAATTCAGTTCCTATAATTATATTGATAATGAATAGTTTATATTAATTTGGATGATTTTATGCATTACTCCAAATTACTTAGAATTAAAACTATTTATGTATTAAATTTTAAAATTAAATTTGCTCAGTCTTTTTTTTTTTTAGATGAAACACTTAACATCTCTAGGATGCTCTTTACATTTGACAACCACATTACTAGACACTTTCAGTACTAAATTTACTAAAACATGACAAAAAATTTTTAACACTGAAAAAAATGTTGCCGTCTCATGTTGCCCTGATTCACATTATTTCCATCTTCTTTCACACACTTTATTTCCACTTACATTTGTCTCAGTTTCAGTGTGTTATCTGTGTAACATTTTCTATTCTGTTATAAACTTATATTTTTCCTTAGTTCCACAATGTCTGTAAATATTGGAGGTAAAGATCTGAGGACCCCTGTTTTGTGAACACCAGGGGCGATTCTAGCATATGCCCTTTAGGGGTGCTTAGCCCCCAGTGCTTACAATGTCTCTTGGTTTGAACAATGTGGTGGCCATTGCTTCAGATGCATACATAATGTTGGGGGTGTGGGGTCTGGGGGGCCTCCCCCAGAAATTTTTTGAATAAAGTAGATGCCATTTTGCATTCTGGTGTATTTTAACGAGTTGTTAAACATCTACGTTTACCTACATTAGTAACCACTTTATTCAATAACTACTTTAGAGAGCACGGCACAACAAGAAGTAGCACTAAGCTAGCGGCATGCAATACAGACGCGCTAGCTAAGATGCTAAAAACGTAGTGCTCTGCTTTACATCACACAACCTAACACTTTGTACAAAAACCAGTTTAGTGTTAAATGATTTTGTTGCATTGAATCATAAATGCAATAAACAGAACCCAAACCCAGAACCCCCCCCCCCACACACACACACAAAAAAAATATATACATATATATATTTTTTAACTTTATTTTTCAGGGGTGCCGAGTTAAAATTATGGGGTGCTTGAGAACCCCCAAAAAGAGGCTAAAATTGCCACTAGTGAACACTAAATGAAATTTCATTAGACTAGTTTGTAACACAGTTGTGTTTAATGTCAAATTGCTCGTCTGTTCCATTTCCTAAAAACACAAGAAAGTAATTTAATACATTTAAATAATGCGTATACAATAAATAGGTATCCATCCAACAGCACTTTTCGTCTGCTGAAAAAAGATGAATGAATACTGGCGTTGGAACCATGAAGAGACTTTTTCTCACTTTTGAACGTAACTTTGACCTTCTCTTGCATCGCTGCAGTTTGAAAACAGACAAATGCAAATGTCCAGTTCCTCGACCGACACTGACATTTTCACCTGATTTCCTTCCATCTTGTTCTGTCCCGTTATGGTGGATACACTACAATGGGCTCTTCCCTTTTTCTCCCCCTTCAGTCCACATTCGTCTGTCTTAACACATATGTACACATTGAAGGGGCAAGGGTCGGACCCATTTCCGGCACTGTCGGTGGGGGGGTCCGGGTGTATGTGTGCTGCCCTTCATTGGAGCGTACCCCCTTATAAAGCAAATACAAACCACCTCGGCAACACCACTCACTGTGACCCAGCGGATATTTCAGGTGCCGTCTCTCTGCAGAACCACACTGTTGTGTTTGCCACCGTGAACGTGAGCATTGGCTTTGACACTGAGACACAGACACACAGAAACAGAGTGTGCAGACTGCAAGGGGCTGGCCGAAACATGAACCCTGCCTGCCGCTGCTGCTTCCATTAAACCTGTGACCGAGTAATGCAACCTGCGAGGGAGAGAGGAATCATTCTGCAGTGAATTGTTGTACAAATGGCCTGAAAGGGTTTAAATGTAGTTACATCATTATTCATGGAAGGATGAGAAGAACTAGTTTTTTTTAAGTAACTACGCTTGAAAATGAAATAGATTACAGGCTATGTAAAAACTAAGCTCTTATTTAAAGAGCGCTGACCACACAATATGAAGATCTGTCATTTCATACACACACAAAAAAATATATACAATGCCTGATGATACTGATTAGAACAAGACAGCACATGTAAAAATAATACATAGAATTTAGGACATTTTTTCACAAAAGAATAATATACTAATAGTTATCAAATTGCCTGTTAGATAAAACACCTAGCAAATAATTATTAAAATATTTGCAACTTGAAATTTTTATATAAATACTACAATACTATAATTGGAGATTAATTTTATTATCATCACCTATTGCCAAAGGTGAAAGGGTAAAAATAAAATTATTAAATTTAAAAGAAATATTAAAATAATGTTTTTGCATGTGTTCCTATGTGTTCATCTGCATCGTTAGTAAAATATCTCCTGACTGACCAGCCTTTACTGAAGCTCTCAAAAAATAATAATTGGCTAGAACGCCATCCCTACTCTAGAAAATGATTTTAATTTAAAACTCTGGCATCAAAAAGCCATGGGGGATATGCATTCTTAAAATAATTTTTAAAAAGCCTTCAATCTGTACTATGTTCTGCATTTGTTCCTGTATTATTATACCCTATAGTATTTATAATTAATAAACAAATAAATTTTAAATTATCTGTCTAACTCAACATTACAATTACATAATATAATTTAAGGCTTGGACAAGCCAGAGTAAGGAAATTAGAAAAAATGTAGACTATCAATTAGTTCTGATATAAACATATGCTGAGGCATTTGAATAGTGAATGTTTGTAGTTTTCGAGATGAGTGTTTTTCTGGACTGGAACTAAGCAGGGAATGAGTGAATCTTAACATTTTGGTGCAAGATATTAAAGTGGATACGAGTTATATGTATAAGAGAGGTAGGTTTTTATTTTTGCTGGTCCGAGGCAGCACAGAGTGATGGATCCTAGCAAGTGGGGGGAGCAATAGCGCTGATCGGGGTTACTAAAAATAGCTCCCTACGAAATACGTGACGTCAGCGAGTACCCAGATGTCCAGCAAGCACAATGCAATACAGCGCTGTAGCTGTGGTTCATGCTGATTTAAAAAAGAAATTTTAAAAAAGCAGAAGAAAAATGATTTAAAGCTTTGTTGCTACAAGACTTGCAATAGTGACAGACGATATGCTGACAAGCCTCAAAAGCAAAGTACACGGTTCATGCCGTTTCCAAAGCCGATTACTCGGAGAGAAATGTGATCATTAGGTTGGACTCTGTGGCTGAGTTGGCTTCAACTGGACAAATGTAAAGAGGAGAACTTTCATCAGTTTGAAACACTTCATTGAAGGGATCGGCCCGACGGAGGAGCCCCCTGATCCCATACGAGCGACTGCAGTCCCTGAACAGGTATGTCCATCCATCCATTATGTTTTATCCGTTTGTTTTCCATTCGTGTCAGAAACTAACAGAACTGAACGTCTTTTTCAACCCGCCTGTACTAATTTGTCCTTTTAGACGCTTAATTCAGCCCCTGATTAAAACGTTTTCACTTTTGGAAAACAGAGTAAAATAACTGATTGCTAACAACTAATGGCTAACACCAGCTAACAAAGAAAAATAAAAGAAGCAGCTGGCAAAATCGTTCTTCATCCTGCCCCCGAAAACCTATGCAATACATGGTGAATCAATGGCATGCATCCTACGTGAAATATTATGTCTGTGCTCTTTTTTATCGAGGCAGAAGAGCAGGAATCAACATGAAAACACCAGGATCGCCACACGTGCTTTATTAATTCGACCTGGTTGCCAGACACTACAGTCCCTTGTATTGTACCCAGCACTTCAGCTGTGCATTGCGTATCCTTCAATATATTCCAAGTCGACTTTGGCCAGGGGAACGTCACCTTCATTTAAGTTTATGTGGACAAAAGTATTGGAGGTAGCCATTATGCAAGATGCCTGCTGTATTGTTTGCCCAACATCTGGGACTTTGGGGATTCCCCGCAATTCTTGTGACGTCATCTCTGATCAACGCCATTTTACCCGTGACCAGGTGCTATGGCAGAGCCAGATGGTGGCCACTGGTGGTCTTGGCCAACATATATTAATTTTTAGCCACCCCACAGGCCACCTCAATCATCTCAGGAAACTATACTTTTAGGCAATATAAAAACTATAAATGGTAAATGGACTGTACTTATACAGCGCCTTTCTATCTTATGTCAAGATACTCAAAGCGCTTTACACTACAATCAGTGCCTCATTTACCCATTCATACAGCACTCTACTAGATCTCTACAAAGCTAATTGAACAAATCATTCAAATGAGACTAATCAGTGTTTTAGATCACATTCATACACCGATGGGACACACATCAGAGGCTATGAGGGGTTCAGTGTCTTGCCCAGTGACATTTCAGCATGTAACTGCTGGTGGATTCGAACCCCCAACTCTCGCATTGGAGGACGACTGCTCTAACCATTCAGCCACAGTCGTCCCACTAGAAACTAGAAAGCATAGTTTGCTCTAATGATTGGAGTGACTGATTTACACATATTTTTGGTGGCACCAACCTTGGATTTGGACATGGCAACTCAATTTTTGAGAAGAAAATGTCTTACACCTAAATGCAGCCGCATACTAAAACAGAAGTTGGTACTTCACTTGTTTTCTAAGTTTATCAAGCTCACAAGTCAGATGGACGGACAGACCAAGAGAGGGTATTTCCATTTCCCCTCTTTACTCCGCGACAGGACAACAAAATCTGGTAACATAAAACGGTATGACAAAAATTTAGGCTTGGGTTTCCTCTTTATTTCCTCATCTCTTCATCCACAAAATAAATCAGATCTGCAGTAGTTTAGATAGTGGACATCATCATCAAAGAAAATGATGTGCAATCCTGTGGGAGACGGGGGCTGAGAACATTTTGGGCAGGTCTTCGTATGTGACCTTGCTGAGGGGTTATAAAAGGACTATCGGGAGGTCCCCTTTTGTTACTGTATCACTGTGGGGGTAGGTTGGTGGGGGGCATGACCTACAGAGGGCTCTCCTCTCACCCTTGCAAGCACTTCTACAAACATGTCAGTGCATCCTGTGAGACGCAGACACACAAACTCAAACTAAGTTTGGTCACACGAGGATGGGCAGGACTGTGTGAAGAGACGAGATGGTCTGAAAAGACTTAATGACATAAGGAAGGTAAACACTGGGAAATAAGAGGGGGGGGGGACTCCAGAGAGAAGGAGAAGGTGATGAAAAGAGGAAAACAATGTTAAAAAGATAAAAGAGACAGAGATTTAATTATGTAGGACAGTACTAAAACTAACGAGCTTTTGAAAACAGTTTATAGTTTTACTAATCAACTGGTGATCAAGTGGTTAACTTTATTTAGGATATTCAGGAGAGCTACAGCAGTAATCTGAGGTCAAACTGAAGGCTCGTTAATTTCAAATGACAGGAAAAAAGGGATAATTATGGAAATTTAGACAAAACATTCAAAGTGGAAAACAACATTATTTGCAGGCATTCTTTTAATCCTCCATGTCCAAGTTGCCTATTTTACACTCTTAAACAGTTTAGGCACAATCACTATATTAAAGAAAAGGCTGTATTTGACTGAACTGCTGGATTCTTGTTTTGTTTCCCCCCAGACTTTTTTCCTTGGTCCTCAAATGCAAAATTATTCATTCGGTGGTCGATAGTGCCGCCCATTTCAAGACGAATGTCCCAAGTTCATGCCCAGCTGCATCCCAACTAGAGCGAAGAAGAGTTAGCATCTTGCTAAAGAGTCAAGGACTTTTCATCAGCAGAAGTCTGTGAACGTTCAGTTCTAACATACCGGGCCCATTTCACTGTTCTGATTTCATATTGAACAGCTGTGGTCTCTCAACGTTCAGTGTGTTTCATGATCTACAGCTGGTAGCTCTAACCACCGTGTTCTTCCTGAGTTTTGGTTTCCAATCCGGTCCAGCAGGGGAGACAGGAAGCAGACACTTCTGTCTTTCTTGTTTTATAATAGACACCTGAGCTGAACTGACCATCCATGTCTCCGACCACCTGGCCTAGATGCTGGAGCTCACTTGACCCCATCTCACCTGCTACACACCTGGGGTCAGATAAAAGACAGGAATACTTTCTTCATACTTGTTTTTTTCTCTCTCTCACTGTAATTAAAAATAGAAAACAGCTAACAGGTAAAACCAGAGATGTCATGTCAGCCTGTCTATTCAACTTTCTTAAATGAATTTCTCTATGTAGTCAGGTTAAAATTCCCTTGTACCTTTGTAGAAGACTAATTTAATTTTGTAAATTAAAAAAAAAATCAAGTATTTTAATTCATAAAGCTAAAAATTACATAATAAAATTACAATAGTGGGTAAAATAAGATTTGAAAGACTTGTTTAAATCCTAAAGGAAAATGTCATTATACCTGTGACAGTAATGTGTAATATAACTAGAGTTCTTATGTGCATGACTGATGCATTATGGGTTATATTCAATATGATAGAAGACAGAGAGCACACAGTTCCCTACTGATTATCTGCAAGTGGTTCAAGAAGCATAGCTACATGTCTTAGTGCTTTTTTATCTTCCTACACAAAACGCAAAACAAAATTCCTTATAAAATTAATTTTATAATAAACATGTTCCGTATATGCAAACAGATCATCTCACTGACTAGACCATCCAATCATGACCATTTTTCACCAGATAATCTCACTTCACATCATATTCCATTTCAAAGAAACTTTTCCCCAAAGAAGGCACTCATTCCTCCACCTTCCCCTTATCTCTACCCCACTCCCACCCATCGGGTCACTTGGTCGGCAGGTTGGATGGACAACAGACGTTACACTTGACTGAGTGCTCATTGTGCACGTGAAAGCAGCGAGGGAGGGATGGAGGGAGGAAAAAGACCGATGGAGATGGGTATTGTGCATTAGAGAGTGTAAACAGAGGTCCAGGCCATACACCTCCCCGATTTAACCTTACATCAAAGCCACGCAAACACACGCCCCCTCCCCGACGTCTTACCCTTAATTCTTACAAACACACACCCCTGAGCTCCACCCTGACTCTCTTGCACAGCCACACCCCAGCCCCTGGATACAAGAGCCTCCTTCAGGCTACACCAACTTTAACTGGGTGGTGAAATCCTTCACCTACAAAGTTACAAATAGCATTTCTCATCCAGGAAAATATAAAAATACTGAGTGAGGAGATGCATAACTCAAGAATGAGATCCAAACTGACATTCTAGCTACAGGCTAGACCTTGTTCATGAGTAATGTTCCCGGTGTTTTCACTTACTGGCTGCAAATAAAGTTGTGCGCAGCTGAGTAATAGGCAGTTGGCCTGTAAGATATTTGGTATAACCTCCCCTCGTTTGCTCACTTGTGTATTTGTGTGTGAACGCGTGTGTGTGTGCGCAGATATGAGTGATGTGTGTGGACCCATGTTCTGTCTTCCCTGCAGCAGTGACGGCTCATTGGGGGGTTGGAAGACGGGATTAAACACAGAGGAGTGTCTGTCTCGCTGAGTTATAGCACTCATAACACAAACACACACAAAGACAGTGCAGGCAAACACAGACAATGGGCAGAGACGCCAAAACACATACAATTAAATTTGTATCCAAAAGTCACTTGACGTGCAGAAAAACATGCCATGAAACACAATGTGACACGTATGACTGCGACTACCAGCCAGCTCCCAGCATGTAAAGTTAAAGCATCGCGTGGCCAATAAAGAAGATTTTAAGTGTTTCGTGGGTGCAGCCTTCATTATCTCTGCTGTTCAACACAGAAATGCATTTCTTTACAAATGTGGAGCCATTTAAGGGGAAAAACAGGCTTTCCAAAGATATAAGATTAATTGACAAGAAAAATTGCTACAACACTGACATAATCTACCAAACATTTTTTTTTAACTTTTTGCGCCATGTTTAAATAACTGCATACACTTCTGAGACTATGTTACAGAAGGGGGAAAAGAAATCCCAACAAAATCATTTATCCATGAAAAAAAAAACCTGAAAAACTGCAGAAAATCATAAGAACTAATTAAAACTATTAATGTTTAGATTATTTTCAAAAATGTTAATTTATAAATATTAATAACTAGAAATCACACAGAATACATTTGAAAATGGACAAAGAAAATGTTTAAATCCTTCAATCCTTAAATAGTAAACCTTTGTCATTTAAAAGACGGTCCTTTTCAGCTATTTTTATATTCAGAGGGCTGAATAATGCTTTTCCCTCATGGAGAGCCTTTAACAAAAAAAGTGACCACACAGTCCTGATGAAGGAAAAAAAAAAAGCTTAGTAAATTGGATTTGGCCCAGCCTTAACCTCGGCCCCCTTCGTGTTGTGTGTGTTCTGTGGGCCAGGAGGCTAATTTAATTTGTTGGACAGAGAGACGGGGGTCCGGGTAAATGCCGTCTGTCAGTCTGAAAGTTGCGCTTCTGAGGAGGTACTGTAAGAACTACAGCTGGAACATGGATGACATCTGCTCGCAGGCTAACCAACACCGACAGCTGTGCAACACCAAACCACTACATCACTGTGTCATTTGTTAACGGAAGGGGAGCGTGTCAGAAGTTTAAAGACGGCTCGTTGTGGTGGTCTGGCTGGAAGAAACTATCACAGACCTGTGCTGACGGTTCATCGCTGCCACCATGAGTGCGGTCCAACCGAGACGGTGACGGTGATTTGGATCCACACCTTCTTTTATCAGCCTGAAGGGAAAAGACATGGAAAACTGCGTCATGTTTACCACAGACACCAGCACAGTTCTGACATGAGAAAACATAGTACTTGTAGCATTTCACGTTTTAACACACACTAATGATATATGAAAATTGTTTTAGGTCTTTGAAGATAAGAAAAACATAAAAGTGAGAAATATGGCACATCGGTCGCTTGTGTGTTTTATTAAAGTCACATGAAGCAAACCAGCACCGAATGGTTTACGAGAACCTCTTGCGCTCGGTCTTTAACTGGTTAATGTATGTGAGCAACCCAGGTGTGTGTTTTCAGCCTCGGGGTCTAACATCAGGTGCTGGAGTGGCACTGCGCCTGTAAGTGAGTGTGTAAGGAATCCTTCTGTCCCCTCTTGTGCCGAGCGGGCACAGGCAGTGTTTACAGTCAACACGGTGGCCCCTGGCTGGTCGGCCATTCTCTCCAGCTCTGTTTCCACTGCCTGTTCTGCATCATGTACCCGGGTAGGGATGGCTCACCGTTACAGCTACAGACCAGCTGTTTCAGCTCAGTCGAAACACAAAACGCTCGCAAGTTAACAAAAGAAAGAAAGGACAGCGCGGGAGGCTAACGCATTAAAGGAGAACAGGATGATACTGGAGAATAATTGGGAATAAAAGGTATGAATGGATAATAGTATTCTTATTTTTAGTAATACAAATGTTTTATTGATGCAACAAAGAATAAAAAAGATGGGATGTTTACTGCTCTAAAATATTTTTTAATATTAGAATTACTGACATCTATAGCTTCAAAGGAAACTCACAAAATCAGATGTTTGTTTTACTCCAGAAATAAATATGATTTCAAGACCAAAAAAAAAGATTTTAAACCCAAACTTTGCACCCAAGTTCTCCAGTTCTCACAGCTGAGGAGCCGTGTTGCTTGTTATATCCTACATTTTTTGTTCAGACCTGTCCATAAAAACAACAACAACAACAACAACAACAACAACAACAACAAAGCAAATAATTTCACACAGTCCTGAACAAATCTTGAGTTACTTCACATTTCTTCTTGTTTTGGCAAAAAAGAAACAGACTATGTTGTGGTTTTTAAAGTAGACTTCAATTCAGTTCAGTTTATTTCTATAGCACCAAGTCACAACAGAAGTCGTCTCATGGCACTGAACAGAAACATTTATATATAAAAATAATAATTTAACTTTATTTATTATTATCTGAGGAGCAGACTGCTTTGAGTTAAATCCATCACAGAACTCTCATCTTGAGCAAACATGAAGGCGACAGTGGAAAGGAAAAACTCCCTCATGAGGAAGAAACCTTTAGCAGAACCAGACTCAGGACAAGCGACCATCTGCTTCAACCAGCTGGGTTTGAGAGGAACAGATACACAATGGCAGGTCAAGAATCACGTGTTAAGATAGAAATATCAAATGAAAACTATTCAATTTTAACAATTAATTTAAGGACATGAGGTCAGTTTGTCCTCCAGTAGTCTAAGTCTATAGCAGCATAACAAGTCAACCCTAACTATAGGATTTATCAAAAAGGAAAGTCTTAATCCCAGTCTTAAAACTGGACAATGTGTCAGCCTCATGGACAGAAACTGGAAGTTGGTTACACAAGAGAGGAGCCTGATAACTGGAAGATCTTCCTCCCATTCTGCTTTTGGAAACTCAGGGAACAACGAATAAACCTGCAGTCTGAGATCAAAGTGCTCTGTTAGGAAAATATGGAACAATAAGATTTGTAATATAAGATGGAGCTAGGTTGTTGAGGGCTTTGTAGGTTAGAAGTAAAATGTTGAATTCAATTCTGGATTTGACAGGGAGCCAGTGGAGAGAAGCTAAAACTGGAGAGATATGATCTCTCCCACTAACTCCAGTTAAGACTCTGGCAGCAGCATTTTGGATCAACTGAGGACGTTTTAAATAAATATTTGGACACCCAGATAATAAACCATTGTGTTAGTCCAGTCTAGACGTGATAAATGCATGAACCAGTTTTTCTGCATCATTGTTAGATAAGATAAAACATTTTAGTGATATTACACAGGTGGAAGAAGACAGTTCTTGTAACATTTTTAATGTGGGTGATAAAAGACATGTCCTGATCAAAAATAACACCAAGCTGTTTAACATTAGAGCTGGAGGACAGATTAATGTCATCTAAGGAGAGAGAAAGACTGAAAAATTCATTCCTAAGGTGCTCAGGTCCAAAAACCAAAACCTCAGTCTTGTCTGTGTTCAACAGGAGAAAATTAAGGGTCATCCAGGTTTTTATGTCTTTAAGACATGCTTGTAGTCTAAGTAGCTGATTGGATTCATTGAGAGTTCTCCATGTTTTCTGAAAGGCTTTTAATATTTTCCCTTTCTTCTTTAGATTTTGATGCTTTTCACTTGTTTTGATTCAACTGACCGCTTTCTTAAGAATGATTTTTTTTATTAAACCATTTAAACTTTTAATTACTGAGGCATAAACAGGCTTCTAAACTCAAGAGATGACCAGCGTTTTGTTGACAAGTAGAAAGGTGTTCAATACCTTGTTACAGCAGCATGTCACAAAGATGAAGTTTGTTCTTACTTCATTATCTGAAGTTTTAAACAATATCAATGACAGAGAAAACAAGCAGCAACAAAGTCATTCACAAAGACCTGAAAACTGTGCACACAGTTATGATCAGCTGAAGGATGATGCTCCTCTCAGGTCTTGTGTCAAGTCTTTGTAGGATTCGTTTCCATCTCTTAAAGACAGGGACGTCTCAAGCCAATCACAAGTATTAGATCAGAGCAGAGATAAGGAATGTTTCATTGATTGCTGCTGATCCTTGTTGCCGACTTTTTACCTCTGGTTTAAAACAGCTGTGCCACAACACAGCTGCCTCACAGCAGCTGTTGTGATGTAATGTTCAAGGTTCTTTGTCATTCGTATCACATGTGGTACATGAGGTGGAATGAAGTTGTATACCCAAGGTCCCACTTACACCTTAAAAAAGCCCCAAAAAATGAATATAAAGTATAAAAAGAAAACGCATAAACACAAATGTGCCGACACGTCTGAACTATGGAAGCACAAAGTGAGAGCAGTTTAGTTGCAGCAGCTGCATTTCAGGTATTTCTGGTGGTGGTTGCAAAACAGGTGCATCTCAAAAAATAAGAATATTATGAAAAAGTTCAAATTTTTATATCAGTCATTTCAGAAAGTGAAATTCATCACACACACAGTGAAATGTTTCAAGCCTTTACTTCTTGTAATGCTGATGATTATGTCTTACAAATAGTGAAAAATCAAAACTCAGAGTCTCAGAAAATGTGAATATATTGAAAAGGTTTAATATTGTAAACTCCTGGTGTCACACTTTAATCAGCTGATTAACTCCTACACATTTTATCATTCAACCTTTATTTCTACAGGTTAATCCCACTGAGCCTCAGGGACTCATTTACAAGAGAGACCTGATTTTAACAAAGAATGATGACAACAGTGGACAATCATAAATAGCAAACAAAAAACTGTATTTAAAAAACAAAACAAGAGCTACAAATACCTCATTCTTCAAGTCAAGATGATTGTTTTTCTCATCATTTGTAAACCATAATAATCAAAACTACAATAAATAAAGGCTTGAAATGTTTCACTCTATGTGTGATGAATCTATGTGATATACGAGATTCACTTTTTGAAACGAGTGAGAAAATAGATTTTTTTCATGATGTATACTTATTTTTAGACGCACCTGTAGAACTACATTTGATAGCACCAACTTTATGAGACATTTAAAATCCCAACCCTTCGCTGAGTTCACCAAGTTCATCCAGCTACACAACACTTGGAGAAAATCTCTTAAAGCAGGGGTGTCCAATCCCCGTTCTTGAGGGCCACCATCTACATCTATCATGCCACTATAGGACATGTTTTATAAGGTTCTCTGCTCCAAC
>NC_056503.1:11733603-11744791 GCF_014905685.2 Nematolebias whitei
TTTTTTTGTTGATTTGCTTTGTTTTGTTTTTTTGAATGTCCAGAGGACCAGATTTAACTTTTTTAGATTAAATTTGAGGTACAACTTTACTGCAGTCTTGAAGCTACAGACGTGTGAAGCACACGATAACTTTGATTTTAATGACTTGTGGTATCTACAAGGCTGTGCTGTCAAAAACGCTAAACGAACAACATGCCTCTCTGGAGATTGTTGTTTTAGACCTGACACTTCCTTTTGTGTCTTCCACTTTTTTCATGTTTTTAAGAACACAACACGCTGTCATAAGGAAGGACTGACCAAAAAAATGAATGAACTTCAGAAACTTTTGTTTGAGATCACATTAAAATATTACAAGAATTCCTGGCTCCTTAGGATCTTTTATAACGTATGAGTCACACAAAATCAACAACAATAAGAGAAATGGAAAGTGTTTCCTTTATTTTATGACATGTCCTTTCATGGACCACCTCTCAGCAGACACACCCCAGCACCTCGGAGAACTCAACTAAAGCACTTAACACACCTATGACCTGCTGTGTCACTGCACTCTCACCCACACCATCTGCCACATGTGGACAGGTAACTCAAGCCTGCAAATGGAGACGTGCATACGCCAACGCTCAAGCATGTGAACCGAAGGCCTACAGCCAAAGCGTGTGCAAAAAGTACAACGATTCAAAAGAGATGAACACATCTTTACGGTTACATCGAAGTAAAAAAAACAAAAAAAAAACACGTTGACATGAAGAGTTTGAATCAGGAAAATCACCCTTTTAAAAAAAAACAAGCACACTCCGCACATAAGCGACCCGTTTTGGTGACACGGCTCTCAGCGTGTGGCACAGTTACAAAACAATCATGTCTAAGTTAAAGCTCCACCTCAGAGCTGGTGTTGAAGCTCATGCAGTGGGGAAGAAAGTAAAATCTTACAACTTTATATTCATGAGAGCCTCTGCACAGACACATGCGGGCCTCTTGCTCCATCCAGTGGTTACTGACAGAACTACAGCTGCACGTGATCCCAGCAGTGAACGAGACCTCCTGTTCTGGAAACTGTCCAAACAGCATTTGTGTCCACACAGGATGAAGGTGACGAACACATGCCCATTTTCAAATATTACACACAGGAAGGTAACATTTATGTGCTCCAAATGATTTTACAGTAGTCCTTCGCAGTTTGACTTTCGTAGACTCGCTCTTTCGCGCCTTTTCAACGATTGTCAATTTAAATGTTACTCACGTGATTGGGACAGTACAGGATCATGGTATATGGACTGTACTTGTGTAGCACCTTTCTATCTTACCAACATACTCAAAGCATTTTACAACACAATCTGTGCCTCATTTACCCGTTCAGATAGCACTCTACTATATACAAAAACTAATCAGTGCTTATTCATACACTGGTGGGACACACCTCTGAGGCTATGAGGGGTTCAGCATCTTGTCCAGGGCCACTTCAGCATGTGACTGCTGGTGGACTTGAACCTCCAACTCTTGCAATGGAGAACAACTGCTCTAACCACTCAGCCATGGCCGCCGATAAAAAGTTAATAAAAAAAAAAAAAAACTTTGAATAGGCGCCACCATTTTGTAGTTTTCTTTCAATACGCCTACACTGTAATGTCAGTCAAAAGAACTACACTACCCAGAAGCCAACAGTGCTTCTGGGGGCTGCTTTTTGCTGAAACGGAGGAAAAGTTTTGCAACGCAAATCTACATTATCTATTAAGCTTAAAGAACTTGCAGGTAAGTTGCAAATAATCCTTAAGCTGAATTATCCACGTGCGCATGAACCTGGACGAGGCGGTGGGCTTCATGCTGCAGGGTAGGTCTGCAGAACCAGAACCGAGCCCGACCCGAACAGAGCTGCTGTTCTGCAGAGCGGGTGAGTAAAATGTTGCAGTACTGTACAGCACATACATGTATGTTGTTACAATGATGGTTTAGGAGTTAAGAACATTGCAAGAGTGTGGGAAGGGTTTATAAAGCATTAAAACATATAAAAATACTAAAATAAATATAGCGTTCCTACTTGGCGGTTTCTCACCTATCACAGGAGTGTTTGGAATGAAACCCCCGCGATAATCGAGGGGTTACACTGTATTTTTACTAAACTGAAACTAAAATCATTAATAACTGCAGCCATTTTTTTTTTTTAGAAAATAAAAAAAAGATAAAAACACAACTCCTGTTTCACTAAGTTTGTGTTTTTTCCTTAAACCTTTAAAAAAATTGCTTTGATCTTAGTGAGAACGTATTGAAATAGATGATAAATTTGGTATTTGCGCTGCATCTCTCCTTCATAACCCAAAACAAAATGAATATTAATGGCTTTAGGTCCGCGCTGGCTTTACTAAGTTGTTTTTTTTTTAAACATGCTTTACAGAACTAGTTATTTTTCTCTGTGTGAAGGGAGTGCTCAGCATCCCAACTAATAAAAAGTGTAGAACATATAGTGAGGTCTATAAATACTTGTACAATAATTAATACTTCATACAACAAAACTAAACATAAGCTTTTAAGATGCTCGCTATTGTAAATTTAATTTAATGATTTATTTAATGGTCGACATGTTGCAATAAATATTAAAGACAGACCTCATCATATAAGAAATGTATTTTCTCAGATTTGACATTCCTCGAGGCTCAATGGGATTTACCTGTATAAATAAAGGTTGATTGATTCAACAACCTGTTGAGCTAATTGTGGTTTAATCCATGAATAGCTACAGCAATCTTTTTATATCTCATAAATCAAACGTTAGATGCTGGAGAGTGTTCGTGTGTGGTACCTGGTCACATCCTCTGGGTTACTTGTCCTTGCTGCCTCCAGAAGAGCATCACCTTGGCATGTCAAAGATACACACACACACAAAGTCACTTACGAATAAAACACAAAAATGATAACTACAGAGTCAAGTACATGTATATAATCCACAGTGGGTTTTGTTTGTTACTTTTTAGGCAAATTTTAAATCACGCTTATGGTTAATTTCTATGGTTTCTATATTAATGTTACAAATTTACAGCATTTTCTAAAGTAAGAACATTTTTGTATACACGACGAACAAAACAACAAAAAGACAAAAATAATTTAAAAATCATTCAGTTGGAGTGAAGCAAATAAAAAATGTGAGCTGACAAAAGTATTAAAATCATATAAAGACCTAAAACTAAACATAAAACAGTCATTAGAAAAATGCTTATTATTTTTTACTTAACCTTTATTTATACAGGCAGTCTCACTGAGTCACGAGGACTCATTTTCACATTTTCGGGTCTGTTTGGGAGCAGCTGGGGGGTTAGGGCCTTGCTCAGGGGCCCTGGGGTGGAGGCAGGTGTGGGCGTTTCATGTTTTCTACCCACATTTTGTTGTAGGTCCGGGGAGTTGAACCTGCGACCTTCCGATCACATGCCCACCTTCTCTAACCTCTGCGCCACCACTCCTCTAAAACACCATTAAGCCCTCCCCACATTTAAAACACCACAGAGATTTTATTCTGACTTCCAGAGGACGCAAACTCGTCAGATTATTTTCAGGATTATTCAGTGTACCTTTGTTATCGGAGTCTTTTCTCAGACAGAAGGCCAGCGCTGCTGCCGACAGCACCCCGGCAGAGGCGAGCCCTGCGCGGCCAGCTGCTCCGCCTCGACCCCCGTCCTCCCAGTACTGGTTGTTGTTGCGCCCCCTGCTGGCCAAAGCGGCCCACGAGCTGCGGCGGTTCTCCAGGTTCGACAGCCATCTTGGGGCGAGGTGGTGATACTGCACCGATGGGTTTACACTCGAGCCCGAGGTCTCCTCCGACAGAATCCCCCTCCTGGACACCCGGGACGTGGAAATGACGGGGTGGCGGTTCGTCTCCGCCGGTGAGTCGCGGATGCTCGGACTTCTTGTGGCGCCGCTGGTCTGGAGCACGCGACTGCACGGTGACAGGCTGCGCGACCTTCGCGTTAGTAGCCTGGTAGGAACAGATGACAACATGGCGATAAACTCGCGGAAAACGGGAAGGTGGACGAAACTCTCAGTCCGACGCTAATCCCAGAAGAACAATATATCCAGGGAGTCCAGCACAGCGTCTCAGTTCAAGGTGTAAAGACCCCAGATCCCCCAGTTCACCGGCAGCACGTTAAACACATCAGGACAAAAATAATCGTCGGAGCGTGGACGTCACTAGAACCCGCGATGCATTCTGGGAAAGAGAGTTCTATCTGTGTAACTGGCCGAAAGGTGCCAGTTTTTTTACTTATTAGTTGAAGACCTAAACAAAAGCCTAACTTGTCCAACGTTTAAAAGCTGCTTCTTTGTAGATAACCCGACTAAAATTATCTTTTATATACGTGTGTTGACTGAATATGATAGCTAAATGAATAGACCAAGTAGAAGTTTCTTTTTAGCAGAAAGCTTTTTCTTTACATCCCTTTCATTATCTCCAAACAACAGAGAGAGGGATATTTAGATTTTCAGTGGGTTTCTCTTTTGTCCACTCCAACAACTGCTCTCTAAATAACTTACACAAATGTGATGTTTTAAGCTGTTTGGTAAAAGTACATGCACTTATGCATCATGGCCACCAGATGGCACAAAGACATGGGTTAGAGGTTAAATGCATAAAAGTAAGCTTCAAAAAAGAAAATGGAACGCAAATAATCTAAATTTTCACACAAAGCACTGTTTTCCTCATAAAATATGAATGAGCACTATACAATTCTGAGTAAACTCAAACAATGGTATCAAATTACTTTAATTTATTTTATGTATTTTTTTGTTATTCTGCTCTATGAATGAAATGTTAGGTTTAATAATATGCCAGCTGATTCCTATTAACTCGACGGTGTGTGTGTTTAAAAAGTAATAATTTGTTCAAGCTTTTCCATGGGTATAAACAGTTTGAGTCTCTCAAAAACACAAGGAGCACGGTGGCGCAACTGGTAGAGCTGCTGCCTCTCAGCGAGAAGGTCCTTGGTTCAAACCCCGGTCCAGGGGCCTTTCTGGGTGGAGTTTGCATGTTCTCTCCGTGCATGCGTGGGTTTTCTCCGGGTGCTCCGGTTTCCTCCCACAGACCAAAAACATGCATGTTAGGCTGATTGGTAACTCTAAATTGTCCCTAGGTGTGAGTGAGAGAGTGAATGGTTGTTTGTCTCGTTTGTCTCTATGTGGCCCTGTGATGGACTTGCGACCCGTCCAGGGTGTACCCCGCCCCTCGCACAGTGATTGCTGGACATGGGCACCAGCGACCCCCGTGACCCAAAAATGGAATAAACGGGTAAAGATAATGGATGGATGGATGGATGGAAAAACACAAGGAGCGAAATAATTCTGTTTGTTCATGGAAGAGCCCCTGGCCTAACACACGTGTGTACTAAGGAAAAGCCCATTGGGACAGTCTTTAATCAATAAAAGAAACAGTACTTTTAATGCAGTTAAGTTGTATTTTAATTAGAAGGTTTTTTTTGTTTTGTTTTATCACACTATAGCAAACTGTTAAAATTAACTAAAAACATTAGATTCAAAATAACTGTAAATCAAATAATACCCATCTATCCATTCATCCTCTTAAACTGCTTTTCCATACAGGGTCACAGAGCTGGTGTATCTCCAGCAGCAGAGGCAGGTTACAGGTTACAAGTTCAAACAACGCCCATCTATCTTTTTTTTCAGTGTACCTACTCAGTAAATATTATGTCAGGTTTGTTTTCTTGCAACCATATCCTTTAGAATAATCCATCCATCCATCATCTTCTGCTTGTTCTCAAGTCAGGTCACGGGGGCAGCAGCTTGAGCAGGGAGGTCCAGACATCTTTTTTCACAGCCACCTCTTCCACCTCTTCTGGGAGGACCCCAAAGTGATCCCAGGCCAACTGAGAGACATAGTCTCTCCAGTGTGTCCTGGGTCTTCCCCGAGGTCTCCTCTCAGTCGGACATGCCCGAAGCACCTCCCTAGGGAGGCACCCAGGAAGCATCCTTACCAGATGCCCAAACCACCTCAACTGGTTCCTCTCGATGTGGAGGAGCAACAGTTTTTACTCCAAGTCTCTCTCGGATAACTGAACTTCTCACCCTTTCTCTAAGGGAGAGTCCATCTACCTTGTGGAGGAAACTCATTTCAACCACCTGTATCTGCGATCTCATTCTTTCGGTCATTACCCACAGAGTTTGTGACCATAGGTGAAGGTAGGAACATAGACCGATAGTAAACAGAGAGCTTTGCCTCAGCTGTCTGTTCACCACAATGGATCAGCACAGAGTCCACAATACTGCAGATGCTGCATCAATCCATCTGTCAACCTCATGCTCCATTCTTCCCTCACTCGTGAACAAAACCCCGAGATACTTGAACTCCTCCACTTGAGGCAGAACCTCACCCTCGACCTGAAGAAAGCAATCCACCCTTTTCCGACTGAGGACCATGGCCTCAGATTTGGAGGTGCTGATTCTCATCCCAGATACTTCACACTCAGCTGTGAACTGTTCCAGTGAGAGCTGAAGATCACAGCACAATGACGCCAACAGGACCACTTCATCTGCAAAGAGCAGAGGTGGAATCCTGAGACCACCGAACCGGAAACCTTCCACCCGCTGGCTGCACCGAGAAATTCTGTCCATAAAAGTTATGAACAGAGTCGGTGACAATGAGCAGCCCTGGAGGAGTTCGACCATCTCCCACTCTGAAGGGGTCAGACTTACTGCCGGCAATGTGAACCAAACTCTTGCACCACTTGTATAGGGACTGAGCAGGCCTTAACAACGGGCCCCCAATCCCATACTCATGGAGCACCCCCACAGTTTACTCCGAGGAACACGGTTGAATGCCTTCTCCAAGCCCACAAAACATGTAGACTAGATGGGCAAACTCCCATGACCCCTCGAGGACCCCAGTGAGGGTAAAGAGCTGATCCAGTGTTCTACAGCCAGGACAGAACCTGCATTGTTCCTCCTGGATCTGAGGTTTGACCAATGATCGGACTCGCTTCTCCAGTACCCCTGAATAGACCTTACCAGGGAGGCTGAGGAGAGTGATGCCCCTATAATTGGAGCACACCCTCCAGTCCCCCTTTTTGAAAAGGGGAACCACCACCCCAGTCTGCCAATCCAGTGGCACTGCCCCTGATGTCCACGCAATGTTACAAAGGCGTGTCAACCAAGACAGCCCAACAACAAACATCCAGAGCCTTAAGGAAATCAGGGTGAATCTCATCCACCCCCGGAGCCCTGCCGCCGCAGAGCTTTTTAACTACCTCAGCGACCTCAGCCAGTTATGGAAAGACTAAGCAATATATAATATGAGCAAAATACAATATAATTAATATGTAATATAACTCAAAGTTTCAGGAATGTTCAAACCTCTACAGTGAAACATAATCTGAAATATTGCACTTTTATTTCGTAAAAAGAGCAAAGTCACACATCAGAATTTTGCGTCATACCTTTTGTCTTGTAACAGAAAATCAACAATGCATCCTTACATTATACACATTATAAAGGCCAAAGACGGAGTGTAAACCTGAGGAAACCCAGTTCATCACTTCCTGCAATCAAAACCTGATGGTGACCCTGAGATAACTTTATCAGCTTGCTTCTGTCGTTTACATTCTCATTTCCTGTAGAGAAGTGATGCTGCAAGACATTAACAAACACTCATTTACACTGAAAGCATTAGGAAATAATTTAGGATAAGAACAACACTTGTTTAGTAAAAATAACACCTGCGGGATCAATAATGTTCTATCTTATCGTATCTTGTGAACTTGTGATGGACTGGTCACCTGTCCAGGATGTACCCCGCTGAAGACAGGTACCAGGTCTGACGACACAAAATAAGAACAAATCAGTAAAGAAAGTAGATGGATGGATTCATGGATACTTTGGATAGATTTTTCAGACATTCAAGGTTATATTGATTTATATTTTATATTTGTCACAGAATACACAATGATTTAAGAAAAAAAAAGCATGCCCTTACACTTCAGTGCAGTATACTTGTACTTTATTTAATGGGTATGTGATGTACTAGTACTACTGTGCTTAAGTCAACATGACTCATAGAGAACAGCATACTCTACCATCATAAATCCACTGGCATATTTCAGAGTTGTCACTGTGGGTTTGCTGTCAGACATGTGACATTAATTTCCCCCAAAAGACACATCTGTTGTGACAATGTATTTTCACTGGCTCTGAGAGGCAATGTAGAAGTCTGGGTGCTGCTTGGAGTTAACGATTTTAAACAAAAAAGGCCAAAAGTGACCAGATTTGTAGGACATTAATTACTACTAGCGGTTTTGATTCATATATATATATTTTCCATCCATCCATTATCTTTTACCCGCTTCTTCCTTTTTGGGTCACGGGGGTCGCCGATGCCCACATCCAGCAGTCACAGTGCGAGGGACGGGGTACACCCTGGACAGGTCGCAGTCCATCACAGGGACACAGAGACAAATGAGACAAACAACCATTCACTCTCTCACTCACACCTAGGGACAATTTAGAGTTATCAATCAGCCTTGGTCTGTGGGAGGAAACCGGAGTACCCGGAGTATCTGAGAGCGCACGCTGTAGCTGCACTCACACAGGACATTATTACCTGCAGTGTTCCCTCAGTGCGGACTGAACTAGGCAAAAGGGCCTTCTCCTACTCCGCTCCTGTTTCCTGGAATATATCTGTGCTATATCTAATCTGTGCTTTGGATCACATTCAAACACTGATGGGACACACATCTGAAGCAATGAGGGGTTCAGTGTCTTGCCCAGGGACACTTCAACATGTGACTGCTGGTGGAACCGAACCCCCAACTCTCCCACTGGAGGACGACTGCTCTAACTACTCAGCCACCCCAAAATCACATTAATCAGACGGTTTAGTTTTACACTTCTTCTTTTGACTGCTTCCTTCTTCAGGTGTCACGACGGCAATCTATCGCACGCGAAGACTTGGCAATTGTTTTTACACCGGATGCTCTTCCTGACGCAGCCATAGACCACCGAGCTACCACAGCCCTCTGTGTGGAGCAGAGAGCTGCCATTAGTGGTGCAAATGAAGGTAGAGACGGGTGCTTTACCGTTCCCACCCACATTTTGATGTTGGTCCATGGGGTTGAACCAGCGATCTTCCGATCACAGGCTCACCTTCTCTAACCTCTGCACCCTTACAAAGAGGGGAGTGATGGCGCAGGGAGTAAGAGATTTTAAACATTTGATAAGGTCAATAGAAAATTCTAAGCAAATACGTATGTTTTTGTTTTTAGTATTTTACTTTGTTTTTTCTTGATTTGACTGTTTTTTTATTTGATTTTTAATTGCTTTGTGTTGAAGTATTGTTGTCTGTATGTTATATTTTGTCAGGTTAAAACAGGTCTCTCTTGAAAATGAGTCCTCGTGACTCAGTGAGACTAACCTGTATAAAGGTTGAATGAATGAAAAAAAAAAACTTTCCCCAAAGTAACTAAAAATAAATGTTGTACTTTTCCAGCAGTTGCCCTTCGACATTCTACCTTAAGGGGTATCATGCAATCTTCATCTTTAAACGTCTGGTATCTGAAGAATTGATCCACCTCTTGCTCCAGGGTGTTTGTGGGAACTTCCAGTCCTCTGGTGTAGAATGAAACCAACTTCTTACATGACAATTCTTAACTTAGTCAAAGAGTCATAAATACTTGTATCTATGTCACATCCATTTCACACAGTTTGCGTCCTTCTACATTTAAGCATTGAAAACAATGTACAAATTTGTCCAACATTTATTTCCCTTTTATGTTGATTATCAGTCATGCATAACACAAACATCAAAATATTTGCTTATCTGTGCAGGAACATGCAAATTACTCACATAAATCATTCATTTAAATGTAGTTTCAATTTCAGACTGGCCATGAACATGAATTTTCATCTATTGCAATCTCTCAATCCTCATCCCTTATCTGGTTATGACAAACAAAGGTTATGACATTTTTCAAACCACAATTCAAACATTCCCGTTAATGACGTTTAAACCAGTTCATCTGCCATGGTTAAGATTCCATGCAGAATTATTTCATCACGTACGCTCCTTTGGAACTGTCAATTTATCAGTGTAGAGAGGACTGTCAAAAGCACCTTGAGGAGCACCTCTCTTAGTGCATGAGCACTCGTCTGCTGAGTCTGGTGATCTGGAAATATCACCGAAAATGGCATTACCAACTGTAACAGAGAGAATGTAACTGTAGGGTAAAACGAAGCGTTATACCTCCACAGGACCACCACACGTCGGCTCGTGTGCAGAAATGCTGTGAGAGTAGTTGTGAGGTGTCATTGACAGTCTGAACACAATTATTCACATGTCTCAAAGACATTCCAGAAGACAAAGTCCTTGCAAACAGGTAGTGTCCAGATGATGGTTTAAAAAGAGGGCGGCATGGTGGAGCAGTTGGTAGGGCTGTAGCCTGTCAGCGAGAAGGTCACTGGATCGAGTCCTGGACCTTGCTGGGTAGAGTTTGCTTGTTCTCTCCATGCATGTGTCGGTTTTCTCCGTGTACTCAGGCTTCCTTCCACAGACCAGAAACATGCATGTTAGGCAGATTGGTAACTCTGAATTGTCCCTAGGTGTGTGTGTGAGAGTGAATGTCTCTGTCCCCTAGACCTGTGACACCCTGGGCTGGAGACCTGTCCAGGGTGTCCCCCACCTCTCAACAGTGACTGCTGGATATGGGCACCAGTGACCCCCGCAACCCGGAAAGGAAGAAGTGGGTAAAGATAATGGATGGTTTAAAAAGAACAAGCAAGTTTATTTTAGTGCCCATTAATGTAAGAAAGAGTTGTGAAATGTTCTTTTGTAAGATGTAGCCAGATCTTGGTCATCTTACTACCAGTCCAAGTCTATCTCTTAGCAACTGTCTTTGTGGACAGTAAAATCAAACAACACTCCTACTAAGGGCCACGCCACCTATTCTCTATGTTTACTCTTGCAAACATCACACAAATTTTCGAATGTTTCTATTTTTCTGTATTAAATTTTTTCTTAAATGATTTATGAGCTCATTTCATTTTTCATCAGTTCGGGCCAATTACCTCTTTTTGACAACCTGAAAGGATTTTATTTAGAACGAACACTCGTAGTATGTCGCAGCATTTTATTTTCACCATTACAGCAGCCAGCGCCCAACCTGACAACTGAGCCTCTTGTATTGTTTTCACCCAAGTCCAGTCTGGG
>NC_056503.1:11744891-11747094 GCF_014905685.2 Nematolebias whitei
TTAGTAAAAAGTGTAATCTCGTGCATTTCACATGACGTCACGCTCAGTGTATGTGCTGTGAACCACCCTGAGCTACTACCACACCACATTGTAGCTCAATATCTGTAAAACTGACAGAGTTACTACAATTGTACTGTTCTTTAGAGTCAGCTGTGACTCCAAACATTATGAGACGATTACAAGTTTCATCCGAGTGCTTCATGGGAGACTTTAGAAACAGACGGACAAACGAACACACACCAAAACAAAATCCTCCTTTCCCTCCCGCGGTCCCTGATCCTCAACCCCCCCTGTTTTAAATATATATGTCTCGCTTGTAACTGAAGCTGAATAAACTCTGGCGTCGTGTTTTGTCGCGGAAGCACGATGATCTAACAACATTACACGTGTACTTGCGGAGCTGACGGTTTTACGAGGTGCACCTGAAGGCAGCACAGGGAGGTGCAGCGGTCTCTGCTGCGTCGCTTCGAGCTTCTCTTCCTCCTCAGGTCTCCTCACATCTCCTCCTCCTCTTCCTTCTTTACCACCTGCAACGCGGAGATGGAGACCTTCCGCAAAAGCCTGTGAGCAGACGGAATAAGAGCTGGAGGGAGAACGGAAAGGGGAGAACCAGAGGAGGTGAACACAAGCGGAAACCGAAGCATATGGTGGGTTGTTTGAAGGAAAGCGGCTCCCTGTGTGACGGAAACGGACTGAAACTTACTGAACCACGGTAAATAATCAGCTGACAGCCACATTTCACTAGATCTCACTTCGGGGTTTTTTTGGCTCTCACCTGTGCACGCGCACACCTCTGTCTCATTAGTTTGGTGGACTGCGGTTGTCGGACCGCGTCACGCGCCGCAGCCCTCAGAAGCTTTGAAATTTAATTACGCCGCTTATCCCCACAGAAGAGCGCGGGGGATATTTGTGTTTTGCTTGATGTTTCCCTTCCACCGCCAGCTGGCAGCAGGTCATGTCTCCTCTCTGTGTTCTCACGGTGCAGCCATGATGTCTGGACAGACGGTCACCATCCCGGACGACAGGGCGTTCGCCAGCTTCAAGGCGGAGTGTCTGTGCGAGGAGGGCTGGAGTCTGACCTACAGCAAGGGGAGCATCACCGTGTGGACCCAGGGTCTGGAGGAAGGGAAGTCCGTCCACAAAATGAAGGTGGGACCACCGCATTTGAAGCATTAGTCTTTAGGTCAGGCAGGAAAAGTTGAATCAGAGCGAACAAGAAGCACAAAGTAGCTGCTGCGTTCACTTGCACGTCAAATCCCCCCATGATCCAAACTACACGCGCTCTGCTTTTGTGCTGCATGGCTCCAGTCATTGTTTGTCATTTGCCCCAGAGGTTGAAAGCACTGACATGGAAACTCTAAATTAGGGCTATTCAACTAAATTGCTCAGGGGGCCACAGTTAAGCCAAGAGCTCAGGGGCCGGACATCCAGCAGTTATTGTCATGAAGTAAGTTTGATTTATGGTTTATAATCTAGTTTTATTTAAAAATGAACCTGTTGGTGGGCTGAACTCATGAGCCTGATTTGGCCCTTGGGCCATCAGTTGAATAGCCTTGCTCTAAAGCAACACAGAGACGGACCATATCACGACGTTTAAAGCAATCAAAGGGCTGCATGGAGAAATGGAGAACTTTCTTTATGACAGATAATCTAGAATACTATTTTCAGGCTTTTTCTTGTTGTAGCATAGTTAGCGTGCTTTATAAAAATGTCTTTCCAATATCCAACATTTTTCAGTCAGGTCATCTGGACAGTTTCTTTTTTTTTTGTGCTGAAACGTTTCACCTTCCATCCAGAAGGCTTCATCAGTCAAGGAAACGCACAACACAAAACTGATTCTTCCCCCAAACAGCTCACTCCAAAGTGGAACAAACCAGTTATGTTGGTGCTAAGATGGTGTCTTTGGCACGCCCCCTCCTCTTGTGCCGGCCCTCTTCCTCGTCAACAGTCGGGCAACATAACTGGTTTGTTCCACTTTGGAGGAAGCTGTTTGGGGGAAGAATCAGTTTTGTTGTGTTTCCTTGACTGATGAAGCCTTCTGGATAGAAGGTGAAACGTTTCAGAAAAAAAAAAGAAACTGTCCAGATGACCTGACTGAAAATTGTTGGATTGAATACCTGGATTATTGAGCATGGACTTTTTTGGTCTTTATTTTAGAATTACAAGACATTTTCTGTAAACTGGCTCTTGTGACATTCTATTA
>NC_056503.1:11747194-11750415 GCF_014905685.2 Nematolebias whitei
GAATTACAAGACATTTTCTGTAAACTGGCTCTTGTGACATTCTATTATGTACATTAGCTTAACATGTTATACATGTTAGTGGAAATATGCAAAACAAACATATATTTGTGTTTCTAAGTCTTAAGGTTCAGTCTAGTTCTGGAAACACAATGACTTAAAATGTTTAAAAAAAGTTTTGTGTAAGATGTTTAATTTAGGGCAGCACGGTGGCGCAGCAGGTAGAGCTGCTGCCTCTCAGTGAGCAGGTCCTTGGTTCAAACCCCGGTCCAGGGACCTTTCTGGGTGGAGTTTGCATGTTCTCTCTGTGCATGCGTGGGTTTTCTCCGGGTACTCCAATTTCCTCCCACAGTCCAAAAACATGCATGTTAGACTGATTGGTGACTCTAAATTGTCTCTAGGTGTGAGTGATTGAATGGTAGTTTGTCTCTATGTGTCCCTGTGATGGACTGGAGACCTGTCTAGGGTGTCCCCCGCCTCTCGAACAGTGACTGCTTGACATGGACACCAGTGACCCCCGCGACCCAAAATGGAAGAAGTGGGTAAAGATAATTGATGGATGGATGTTTAATTTAAATTTACTTGTCTTGTTGATCAATTGCTATTTTTTTAATCAATCTATTTAAAAAAAGTTTTCTTTTGAACTAAGGACATTAGGGGCTTGATGGAGGTTGTCCAAGGGCCACTTTTGGGCCTCGGGCCTCAAGTTACGCACATCTGATCTAACACATCGTGCTTTAGGTTTTTCTACTGATGATGTGGCTGTGAATTGGAATCTTAAGCGTAGAGATGCACCGATCCAATACCAATATTGGTATCGGTCCCGATATTGAAAAAAACTTCTGGATCGGGTATCGGTGACGATGTGACCGATCCATGACTGGGCAGATCTATTCACTCTAATTGTGTAATTATACTGACTGAACAAATTCAAGTTGTGTTGTTTTTACATGTTTGAGCGAGCTTGTGAAGCTCTTGGTGTGTTTGTGCTGTTCTGGTGCTGAGTTTTCAGTAAATTTGTAATTCAGTACATTCATGTCTGCGTTAATTCAGCACTGGGTTTGTAAGCTCAATAATCCAGGTAGACGACAACAAAAATGGTTAAATCATGTCATCTGGAACAGGTCCAGATGACATGATTTAACCATTTTTGTTAATTCAGCAGTTTTTCTGTATCAGATCGATATCGGATCGGTATCGACCGACTCGAACATCGAGTATCGGAAGTGGAAAAAGTGTATTGGTGCATCCCTGCTTAAAAGATTCCTTACTCTGGGAGAAGTGGTGGACATCTCAGGCAGGTTTATTCCCTGCACTGACTTCTGCTAGGAAAAAAAGAAGTCTTTATGCATATACACTTTTCAGAAACAATAGGTTTAAGATTGTTTTATGCTGTTTGCTTTGGGGGAATTAGATTTGCATGCCATCAATTTGACGCAGAGAAGGAAGCTAAACTGAATAATACATTAGATGACTAGGCTCAAGTTGATTGGCCTGTGGGTGGGGAAAAGGCTTTTATTCAGTGGTTAGAGATTTTTAATAGGCTTTGTCGAATATTTAGTTTATTTTCTAGGATTTTAACTGACCTAACTATTTTCTAAGAAGCTGCAGTGTGGGGTTTTTTTACAAGTAAGAAAAAATGCAGGTCTGTTATATTCAAGCCCCTGGCAAAATTCACACAATGCTGATCAAGCATATCAGTACTCGCAGAGTACTAGAGTGCAAAATCTGGTGTCGCTGGTGTTATTCTCACACAAGTGTGCTGATGGGGTATTTAAAATAAATAAAAATCAAATAGCAACCATTAGTTAAAATGCTACAGTTAAAGAGGGTAAAATTAGTAGAGCCAGAAGTTTCAGCGATTTAGACCATGACAAAGTCTGTGTTTAGAGTCAAGAATGTACTAAGACAAGCTGGCAACTATTCAAATGAAATCACTTTGTTAGGTTAAGAGGAACAACTATGCCACTATGCTGTTTGGATAGCAACAGTGTAATGTCAGTCTTTATTCTTTTTTTCTACTAACAATTAATTAACAGCGACAGGAGGCAGGTTTACACAATGAGTCATTTATTTCTCTTGGCCGCATAAATGGTGAAACGACTGTGTGGCACCACCATCAACTCATTTATTAACACACACACATGAACATTGCACATCCTGTCTAACTACAGAAGCTGCATAAGCTAACAGCAAAAGCAACCTGAATTAAATATTAATTGCCACTTAGTATTTAATTTACTGTATTTTCTGCTGTACACATCGTTCCACCCTATAAGTCCCATCAGTCCAAATATGTCTAATAAAGTGGAAAAAAAATCCATAAATATGTCGCTTCGCCGTATAAGTTGCATCTATTATGCGTCAACGCTGACAACCCGGAAATGTGGGCCGGTGTTGTGCCAAAAATCGTTTGACTGCCAAATGGCGGCTGTGGTAGCGTGCACGGGAGGACTTTAACAAGATTAACACTTAAAAACAATTATTTGTTTGCTCAAAATTATAGTAAAGGTTTGTCTCATTTGAACTTTTCCTTAATAAATGCACTTTGACGGTCAAATCTGTTGAATTTCAAAAACTGATACGTGGAAGTAGGAACACTATATTTATTTTAGTATTTATATATTTTAAGGCTTTACAAACCCTTCTCATACTCTTGCAAAGCTTTAAACTCTTAAACCTATGTAATTTTAACAACACGTGTATATGTACTGTACAGTACTGCAACATTTTATATGGGTACTCACCAGCTCTGCAAAAGCTCGATTCTGGTCCGGCTCGGTTCCGTTAAGATGTCCTGCAGCATGATGAAGCCTGCCGCCCCGTCCAGGTTGATGTGCACGTGCTGCCGCTCCAGGAAGGACACTCTGCGTGCAAGGCTGCCCAGGATGTAGTCCGCCACCTCGGCCCGGATCCGGACCAGCACCGCGTGACCAGAACAAGGCCGAACCCCGCCGCTGTCTTCATGTTCCCTGCAGCCCCCAGGTTCTGGGTCCCACAGAGTCTGGATCAACTGCAGCCCAGGGTACTCACCAGTGAAGATGCTTCTTGAAGGATGAGTTCGTCTTCAGGATTATTTGCAACTTCCCTGTCAGTTCTGTGAGATTAACAGATAGATCCTCCCTCCATTGCACCATTTCTGCCTGCCTTTAACATAATAATAATAATTTATTGCACAGTAATAACTTGCACATTAGAGCAGGGCTATTGAACTGGTGGCCTAC
>NC_056503.1:11750515-11753430 GCF_014905685.2 Nematolebias whitei
CAGCGGGGTGCGCCCCACTTTTTGAGAAGGACTACATTAAGCCAAGGATCTGGTTTGATTTTTGTAGAAGTCTGTCTAAGAGGAGCGATGGAGCCCAAGCCCAAGATCTTTGTGGAAGTGTACTGAATGGTCAATGGACTGTACTTATATAGCACCTTTCTATCTTATTGAGATACTCAAAGCACTTTACAACAATCTGTGCCTCATTTACCCATTCATACAGCACTCTACTTGATCTCTACAAAGATAATAGAACAAATCATTATAAAGAGACTAATCAGAGCTTTATCACATTCATACACTGATGGGACACACATCAGAGGCAATGAGGGGTTCAGTGTCTTGCCCAGGGACACTTAGACATGTGACTGCTGGTGGATTCGAACCTCCAACTCTTGCATTGGTGGACGACTGCTCTAACCACTCAGCCACAGCTGCCCAAGGAGCTACATTCTTCTGGATGTAGAGATGAGTCCAGACTTTCAGCAGAGTAAAAGTCAGTGCTTCTAAAGGAGCTGCAAACTGACCTGGAGTGGAGGGAGTGATGCAGCGGCAGAGACGTGCTGGAAGCATAGTTTTACCAGGGGAGGAGTGGAAAATTCAAATATAATAGAAAAGTGGTCTGAAATACAAGTGTCCAAATTTTCTACAACAGATACATGAAGGCCATGAGAGATGATTAAGTCCAATGTATGTCCATGACTGTGTGTGGACCCTGTCACTAGCTATGTTTACATGCACATAATTTTTTGACCGGATTGAAATGTTTTCAATTGAATGTTTCATTCTGAACATGCGCAGAGTGGTACACTCTCCTTAAAAAAAAAAAAAAAAAAAAAAAACACAGAAGAAGAAGTTCTACTTCCGGTGTTTTTCACCATCAGATAAAAACAAACAGATCAAGTGTTTACATGTGCACCGTTCCGGTTTTAAATCCGTGTAAACCACCAGTTTCGTTCTGATCACAAATGATTTCGGATCACGCTGAATACACAAACAATAACCCGAACAGGGTGTTTACATGACGCGTTTTTATTCCGAACGGCCGTTTGATCCGACTACTTTTGTCCATGTAAACATAGCTACAGATTGTAACAGGTTAAAAGAATCCAGAAGGCTTTAAAACTCAGCAGCGCGTTGGTGACAGGGACAGCAAACATGAACATTAAAGTCACCACATAAAAGCAAACTGTCAAATTTTGGCAACAGTTCAGCTAACCGTTCTGAGAACTCATTAATCCTTATTATATTGCGGTGGGCGATATAAAACACCACACAGCAGGGGGGCTGCAGATTCCATCACAAACAGCTGAAGCTCAAAGCTGCTGTAGTTTTTAGGAGGCAGCGGGCGGCAGGTGAGTTTATCACTGAACACAGCAGCGAGACCGCCCCCACGACCAGACACACACAGTTCACTCAGGTAGGAGGAGCCAGGTGGGAGGAGTTTGGAAAAGGCACTGTTGTCCCCTGGTTTCAGCCAGGTCTCAGTCATCAGAAATAAATCCAAACGATGAGTAGAGATCAGATCGTTTAGCATAAAGGTTTTATTAGAGAGCGATCGGGCATTAAACAGAGCTGCACGTGCTGGTACACAGCCAGCCGATTGAGTCATCAGCAGCTCGGGCAAGCGGGCGGAAGTTCTGTTGCACGCAGCCCCTCTTCCGGGTCCTCGAGCGACAAAGTAGAAACTGAAAGTTGACGCCAGGATTAATAGGAACGAGGCACCGATGACGATAAACCAGGGAACGACAAAGGTCGAAGACGCCAAATTCCAAATATAAGTCCTGCAGTAGAAGCTGATGATCAACCGTACTATGAGACGAGAGGTAGAATTTGAATGTGACGAGGACTCCCGCTCTCTTTCCACGTCTTCTGCGGCGTTTATTGCATAGCAACGTCCCGGTAGTGCGGCGTAGATAGGCTGGCACAGACGCCAGGAAGGGCAGTGGCATCCTGAAATGTCCAATTTTACCAAAAACCGGTGCATTGTTTAGCAAATCCTGGATCTTTAGCAGAGTTGAGCGATTGTACACGAGAAGTAAGGATACATCATGGATAAAAAAAAGGCAAAACACGAGTAACTAACAAACTCAGAAGAGGTAGATTGCGTGCCATCAACAAAGGCGCCATCTTGACACACTTATTAAATTCCTGATTAAAAACTGTAACCTACTCCGATGTATCTCTGAGACCAGTAGTCTGAACCTATGATGTTAAAATGAAGATCAAACACAAAAGACTAGCATAAATAAGGGCACAAAATAGAAGGAACACTGTAAAACTTAAAAAGTTTGCTCTGGCAATCAAACTTTGATTTAAGCTGAACTTCTTATGCATCTGTTTAACAACCGGTTACGTCTCAACTCTGATTGTATTTACTGCAAACTGCATTGTTGTTTGTAGGAAAGAGGCGTTCTCTGAGTCAGCACAATGCTTTCCTGATAAGTTATTGATCCAAAAAGCTTGGTGTGAAAGTATTAGAAGCAAGGGCGTCAGAAGCATCTGTAACGTGGGGGGGACACAATGATGTGTGCAGGTGTGTGTGCGCATGCACGCGTTAAAAAAAAGGTGTTCACTACTGAACAAAAAAGCAACATTTCACCTAGATTTCCTTTAATTCCACACATTTAAAACATGTTTCTCACAAAGTTTAGCGTCAGGTCAGCACTATTTGTGTTTATAGAGAAATAAAAAAACATCACCACTGGACTTTTTTACTTGTGTTCAACACTACTCATCTAAATGATGTTTCTAATGAAGATTGAGGACAATAAGGTGTGGGGTTTTAAAGACATTTCAACTTTAATGCACCTCAACACACAGCATCTCTTACACCTGCAGCGTCTCTAGCACCTGCAGCGTCTCTAGCACCTGCAGCGTCTCTAGCACCTGCAGCGTCTCTAGCACCTGCAGCG
>NC_056503.1:11753530-11754014 GCF_014905685.2 Nematolebias whitei
ATGATAAAACTGAATGGATTTTATTTGGTGCTTCCAGTAATTCATGCAACATCTCTCCCAGTCTAGGTTTTCCGCTCCCCCACTCCAACCAGGTGGTAAAAAATCTAGGAGTGGAGCTCGACTGTAACTTAAAGTTAGATAAACAGATCAGTTCTGTTGTGAAAACCAGCTTCTTTCAGCTACGTCTGCTTTCCAAAGTAAAGTCACTCCTTAGCCGTAGCGATATGGAGAAGGCCATCCATGCCTTTGTGAGCTCTATGCTTGATTACTGTAACGCCTTATATGTCGGTATTAATCAATCTTCTATCTCCCGTTTACAGCTTGTACAAATCTCTGCTGCTCGCTTGTTGACTAACACATGTAAATATGAACATATCACTCCTGTCCTTTCTTCTTTACACTGGCTCCCGGTTCAGTTTAGGACACAGTTCAAGCTGCTGCTGTTTGTTTTTAAAGCTTTGAATGGCCTTGCACCACCTTATAT
>NC_056503.1:11754114-11755115 GCF_014905685.2 Nematolebias whitei
TCTGTATGCAGATGATCTACAAATCTATCTGCCGGTCACTCCCAGTTCCTCACTCGGTTTCAACTCTATTGCCAGCTGCTTAAACGGCATTAAGCACTGACTGTCTCAGAATTTTCTCCACCTAAATAACGATAAAACTGAATGGATTTTATTTGGTGCTTCCAGTAATTCATGCAACATCTCTCCCAGTCTAGGTTTTCCGCTCCCCCACTCCAACCAGGTGGTAAAAAATCTAGGAGTGGAGCTTGACTGTAATTTAAAGCTAGATAAACAGATCAGTTCTGTTGTGAAAACCAGCTTCTTTCAGCTCCGTCTGCTTTCTAAAGTAAAATCACTCCTTAGCCGTAGCGATATGGAGAAGGCCATCCATGCCTTTGTGAGCTCTACGCTTGATTACTGTAACGCCTTATATGTCGGTATTAATCAATCTTGTATCTCCCGTTTACAGCTTGTACAAATCTCTGCTGCTCGCTTGTTGACTAACACACGTAAATATGAACACATCACTCCTGTCCTTTCTTCTTTACACTGGCTCCCGGTTCAGTTCAAGACACAGTTCAAGCTGCTGCTGTTTGTTTTTAAAGCTTTGAATGGCCTTGCACCACCTTATATTTCAGAACTTTTGAAAGTCCACCAGCCCAGCAGAGCTTTACGGTCTGCTGGTCAATATCTGCTGAAGGTGCCTTGCTCAAGGTGCAAACAATGAGGAGACCGGTCTTTTTCTGTTGCAGGCCCAGCAGCCTGGAATACTCTTCCCTGTGAGCTGCGTGCCATCTCTGATCTGGTTCTGTTCAAAGTTAAACTGAAACATACTTATTTAAAAGGGCTTTTAATGTTTAACTTAGTATTTTAGTATTTAGTATTTTTTATCTCTTTTACCTTATTTTATTCTGGCTGTGTTTTTAATTTGCACTGATTTATTGTGTCCTGTCTTTATTTGTTTTATCTTGTAAAGCACCTTGGTCAATGCAAGGCGTTGTTGGAAGGTGCTATAGAAAAAA
>NC_056503.1:11755215-11757425 GCF_014905685.2 Nematolebias whitei
TACCTACTATAAAAATACAAAACATATACTTATTTATAAACACATTAAGTATGCGTTTTATGTTTAACATTCTTGTTTTATGTTCTTGTTTTTAGTATTTTACCATATTTTACGGCACCTTGATTTATTGTTTTATAACACTACTTCTATTTTAATTGCATTTTACTGTAGTTTTTTGTTGTCTGTACTTTATATGTTGTTTGTCTAAAACAGGTCTCTCTTGTAAATGAGTCCTTGGGACTCAATGAGACTAACCTGGATAAATAAAGCTTGAATGATTGAATATGTCCCAGCTCACTGTGGACGCAATATAAATGACAAAACCCAAGTGTCAATTGATTTTTACTGTCCTCGTACAAAATAATAAACAAAACCAAACAATAACTTCTGTTCTTCACACAAAGGAACTGAAAACAACAAGAACAACTTGATGTTTGAAAAATAACCTGAGAATTTGAGAACAAAAGTGCAACTTCAGCCCTGACAGCAGCTGCTTTAACTGTAACCGTATTTTTTGATACCTGAGAGCTGATAAAGATAATATTTCTGGTTTGTTTTTAAAGTTTCTGAACAAGTCAGCTGCTTCAGTGAATAACTCTTTTACCATCTGTCCGTCTTGAAACGACTTCTTGTGCTTAACAATTATTAAAGTGACACACCCGGACTGATGCTTCACTGCTGGTCAGCTGTAAGAACAATGACTGCTGTCCAGGTAACTGAGATTTTAGTTCCTCAACCGTTTTCTTTTCGGCTCGCTTTTCAGAAGGAAGTCAGAGCCGTAGTTTTTATGAATATAGTCTGAAAATGCAGCTCCGGTACACTTGCTGATGAGGCAAACACACTTCGAATATGACATCATGGAAAAAAACAAAACAAAACCATTCCGTATGGAAATGGTAGATTTTTTTTTGCTTACTTGGTCCAGTTCCCCAACTCATTTTACACACTTTCTTGAGTTTAGATATAAACTGGAGGCTATTACGTTTGTTTTTAGTGCGGTTGAATGCACATGCGTGGTGACCTGTGTGTCAGAAAAGGTCTGTCTCAGACCTTTATGTCAATCAAGTGACAAATTGCATAGTGATGGTGGACTGATGGGCTGACGTCTATAAAAAAAAATAAAAAAAATTAAAGAAATTTAAAAAAAGTCTGACATCTATTTTGCCATGCGATATACTGAAATTGCCTTTGCGATCGACCAGTAGATCATGATCAACCAGTAGATCATGATCGACCAGTAGATCATGATCGACCAGTAGATCATGATCGACCAGTAGATATGATCGACCAGTAGATCATGATCAACCAGTAGATATGATCGACCAGTAGATATGATCTACTGGTTGATCATGATTGACCAGTAGATCATGATCGACCAGTAGATCATGATCGACCAGTAGATCATGATCGACGTATTGGGCACCCCTGATGTAGAGGCACGATAAAAAGAATTTCTGAGCTGCTATATTTGACCTCATCCATGAATTATGCTGTATCAGTGAGACAAGACCGAGAAAGGAATAAAAAAAGTTAAAAAAAAATCACATGTTCTTACAGCACGTGTGGTAAAGTGCTGTAAAATTGATTGATTTTGGATGGATGGATGGAAAGTCAGTTACATCTAACTTCAGTTGATGGCAGCAAAAAACGTAAATTGATCAAATAATAAATTGAAATCAAGTTATGCTTGGTTCTCTCCTTGCTAATGGACCGTTCTTTTGCAGCCTTGGATGTTGGTTTGTGTTTAACGAGGCCTGATAGGTGTTTGATATTTGTCAGTTTTCCCTCAGTCAGTAAGTAAACTCTGAGGGCTTGGACGTGGTGGCAGCAGCCTTCTTTTCCTGTTGGTGCATCCGGCACTAAAGAACGTGAGCTAGCTGCCAGGTGTTTACTTTGTGAAATAAAGTGACGTGTGAGCATACATGGGTGTAGGTCTGTATGCTTAGGGTCCTTGCCTTTGTGGTTTTCACCTGTGTGCCAGGTTCTTTCTCTATATAGTCTATGGCCCAGTCAAAATGGTGCAAATCTGCCTCATTCGTCTGTGTGATTCCTCAGGGTATGCTCTGCATGCTCGCTGTCTGTACTGGCAACACATAATATCCACTGTGTGTGTGTACGCCAAGTAAGTTCATGTGTTTTGATAGAACGGGTGTGTTAACTCATGACGGCTGCAGTCTGCAAACACTTAAAAGTGTACACACACACACACA
>NC_056503.1:11757525-11762157 GCF_014905685.2 Nematolebias whitei
TCCAGGAGGCATCCTAATCAGATGCCCGAGCCACCTCAACTGGCTCCTCTCGATGGGGAGAAGCAGCAGCTCTACTCTGAGTCCTTCCCGGATGACCGAGCTTCTCACCCTATCTCTAAGGGAGAGTCCAGACACCCTGCAGATAAAACTCATTTTGGCCGCTTCTATCGGTGATCTTGTTCTTTCGGTCACAACCCAAAGCTCATGATCATAGATGAGGGTAGGAACGTAGATCGATCGGTAAATTGAGAGCTTCGCCTTTTGACTCAGCTCTCTCTTCACCATGACAGTACAGCACCCGGTTCACTGCCGATGCCGCACCTATCCATCTGTCAATCTCTCGCTCCATTTTTCCTTCATTCGTGAAAAAGACTCCAAGATACTTGAACTCCTCCACTTGGGGTAGGACCTCCTCCCCGACGCGGAGAAGGCACTCTACCGTTTTCCGGCTCAAGACCATGGCCTGGGATTTGAAGGAACTGATCCTCATCCCAGCCGCGTCATACTCTGCTGCGAACCGCTCCAGCGAAAGCTGTAGATCATGACCTGATGAAGCCAATAGGACCACATCATCTGCAAAAAGCAGAGAAGTGATCCTAACGCCACCAAAACGGATCCCCTCACCAACTTGGCTGCGCAAGAAATTCTGTCCATTAAAGTTAAGAACAGAATTGGTGACAAAGGGCAACCTTGGCCGAGTCCAACGCTCACTGGGAACGAGCCCGACTTACTGCCGGCAATGCGGACCAAGCTCTGACACCGGTCATACAGGGACCTAACAGCCCATATCAAAGGGCCTGGTACCCCATACCCACCCCCACCCCCGGACGGTGGACCAGAATCGCCTCGAAGCCGGACAGAAGTCATTCTCCATGGCCTCTCCGAACTCCTCCCACGCCCGAGTTTTTGCCTCAGCGACCACCCAAGCCACATGCCTCTTGGACTGCTGGTACCCATCAGCTGCTTCCGGGGTCCCACAGGCCAAAAAGGCCTGATAGAACTCCTTCTTCAGCCTGACAGCATCCTTCATCACTGGTGTCCACCACCAGGTTTGAGGGTTGCTGCCATGACAGGCACCAACAACATTGCAGCCACAGCTTCGATAAGTCGCTTTGACAATAGAGGCACGGAACATAGCCCACTCTGACTCAATGTCCCCCACCTCCCCCGGAACGTGTGCAAAATTCTCCTGGAGGTGGGAGTTTGTTGTGGTGTTGCAAGAATGAATTAAGGGAAAAATAAGCAGACAGACATGTGAATCATCTTCAGTTCTCTGTTCACTTTCAATTTCTTCCATCACACTCTGTATAGCATCTTTTGAACATACAGTCTTAGACCGACCACTGGTGTCCTTTATCTGCAATAGCACAATTCAATTCAGTTTCAGTTCCCTAACACAACACAACAGAGTTAAAGCTCCGTCTCACGGGAGACTCTGCCAGACATTCCTAGCAGACCCAATACGTTTGGGCCTGCCACGTCTGACCGGCATCCTCCCCCACTATTGGAGCCAACTCACCAGGTAGTGGTCAGTGGACAGCTCCGCCCCTCTCTTCACCCGAGTGTCCAAGACATGCAGCTGCAGATCAGATGAGACAACAACAAAGTTGATAATTGAACTGCAGCCTAGGGTGTCCTGGTGCCAAGAGCACATATGGACGACACCCTTATGCTTGAACATGGTGTTTGTTATGGACAATCCATGATGAGCACAGAAGTCCAACAACAGAACACCACTTGGGATCAGATCAGGGGGGCCGTTCCTCCCAACCACACCCCTCCAGGTCTCACTGTCATTGCCCACGTGAGCGTTTAAGTTCCCCAACAGAACAAGGGAGTCCCCAGGAGGCGCACTCTCCAGTACTCCCTCCAAGGACTCCAAAAAGGGTGGGTAATCTGAACTGCTGTTTAGCGCATAAGCACAAACAACAGTCAGAGCCTGTCCCCCACATGTAGGCAGAGGGAGGCTACCCTCTCATTCACCGGGGTGAACCCCAACATACAGGCACCAAGATGGGGGGCAACAAGTATGCACACTCCTGCTCGGCACCTCTCACCAGGGGCAACTCCAGAGTGGAAAAGTGTCCAAACCCTCTCAAGGAAACTGGTTCCAGAGCCAGAGTCATGTGTCGAGGTGAGTCTGACTATTTCTAGTCGGAACCTCCGAAACTCACACACCAGTTCAGGCTCCTTTGGGTCACTAGGGCCCCACTCTGGAGGTGGGGCACGCTGGCGAGCACCTAGTGGCCAAGTTTTTACCCATGGAGCCCGTTCGGGCACAGCCCGAAGAGGAGACATGAGTCCCCTTTCCCATGAGCTACACCTGTGGGAAGGGCCAAAGGGGTCAGGCGCAATGTGGGATGGGTGGTGGCTGAAGGCGGGGACCCTGGTGGTCTGATCCTCGGCTATGGAAGCTGGCTATTGGGACATGGAATGTCACCTCTCTGGTGGGTTACGGCTCAGGGGTCCTCCTAAGTTATTTGTCCGAGGTGACTGAAAGTGAGACCTTAAAAGGGTCAGCAGGTAGGCAGCTCATAAAAGAAGTCAGCAGGTTACTTGTTAACTTATCTCAAAACTGTAAGGTAAATCATGCTGTGAGGGGAAAAAAGTTTTATATTCTGTATTTAACTGCTTGTTTTCTGCTTGGCTTCTAACAAAAGTTGTTTCTGAGCAAACTTGTTTTTTGTCCAGGTGCAAACGGAGACAAAAACAAGAAATACACCAGAGGACGAAGACGGACACAGAAAACATCAGCTTTCAGACATTTGTCTGCCTCCAGATAGAAGTGAAGGGCTGTTGTACAGGATGGACTCCCTGACCCACCGATCAGCCTCTGAAGCCTCAGAGACACTGACACATTTTCCAGCCTCAGTCCAGAGAACGGTCAACCTGACGGTGCATTTTTGGGGTCTGGTTATGGTTTTTGAGCTGATGCATTTTTCATAATCTTCCTTACTTGTAGTTTTGATAAATAATCTAGTCAAAACATGACTCATCCAAATTCCAAAAATAAATTTATCCAAATAATTGTTTAAATGCGCAGATTAAAACCTAAATAAAATCTCATGTCCACAACTTCTTTTTGGTTTCAGATAAACCTCACTGTTTATATCCAAGACCATCCAAGGATATACTGTAACTGGGTCAGTTCGAAGTTATTATTACTTAACTATTTCTTCAAATATTGTACAAATTTTTATTCAGAGTATTATGTTGATTTTTTAATACTGTTGTGCTGATTCGATTTTATTTAAATGTATTAACAACATTTTAAAAGATATTTGGCCTCCACCTTGTTTGGTAAATATTAATTATGGTGCAGAGCTCCTGGTAATTAAACAGATCCCACTTCAGTTGAGTCCTAATTACTGGAACAGTGAATAAAATGATCAGCCTATCACAGGTATAAATTCCTAAACGATCACATATAAAATTATATATAAAAAATGAAGTAGAGATGCATGAAGTAGATGAACTGGTAGTTGTAGGGTGTCACTGCAACCAGAGGAGGGCAATCACCACCAAGATAGCACTGAGCTAAATCCTTTTCAAAATTCATCAACAGGAATTGAACATAGGGGGCCACTGGTGTCCATGTCCATCCACCACTGTGCAACGTAGGGTACACCCTGGACAGGTCTCCAGTCCATCAGAGACACACGGAGACAAATAAGACACCATTCACTCGCTCACTCACACCTAGGGACAATTTAGTTAAAAAAACAGTCTAACATGCATGTTTTTGGTCTGTGGGAGGAAACTGGTGCATTCAGTTCCAATTATATATTTTTTTTACTTAATTTAGTTACAGCTGACAAGATTAGAAAAAGGCAAGAAAAAAAAAAAAAAGAACAAATTAGGGGCCAGATTAAGATGTTCCTGAAGACATCAAGTAAGTGAAACACATCTCTCTAAATTTGCTTAAATAAAAAAGTTTCTTTGTGCTTGTCAAACAGGAAATGGTCGTCACAATTTTAAGCTAATCAATGGAAACGCTCGTCAGTGCTGGTTTCTGTGTCACCCAGGAGCTGGCAGAAATCAGAGGCTTAGCAGCCTTGGATTTCATCAGAACCTGTGAGAAAACCACAGATGTGCAGCTGAAGCAGGACTGAGGAGAAAACAGGTGATGGCTGTGAGAGGCAGCAGCAGCAGCAGAGAGCCATCACAACGAGGAGCAGTAGTTGAATCAAAAGGAAGGTTAAATGAACAGACGAGCAAAAAGCAACAAATGAGAGTGTAGAGGAGACAAAACGAGACGGGAGGATTTCAGATGGAACGAATGGCTATGGAATAGGAAAAATGAACAAGAGGCAGAAGATGATCACAACAAGATGAAGAGGAGATGGGAAGAGAAGGAAAAACATGAGGGGAAAGAGAAAAGAAGAGGTGTGGGGTTGGGGAATTGTAGTGATGAGTCATCACCAGGCTATCATCCCCCAGTGGGCTGGCTTGCTGTGGGGGTGGCAGTGACACATATGTAGACACACACACACACACACACACACACACACAAAACAAAACATTTCTAGCTGTCTTGCTGCTCATACGTCTCCTCCTGCTGCGGAGGCGGGTGGAAGACAGTGCAGGGATACCACTGGGACATCAGTTCACGGTTGTGCCACTTGCAGCCCC
>NC_056503.1:11762257-11766158 GCF_014905685.2 Nematolebias whitei
AGATTTTCAGTATACCCACTTAAAGTGCCCAATGATGCATGACATATTAACCACGTATCACTGATACGTTAAATGGCAGTTAAACTCTTCCATAACAATCTGTCTGTATGCTGCGATTGTTTACATTCGCTTATCCAGCAAATTATTGTATAATTAATACTTCTGTACCTACTACTTAATACTTGAACATGTTTTGCTTTGATACCGTTTTCTTAATTCTATAGCATGTTTTTAATACAAAGTCAACTGTTGTACAACATTTGTTGTTCATTTATTCAAATATAAGCATCAGAGAAATTTGAAAATGTTCAAAATGCTTAAAAATCAGCATAAATTGACAATTACATTGTACTAACCAGTGTACTTTGGTTTCTAAGTACATTATATGGACCGACCACTGTAAAATTAGTTTTACGTTGGACATTGGCGCTCTGTGGCTTCAGCGGTGTCCAACGTAAAACTAACTTAACTGCGGTATACACACTACAAAAATGTAACCACACCACTGTTCTGGAGCCCAAAGCCCGGTCCCCATACACACAGATACACATTGGCTGGATGTAGACACAAACTAAAATATTCAAGAATTTAGGGGGAAATCATTTGTTAAAAAAATTACAGCTTTTTATAGTTTTATGAACAATTTACCATATATGAACTCTCTCAAAATAAATCTGTCTTTCACTTTCATTCACTTATTCAAGTTTAAATGTTTGTGACGGCAGGTAAAAAAAACAGAAGCTTAGCCCCCCCCTTCATCCTTGGGGATCCTATGGTATTCCCAGGCCAAAGGGAATACATAAAATACTTTTCATTATTGCAGCAACAAACTGTATTTGGGCAATAATTAAAGAAGTACTCTTGTAAAGTTACAAATGTACACAATTTTCTAAATATGAAAATTGATTTAATTAGGACAAATTATGTCCAGTCAGACAAATGAAACGAGGTGTTTTTGTTTTACTATAGCACCTTTGTTCCAGTAGAGCCACAAATTTCTTTGTTTCCTGACTGAAAAAGACCATACTACTAGTGCTAGATAGTTTGTCAGCAAGAACAATACTCAATAGTTCATCAGTGACTTGTACAGAAATGGTTCTTGACTTGGCTTCTACCATGCTTAAACAGAGGGAATAATAAAAACTGATTGACACGCACACACACCTGATGGGTTTTCCATAGCCGTCTTCCACAACCATGGATCAGTCCCCAAGGAGCAAATTATGGAGTTTCATAATGTGAGAGGTAGGGGAGAAAAGAGAGTGGCATGAAGGGAACAAAAGTGTGTAAACATGAGAATAAAAAAAGTTGTTGGAGTGAGCTGCATGAGCTGAGAGACAGTTGTTAGAGAGCATGGGTAGACAAAACATTGTGGACAATCAGAAAAGAACTAAAAAATATCTCACATGTACCTATTGTTCGTTTGCCTATTTGTTTTTCCCTCAGCCTCTAAATCAGTCTGAACTGTGTTTCACCTACCTCCCTCTTCTTATTCCATGTCTCTGTGCTTCCTCTGGTGAGCTTACCAAATTAGCTTTAATAGAATTACACACACATGGACTTCGATGGGTGCACTGTATGTCTTCGTTTTCTATTTAATGCATTTTAACCCCACAGCTCCTTTTTTGCCGTTTTCATTTGGTTGTTCCATCTTCCTAGCCCTGTAGCCTCAGAAAGAAGGTTGCAGGTTCCCCACCTGGTCTTTTTGTGGAGTTTCCATATTGTCCTTGTGCATGCATGGCTTTTCTCCAGTTTTTCCTTTTTTTTTTTTTTTTTTTGTTTGGTTTCATTCCACAGTCTAAAGATGTGCATTTTAGATTAACTGGTAACTTTCAATGGTTCCTTGGTGTGAGTGAGTGGGTTCCTGATCCAGAGTTCCAAGAGTCCACCTATTTCCAGATAAGAACCACGACCTCAGATTTAAAGAAGTTGCTAGATGCTTCACTCTGCTGTGAGCCTTCCCATTGCACATTGAAGGTCATGGCCTGAATACACTATCAGAGCCACATCATCTGCAGAAAGCAGAAACAAGACCCTGAGGTTTCCAAACCAGACACCGTCCTCTCCACGACTGTGCCTTGTACTCCTGTCCCTGAATACCACAAACCAGTTCAGAGACCAGGGACAGCCTATAGGTCCAACCTGCCCTGAGATCGAGCTTGAAATGCCAAGGATGTGAACACAGCTCCTGCTTTGGGTATACATGGACCAGATAGTCCTTAAAAGCAATCCTGGGACTCGATACTCTCGCATACACCTTCTACAGATTTACAAAGCCCATGTTGGCTGGAGAGTCAGAAAGCCATGACTTTGTTAGGAACACTGCAGGGTGAAGATCTGGTTCACTGTTCCACAATCAGGACGGATGCAACACTGTTGAACCTCAGGTTCAGCAGTGTGTTGGAGCCTCCCTCTCAACATCCTGGAGTTCCTGGGGAGGAATCAATATAAATATAAAAATATAAAACTGGTCTCTCTTGTAACGAGTCCTCGTAACTCATTGAGACTAACCTGTATAAATAAAGGATGAATGAATGAAAAATATCCAGAACTTTTAGCATCTAAGGACAAATCTAGTCCACCTGTGGCGCCCTACCACCAGAAAACTTTGTAGCTGAGTCCTGAGACTTCAAAAGGTGAACCTGATGGCTGGTTTAAGAAGATCCTTGAAGGGCTCGTTCCACTGTTCAACAATATTCCCAGTCAGTCTGCAGTCCCCCACCCAAACCAAGCACATCTTGATGTTTGATGTGTCAACAACTATTAAATTACATAGATATTTTTAAGCAGTGAATCTAGCTATATCTATAGATATTTGTGTGAGAATGTACTGTTTTTTTAAGAGCCTGAAAGCCAAAGAGGTTTTTGAGTCATTAGTGGTATAGCATTGAACAAACGCAAATGTAAAATAATTTAAAAATGAACAGTGTTTTCAAAAATATGAACTGAAGCCATGTCTGTTGATCATCTGAACTTATTTTTATAGTTAACAAAATGTAGTTGTACATTGTTTTGCTCTATCCAGCAAATTCCTGCCACGAAGAAGTATCTAGAAAGCAGCACATTCATACGAAACCTGTGTATATTCATAGTAATGCAGTAAATGCACCATGAATCACATATTAAATTTAAGACTGTACATGATAAATGGGTCATAATATTTCAGTTTTAACAAGTTGTGATCCCCAAATTATTTTATTAAGATAATGTGACTTTAACATTTAACAAGACTTTTAACATTCAAAATATTTTTTTTTAACTTTACAGCAGTCAACCATTAAAGGAAATTGTTTTATTTATGAACAATTTAGGAATACTTCAAATTGTATGATTTAAAATTGTCTGTACGTTTTTGTGCGGTCACACCAAAACTGAGCTCACCACATTGCTCTGATTCTGCTAAAGCCGGAACACAGACCTGTTTTCAACTAGCTTTATCAAATTTGAATTTGTTGATAGTGTTCTTAGAGTAATCTCTTGAGAGCAAGAGCAGAAGGAATTAAGACAGCCCAGATTGAGTTTTAAACCCTCCGGACTCATAAGTGTTGGAAGTTAAAATCATTTGGGACAGACTTGATCCATTTTTTTCTCATTTGCTCATCTTGGTTTGCTCTGGTTTTCTTTCTTTCTTTTTTGCCTTTCATCTTTCATTGTAAAAACAATATATATTTTTACTATAAATGCACACTTTTGTCTTGCAGAACAGTCCCCTCTTATCTTGTTGCTCTTGGGATTTAATCCCTCTGGTACCTGTAACTGTAGTAACTCTTGTACTCGAGGGTTTCAGACACTCCGCTCAGTGTGAAGTGTCATCTACTCAAAACAGAAACAGGAGATCCCATGGAGCCAATAATAAACTGAGCCACATCTTTATGAAGACAATAATAAACATCACATTGTA
>NC_056503.1:11766258-11782923 GCF_014905685.2 Nematolebias whitei
TCTCTCAACTTTCTCTTCACAATATCCCACAGGTTCTCTATGGGGTTCAGGTCAGGAGAGTTGGCAGGCCAATTGAGCACAGTAATACCATGGTCAGTAAACCATTTACCAGTGGTTTTGGCACTGTGAGCAGGTGCCAGGTCGTGCTGAAAAATGAAATCTTCATCTCCATAAAGCTTTTCAGCAGATGGAAGCATGAAGTGCTCCAAAATCTCCTGATAGCTAGCTGCATTGACCCTGCCCTTGATAAAACACAGTGGACCAACACCAGCAGCTGACATGGCACCCCAGACCATCACTGACTGTGGGTGCTTCACACTGGACTTCTGACATTTTGGCATTTTCTTCTCCCCAGTCTTCCTCCAGACTCTGGCACCTTGATTTCCGAATGACATGCAGAATTTGCTTTCATCCGAAAAAGTACTTTGGACCACTGAGCAACAGTCCAGTGCTGCTTCTCTGTAGCCCAGGTCAGGCGCTTCTGCCGCTGTTTCTGGTTCAAAAGTGGCTTGACCTGGGGAATGCGGCACCTGTAGCCCATTTCCTGCACATGAGACGCCTCCAGAGGTGGTTCGCTCGTCTGCGTATAGATCCGGTAAGTCAGAAGAGGCAGATGATTTCTGTGCCCCCTTGGGAACTGACCTGAAACGTTGGGGAAATCCTCTCACTCTGTCGGAGAGAGTCCCTATCAGCAGACCTACGTCACACGTCTCAATTTTCACAGACGCATCCCTGTCAGGTTGGGGAGGAACGTGCCTGTCTCAGGCGGTGGGGGGTTGTGGCCACCTCACACATTAGCTCGTATAAATGTTTTGGAATATCTCGCGGTTTTGAATGTGATCCAACATTTTGCTCCTGTGTTGCAGAATCAGCATGTTCTGATTCACACAGACAACAAAGTGACTGCAGCTTACATAAACCGGCAGGGGGGCGTGTGCTCAGCCCAAATGTTACACATTGCGAGGCAGCTGCTGTGTTGAGCACACAAAAACCTGCTCTCCATCAGAGCAGTGTACATCCCCGGCGTCCTGAACAGAGGAGCGGACATAATGTCCAGGGGTGGTCCGCGCCATGGGGACTGGAGTCTCCATCCGGAGCGGATTTCTCGGATTTGGGAGAAATTTGGCTGAGCAGAAGTGGACATATTTGCCACACGGGAGAACGCCCAGTATCAGCTGTGGTTCTCACTGAGCCCACGGGACGATCCACCGTTAGGAGTGGATGCGTTTGCCCATAGTCCGTGGCCCAAAATGCTCCTTTACGCATTTCCCCCAGTCCCTCTAATATCACAGTCTCCGAACCGAGTTCGGGAGGAAGAACTGTCAGCCATTCTGATAGCCCCAGAGCGCGTGAGCGCCCCGTGGTTTCCAATCCTGCGACGTCTGTTATCGGGTCGTCCATGGAAACTGCCATGGAGGGAAGATGCTCTCCTCCAGGTGGGAGGAGCGATCAGGAGTCCCCCAGAAATAGGCCAGCACCTTTGGGTCTGGCCACTGAGCGTATGCGCTTAGAGAAGATGGGACTCTCTCAAGAAGTAGTGCACACAATCCAGGATTCACGTGCTGCCTCCACCACAGCGCTGTACACATCAAAGTGGACAGCTTTTCAACGCTGGTGTACGGAGAAAGGTGTAGAGGCCATCTCATGCCCACTAGGTGGCATGCTATCCTTTCTGCAGCAGCTGATGGACAGAAATCTTGCGTTCAGCACAATTAAAACGTATGCTGCAGCCATTTCCTCCTGTCACGAAGGCTTTGGTGACAAAACAGTTTTTAATCACCCGCTGATTAAGCATTTTCTAAAAAAGTGTACGGAGGCACAGACCAGTGTCACGTCCACTAGATCCTCAGTGGGACTTAACGATGGTTCTGCAAGCCCTGATCAAAGCTCCTTTCGAGCTGTTGGATCAAGTTTCGATTAAATTCTTGTCACTTAAAACAGCCCTGCTGTTGGCTTTGACATTCGTGAAGAGTGTGTGTGATTTATCTGCTCTTTGTTGCTCCGTCTTGCCTCAGGATTCAAGCTGATGGCAGCTCAACTGATCTGAGACCTAACCCAGCGTTCATGGCTAAAAACATCACAAGCTCATTTAAATCAAGAATGATGATGTTGGAAGGGTTTACCCCCCTCCCCACAAATCAGAAGAAGAAACATCTTTTCATCTCCTCTGCCCTGTGCATGTGCTGGCATGTTACGTAACACGCACGGCCACACTGCGTCAGACTCGACATTTGTTTGTGCATTATAGAGACGCTTCTGCAGGTCGCCCGTTATCCACCCCAGCGCCTGTCACACTGGCTGTGTGAGGCCATTTCTGAAGCTTACTGAGCATCAGGTTTAGAGCCCCCTGACAACGTCAGGGCGCTCTCGACCAGAGGAATCGCATCTTCGACAGCTTTGCATAATGGTATGACAATGTAGGATATTTGCACTGCGGACGCGTGGTCATCGCCCTGCTCGTTTATTCACTTCTATCTGCGTGATGTTTTGGCTCGTTCCATGGCACATTCTGTTCTCAGCGCCTTAACAGAATGAATCTTATTGTTTTCATGGAATTTCGTTTAAACTCACATCTGACTGCATGCAATTACATTGTGAGATATTTATTAGTCACAAGTTTGTGACTGTTGGTCTTGTTCTAATGTTACTAATCAGTTCATTTGATTACTAATCAGTTCATTTTTTATTAACCTGTTCGTATTGAAGAGCTGTTGATCTGCTCTGTTCAATGTTTTCAGCCTCTCCCCTTTTCCCTGTCGAAAACTTTTCTCTCCGGGGCACCCATGTACACGGAACGCGTAAATTATGCAGCGTGCGTCTGTGCATGGTGCGCGTAATTACGCGAAGGGCTGAGTGATGAAATGTTTTTTGGTGCAAGCAGGCGCGTCATGTGGTGTCTGAACGGACCCAGTGAGGCATAGACTACATCTACTTCACCTTTTAACCCACTAGCGAGGGCCTTAAAGGGCGAAGCCTATACAAAATAGAACGTTGGTTACGTACTGTAACCCCAGATTCTGAGAGTATAGGTGTAGCCCTTTAAGCTCTGGGCCTCACTGGCTCCTAAATGGCTGAAGAAAAAGCTATTTGGGAGCCGATTACCCGCTCTCAACATAATTTATACGGACCGGGTGAGGCCCACACGACAGGTGGGCGTGGACTAAAGTTTTCAGTGCTACGCTTTGCGTGATGGGATAAAACCCACTAGCGAGGGCCTTAAAGGGCTACGCCTATACTCATAGAATCTGGGGTTACAGTACGTAACCAACGTTTGTGTTGTTTTGTCTCTATTCTGCACTGAATGTGTTGTTTTTCATTCAGGAGCTCAGATCTAACAATGACTCATTCATGGCCAGTGACCAGTCCCTCTAATGTTGTTTCTGTCTGCGTCGAACTCTTATACTCACACCAACTGCCATTCTTCTGTCTGGCCCTGACACTGTCCAACCAGCTGATGTCTAAACATTTACACGTTATTCACAATATTTGTTTGTGTGTTGGAGATTCTTTGCTGGATCCTTTTACCATTTTTCCTCTGTTTACACATCAGATTGAAGGTACACAATCTTTAGTTTTTAAATTAGTTAGTACATTTTCTTTAGTTAGTACTTTTTTACGGAGCTCTGGAAGTGACATTGGGGATTTTTTTATTTTGTTTTGTGTTCCCACGCAAAATTTTTGCTTTCCCTTGTAATACTGTGGTGTTACCTCATAGACAAAGGCAACAATGGAATACACTACACCCTTAATTTAGGTTCTTGGGGTTTTATTTTGATATCAGTCTTAAATAGAATTATATCCAGTGTCTGCTACTGCAGTAAAGTTAGTTTTACGTTGGACATTCATGCGCCATGGATTCAGCGGTGTCTTCCCCTCATTCGATCCGATGCAGGCAGTCTGATTTCAGTCAGCTGCACTCAGTCTGCCCCTCCTCAGAGTGGTTCGCTTAGGGGCCATCAACAAATTACCAAACCAAAAACTCTTAACAAAAATGTATATCTTTTAGGTCATGTGGCCCACTGATACAAAATTAATCATAAATTACTTTGCGTGGGAATGCAAAAGGAAAATAATCCGACATGTCCCCTCCGGGGCTCCGTACTTTTTAAAGTCAATTGCTAAAAATAAAAAAAAAAAGGAGCACAGAAATGGGTCAAAACAAAATGATGATTTAATTTCAAAGAAAAATGAAGCACTTTTGGAGATGATCAAAAAAGGATGAAACAAACAAAAAATACTGTGAAAAGAGGTCATTCTTTAGCTGTGATTTAAAACTCACAAGAAAGCTGTCTGCCAAAGGATGACTTCCACAGTCTGAGACCCGGGACGGTGAATTCACAATCTCTTTGTGTTTTCAGTCTGGAACAAGAAACAACAAGACCTTGATAACAACTTTGGGGTCTAACAGATGTGTCATTGTATCAACTTCAAAGCCTGAATTACGATTTCAAAATGTTATTAAGATAACAGAAGGGCAACTTCAGCTGCATTTCTTGGGTAAAAATAACTTGACTGAACAGCAGAATTAACATTTGTTAAATTTAAGTTGATTGAGGGGAGTGATGGTGCAGAGTTTAGAGACAGTGGGCCCGTGAACAGAAAACACTTTGACCAAAACTAGCGTGCGCATTTTAATCTTAAGCAACACCATACTGGATCAGCTGAGGCCCGGGTTAACGATGACCGCCACCGGAGCTGTGGACAAACAGGGTGCCAGCAGAAATTGTGCTACTGTTAGTCAGAAACCACGAGCAGAGAAATGTGTCAAGAGACAGAGGGAGAAGAGGAAAGTCAATCATGTAGGATTGAGGGTTGCAACTCTAAATGTGGGGACAATGACAGGCAAAGATAGAGAGCAGGCTGACATGATGCAGAGAAGGAAGGTAGATGTTTTGTGTCCAAGAGACCAAGTGGAAAGGCAGAGGATGACTCGCTGTGGCAACCCTTGAAAATAAAAAGAGCCAAAAGTAGTCAAATATTTTTTATTTTATTTTAATTAATTACAAATTTTATGTGATTACTCGTCAAGAACTTGGTTATGGGCAAAAATCAGTAAATTAGATGTCTGGCTGATGATCTCAGTCATACAACTGTGTGGGAGAGCTATATTTGCTAGGTCATCAGGTTTTAAGGACCAATAAGGATGAATGTCATCAGATAAGCCGAAATTAAACACTCAACTGATTATTTGTAGAGGGACCAAAAGAAGCATGTACTGTATATAAAATAAATCATAAAAATAAAGCTTTTCCAAATATAGATCCCTGAAGCATCCCACAGGTCAGTGGCGCTGTAATCGGTAGCCACACTTTAAATTGTATTAAAGGAAACCAGTTTAAGGCTACACCAGAAATCCTTTCCATTTCTTCTACTGCTCAATGAGCAATCAACTGTGTCAAAAATTAGATACAAAGCAGTTGTTTAGGCTCTGCACAATCGTACATACAGTAATTCAGTAAATATTTGCTTAGTTTTGTTTACTTGTAATGCTGTTTCTGTTTCATGTAAAAAACAAGGGTTTATTACTTTTCTTTCAGTGTCGCATGGTGTGTAAAGATGTGCCAGGTGAGACGATGTACGATGTTCTGCATGACATCGAATACAGAAGAAAATGGGACTCTAATGTGATCGAGACGTTTGATATCGGAAAGCTAACGGTCAACGCAGACGTTGGTTACTACTCTTGTATGTTGCACACTTGGAGTACGATCAAGTGTTGGCTCATTTGGCTTATTAAACTTTATTTATTTGTTTTTATTGAAGTTACTTTGTATGTTTTAAAGGGAAGTGTCCAAAACCTCTTCGGAACCGTGATGTCATCACACTTCGCTCCTGGCTGCCAATCGGAAAAGATTACATCATCATGAACTACTCTGTTAAACATGCCGTGAGTATACATGCACACAGAAACGGAAGGTGTGCGCACGCTCTGGCCCGGCTCATTCACCCATCATAAACCTCAGTGTGTGTTCAGCATTGAATAGGAATGCTAACGTAGCATTGTGAAACAAGTCTCACTTTAAATGAGTGCTTGTTGGCTGAGCTGAAATGAACATTGGTTCAGTTTATGAAGAGCAGCGTAGTGTAGCTGTAGAGAGAAGGTGAAACGAAGCTCTCTCTGGACACTCAAGTTCCACTTATAGAGAAGGGATCCATCCAGGAAGAGCAGACCGGTTGGCACCAGTCAAACAACAGCCTGTTCAGGCCTTGATGTTTTTACAGTACATGTAATGCGGGCCAGCACGTCTTCTATTCAACTAATGCTTAAGTTGATAAAGTTGAACATTATATTTTTAGGTTGGCCTCTGATCAGGCTTTCTAAGAGCGTGAGTAATTTAATATAATTTCATTGCCACAAAGCAGTAAAACAAGCTAATGTGGTGATTAGAGAGCACTGAAACCATGTTGGTGACATTTTGGAATCAGGCCTTGAAACCTCTTCTATCAATGTGCCAGTTTATTTATTTTTTGTCTTGACTTATGGACAAGTTTTCTCTACTTATCATATTTTACCAACTACCAGATTACAGTTATTATGCCATAATTTACATATTGTTACGGAGATACTGATTAGTTAAATCAGTTGATTTGCCAGTGGCATTTCCTGTCAGGTTTTCTTTATCCTAATGTTCATTTTTTGAATTTACTTCTGTTTTTTTGTTTGGAAATATCTTTTTCTTCACCTTTCTCTGTGTTTCTTCTTCTCTTTTTTAGTTTTAATTCTTCAAAGTTTACAAAAGGATAAGTCATTTCATGTGACTCAGCTGTTGAAGGCCTACTGCATTCCTACATCAATTAGTTTATAGACAATAGACTGTGTGTGTGTGTGTGTGTGTGTGTGCGTGCGTGCGTGCGTGCGTGCGTGCGCTCAAGGTAGTGGGACTTGTGAACTCAAATATTCACATATGGAATTGCAGATTCTATCAATATCTAATAAATAATCAACACTTAAAAATAATAGTTTAAACTAGTCAAGTTAATAAATATGCCCATGAAGTGATTATACATGACAGAATTTTTTTTAATGCTTTATATAAAAAAATAAATAATTTGATGTTAGTGCAACGAAATAAAATTGTTTTTGAAAATAAAATGGAAAATATTTTGTTTCAAGTGTCGTTTTAATTTTTTTTTACTGAATTTTACATTTCCTTGTTTTGGTGGACCTTTATTTTGTAATACTACCACTTTATTTACTTCACAGATCTCGTTTTGGGATGAATTATTTATTTCCAAGCTTCTTATTTCCCCTTTTTATTTTCTTAAATAATAACTAAATACCTTTTCAACATCATCTGCTGCACACAGTCAGTTAGGTGCCTTGTTTAGTCAGAATTGTATATCCAGATTTTAAAATGCCAAGTCACCATTTCAAAATTTAAAGTGCCTGTATACCAAAAGGATTGTCTTCAATTTGAACATTTTTAATGTTGGGACCAGCAAACAACAGAAAAACTTAGACGAATTTTATCGTTGAGCTTTGTAATGAATTATATTCTCAGATCAAATAATCTGAAGCTTCCTGGTGTCCTGAGCATATGGAGAGATGCATAAAATTTTCTGCAGTCCTTAAAAATCTATTAGACAGAACATGATGATGCTCTGATTTCCCAGAAACCTGCAGATGATTCATGGAAGCTGTTACTGTGCTCTGTCAGGAGAAGCTCCCACACTGTAACCTATTAGTGGAGAAGTGCTGTCGCAAAAAAAAAAAAAGCACCAAAAAGCTGAGAGGAAAGCAGTTCTGTCAAGTTCTCCTTTAAGTGCACTCCTGTGTGTGTGTCTCTGCTGGAGCTCTGCAGTGCGTCTGTCTCAGTCAGTGCCAGCTAACAAGTTCTGTATGTCATTATAATGACTCTGAAGGAGTTACAAGCTTGAGCAGGTGAGATGGGAGAGACTGTGCATACAAATGTTGACCACTCTAAGCTTAATGAGAGAGTGACAGAGAAAGTCATAGTTGAAAATAAATTATATTAAATCTTAACTTGAGTTTATTTAGACTGTTTAAAGACACTGGCCTAGATTTATTTTGTTTTATTCAACAGTGGCTTTTTTCTTTTCCTTAGACTGATGAAGAACCTGGGCAACAGTCGTATGCATAGACTTGTTTCTTCTTTCTCCTTCAAACTCCTTCAAAGTGGTCACAGGTGTCATGGTTAGACCTGTCACGATAACAAATGTTGCTGGGCGATTAATTGTCTTAGAAATTATTGCGATAAACAATATTATTGTTGGAAATTTGACAGTAATTAGTCATTCTTGTCAAATTTAAGAAGAAATGTTTAATATTTGTGTGTAGCACCTTTTTTGGCCACTGGATGGCAGTATATGACTGTTTGAACCGAAGGATGGATAGTGAGAGAGTGAGCAGTGTGTCTCTTTAAGAAAAATGGGTAGGAGGCCTCACGACATGGGCAGTCTCTTGTTCCTATTTTTCAGTTCTCTTAATGGAGGACCCTCGGTGTGGTTTGAGCTCTTTTGCATAGCATTTGTCACACAAAGCTTTTAATAAAAAAATCAGTAAACAAGTTCTCAGTTTCTTTTTGAAGAGAACAACAACTTTTTCCACGAAGGCACTGGTTTCAACCGTGAATTTTGGAGCTTTGACAAGACAAAAGATTTTTTCCCCGAGGTCGACCTGTTAGCTTAGCTCGTAGCTTAGCTTCTCAGCTTAGCTGCTTTTAACTTTGGATTGTTAAAACAGATTTTAAAGAGAAAGGGAGCGGTCAGTGAAGAACACTGGAGATGAGCCGTTTGTCATCCAGTGTCTTCAGTAGAAAGAGACACGAAGAAACGATAAAGCCAATAAATGACAATGAGGTGGATAATTTTCATTTATCATGCGATTAATTGATTTATTGTTTATTGCGACAGGCCTAGTCATGGTGGTCTCCCTTACTATTCTCCTTCTGGCACGGTCACTCAGTTTGTGAGAACATCCCGCTCCTCGTACATTTAGGGTGCATTCACACCAGCCCTGTTTAGTCCGCTTTAATCGAACTCTAGCTCGTTTTCCTAGAAAGTCCGGCTCGTTTAGGGAGGTGTGAACGCACCATCGAACTCTGTCACGGAACAAAAAGGCGAACTCTGGCCCGGGCCTAAACCTAGGTCTCGGTCCGGTAGAAGAGAACTCCAGCGCGGTTTGAGTACAGTGTGAATGTAAACAGACCAGACCCGCTCCGCAGGGTAAACAAACACACATTTCTCTGACCTTATATGGAGCCGTCAGCTGCCTAGTGTGGAAAAACAACATTCTGCATGGTCTTCTGTCTCATCTCCTGCTCATGCTAAGTCCATTTTTGAAAAATGACAAAATATAACTCCTAAAACTGCTAAAACTTGATGCCCCTTCGTTTTTATTTGTATTTACAGAAGAAGAAGAAGACGTGTCTTCAGAGGTTTTTGTGTCGTTTCTGTCAGTAGTTCTTGGTGCAGCGCCCCCACAGGCGAGCGGGGGAATAGTTTGGTTCAACAGGTTGACTCGACTCCACAGTGCAGTGTGAATGCAAACGCACCAGCTCAAATGTAACAAAAGGTCATGAATATTGGTCCCGAACCGAGTCTACCGGACTATCAGGTGTGAAAACGACCTTACACATATCCCATATTCTTTCCATTTCTTGGTGGTGAATTAAACAGAACTCCTAGTTATTAAAAAGAAGCCATCCAGATGACTTGACTGAACTTTGTTGGATTTTCTACCTGGATTATTGAGCATGAACTTTGATGTTTTGAACCACTTTGGCTGTGGCTTCCTCTGAGGAGTCGACGAGGGAGAGGGCGGGCCACAGAAACCATCTTACCACCAGCAAACTGGTTGGTCTACTATGGGAGTGTTCTGCTTGTGGGACTGAGTTTGTTTGTGGCTCCTTGGACTGATGAAGTCCTTTGGATGAAGGACGAAATATTTCTACAAAAAAATAAACCGTCCGTAAGACCTGACTGAACTTGGTTGGATTTTTACCTGGATTATTGTGCATGAACTTTGATGAAACTCCTAGTTATGTTTAAGGACTTGGAAATCCTTTTGCATCCATCCCTGGACTTGTACTTATGTACGTTTCTCTGAGTTGAATTAGGACAGTCACGTTAGAAGCTGAGAACTTGTTTACTGATTTCTTTAAATAAAAAATTTTGTGTGAAAAATGCTATGTTAAAGAGCTCAAACCACACTGAGCGTCCGCCATTTTGAGAACCGAAAAAAAGGAGGGAGAGAGACCATGTCACGTCAAGGGGCCTCCCTCCCATTTTTGTTAAAGCGACGTGCTGCTCGCTCCCTCACTATCCATCCTTTGGTTCAAAACGTCTTATACTGCCATCCAGTGTGCAAAAAAGGCATTAAACTCTAAACAAATTAACAAAAAATTTTTTTGACAATAATTACTAATTATTGTCAAATTTCAAACAATATTATCATTTATCACAATAATTTCTGAGACAATTAATCACCCAGCAAAATTTATTATTGTGACAGGCCTGCTCTGTCACGTTAAAGTTTCACGGTTATTTCACATTTCATTTTTATTAAATCGGTATTACTTTATAGAAATTAGATTTCACTTTGATATTGGGAGAGATTTCTTTTTTAATTTTTTTGTTATAAAGTCTAATTTATATCAACCGTGATTGATTTATGCCAACAATAAAGGCCTAAAACATTTAAGGGAGTGAATACTTTTTAAAGGCACTGTAGCCTCATGGCCGAAGGAGTTAACTGTCCTGATCAGAAATAGCACCACTTATTTTTGTTGGACAAAACATAAATGGTAAATAAAGAGTAAATAAATAAAGAGGTAAATAATAATAATAATAAAAATGAAGGTAAATAAAGAGCAATCTACAACAGGTAAGATATTATTTGTTCCACAGACCCTACACAGTCCTTTGGTGTTGAGGGGCTTTCATCAGAAAATAAGGAACATTTCATCATTGTTGCATGTGTTTATGATGCACACTTATTAATCTAGGTTAAAGGGATAGTTCAGATGTTTTGAAGTGGGGCTCTGCGAAAACGACAGTGCTGTTGCAGATTGACAAGCTAACAGTGTGAGCTGCGCAAAGACCGAAGTAGATTACTGCCATCTTAAAACTGAATCCTCATAAATGTCATAGAAGCTCCTGTGAACATTGTTTTATAAACCTTTGCAGTGTCAGTTTGCAATACACGGTCATTCTGGCAGAAATATGATGATAGAGCAAGAAAAATCTCAGGCTGCACCAGAAGCAGCTAGCTGCTGCTGCTATTAGCACTTGAAAAAAGATGGAATTAAATGTAAATTGTAAAATGTGTAACAGAAAGTGATGAAAAGCTGTTATAGTATATCCTATGGAGATTGGAGTTGTTTTAGGATGGTAGCAATTAGGCCTGTTGAGATAAATCAGTTAACCGCATGATAAATGGAAATTATCAACCTCGTTTTCATTTATCGGCTTTATCGTTTCTTCACGTTTCTCTCTTTCTACTGAAGACACTGGATGACAAAAGGCTCAACTCCGGTGTTCTTCACTGACATCTCCCTTTCTCTTTTCTCTTTAAAATCTGTTTTACCCCTCCAAAATCACGTTTTGAGATCATTAAAAGCAGCTAAGCTGAGAAGCTAAGCTACGAGCTAAGCTAACAGGCCGACCTCGGGGAACAAACCTCGGTCTTGTCGAAGCTCCAAAATTCACGGTTGAAACCCGTGCCTTCATGTAAAAAGTTGTTTTTATCTGATAAAAGAAGCTGAGAAGTTGTTTACTGATATTTTTACATTAAAAGCTTTGTGTGAAAAATGCTGTGCTAAAGAGCTCAAACCACACCGAGGGTCCTCCATTTAGGGAACCAAAAAAAAGGAAGGATAGACGACCCATGTCACGTCAAAGGGCCTCCCTCCCATTTTTCTTAGAGACACGCTGCTCGCTCCCTCAGTATCCATCCTTAGGTTCAAACAGTCTTCTACTGCCATCCAGTGGTGAAAAACTGTACTACACACAAAACAAATTAAGCAACATTTCTTCTTGATATTGACAATAATTACTAATTATTGTCAAATTCAAACAATATTATCATTTATCGCAATAATCTCTGAGACAATTGCCCAGCAACATTTGTTATCGTGACTGGCCTAGCAGCAATCCACTTTGGTCTTGACCTTGTTTAGACTAGCTGTTAGCTCAGTTGTCCACTCAGATTCCCACAGATCTTTATTTCTCCAAACTAAATTCATTCAAAGAGCAGTCTGCAACAGGTAAGACATTTGTTCCACAGACCCTGTTTTTCCAGATCTGAACTATCGTTTAACTTAAGAGTGTATGGAAGCTTTAAGACATAACATATATTTTAAGATAAAAGTTATGTCTATGGATATTAAAATAATCAAGGGATTAACATTTTCCTAATTCTACGTATGCATAATTGTACAGTTATTGTCTCCACAGAAATACCCGCCTAAAAAGGACATGGTGCGAGCTGTTTCCCTTCAGACAGGTTACATGATCCAGAGCACGGGTCCTAATCACTGCACCCTTACTTACATGGCCCAGGTAGATCCACGAGGTAAATCAATCTCACACACACATTTATAATGATTAAAATCCTACCAGTTCACTCACCCTGGTGCTTAATGCATGCTCTATGAATTATTCATTCCTCTGCCTTTATGTCAAAATGAGTTGTCATAGTAACCATATCAAGGACGGTCTATTTCACTGTCTCACTTCTGTTTTTTACCACATTATTTTTCTGTTTTATCCCATTTATTTATGTCTGTTTCCCTTAAAATCACCTCTTCTGTTGCTCCTCTGGGTTCAAACAATATAAAATGTGTAAACTTCTATAACTACCTGGTCTTATTGTGCTTAAGTGTGTATGAATGTAGTGAGAAGCATGTTACTAAGCCTCTCTTTGATGTGTTTCATGTGGCATGTTTTAAAATAATCCTAAAAATCCCTTTTCAAGCCTCCTCATCGTATTGGCGTTTGATTTTGTCACCCTCACACCATTTTGTCTTGACTCATCTCATCCTGCCTCTCTTTACAGGTTCATTACCCAAGTGGGTTGTCAACAAGTCTTCTCACTTCCTCGCTCCTCATGTAAGTCACATGAACATATTAACAGGGATCCTGTAAGTATTTGTATTTGTCCACATGGAAATGTGCTCTTTCAGAAATGTGTGTTTACAGTTTTTTAAATTGTGTGGACAGACTTTGCAGAGAGTGTCCTTGGATGGATAAGAGCTGCTCAGAAAGAAAGATGTACAAAAAATAGGCATGACTTTACCAGGAAAAACGTTTCAGTTTTAACTTTAGTTTCTTTTAAAACCAACAACAGGATTTTAGATTTTGACATTATAAACGGATGCATTCAAATTATATTGAAAGTGTTAGAAATGTGTAAAATTGATGATTTTGCTCTGATATTCAGGAAAAGTGTTATTTCTGTTCTTGTTTCTTCTCAAGTCGGCACTCAGGCTTCTTCACCTTTGATCCATCTCTGTCGTCTTTTCACATCGTTTCTTCTGACTCCTTTTATACTATCACTTGTTGTCCCCCGTCCCAAAATAAAACGGGGGAATTGGAAATACCCTCCATCTGTTTGCGCATGTTGTGACAAATTGAATAATGAGTGAGGTATCTACTTCCATTTTGGTGTGTGCAGCTGTGTCTTAGGCGTAAGGAAGGTCTCTTTTGAAAATGGGGTTGGCACGCATGCATTTATTTATTTATATATATACCGTTGTGTGTATGTATGTGTATGTGTATGTATATATATATATATATATATATAAATAAATGGGAATTAGTTTCTGCTAAATTCTTATCAGGATTGTTCTCTGCACTAAAAGCGTACAGGAGAATAGTAGTTTATCGGAGCTATGCTATGCAGAGCTAAGCAAAGCTAAACACCACCCAATTCCATCACCACCCCACAGTGCTTTCCCCCCTCATACCCACCACAAACCGTCTCTGACTCGTGGTGTCAGTTTACAGCCAGGAACAGAAACTTTAACATAAACGTCAAACCAGAGCAAGAAAATAACATGAAAAACCCATTACCACACTCAGAAACATCATAAACAGTCATTGTACACATAATTCCTCCCCAGGATGCTTTGCAATGCCCACATTGTTTCTGGGATGTGACTCTCTCACACATGATTTTACACATCTTTACTTTAATACAAACATTTATTAGATAGAGAATATTGATTCACAGCAACTTTGTAGGTAGTTTATAAAAGTAGTTAACCACAAAGAGGATCAATAAAATGAGTTAATTCATTAAAGTAAATGACATGAGGGAGACGTCCGACACACATTGAATGCATCACTCTGCTTCAGCACTGCAGCGTTCTGCTCCACCTCTTTGGTTCTGATGGACCTGATTAATTTCTGAAGGTTCACCTCTGAACAGGACATGACACTTTACTTGTGATTTATGAACCGTTTTGAGTTGTTCACTACAACGTTGTCACATCACAGGCAGTCTTAGTGTCAGTGACAGCAGTGTATGATCAAAGTTAGCACTTTATTGTTAGCTTCCGCTAATTGTTGAAAATCTGTTTAGCAGTTTAGTGCTAGCAAAGCTTTTTTTTTTTTTTTTTTTTTTTAATTGGCGAATTAGTGGTTAGCTTCAGAAAAACACTCGTCTTGAAAACTACAAACATTCACTATTCAAATATTTCATTGAAGGGGGACCTCAGTGTACTGCTTCATCTTGTGTTCTTCAGTATTTCTTTTTGTCTGTCAAGTTCAGCCCACCATTTTACTTCTCCAAGTAAACTGATTTTCTAACAATCCTTCCTATCCTTTCTACTAGCTTATTTTCTAGAGATCATTGCAGATCTTTGTATTAATCATACATGTGGTCTGTCTTTTTACTTTTTGTGTTGTTTTTTTTTTGTTTTTTGTTCAGGCAATGAAAAAGATCAACAAGGCCTGTTTGAAGTATTCAGAGTGGAAGCAGAGACATAACCCTGGCTTCAAGCCCTGGCTGTACCCCGAACAAACTACGTTACCCAGCATCCCACTCTCCGACCTGAGCATTCAACATGCTGAGAGTCTGGAGAATATTGATGAGAGCTGCTTGGCTGAGACTCACGAGAGAGGAGACAGCGACTAACACAAATAAATACACTGACAGTCATGCGTTCATACAAACAGCAATGCAGGGATACATACACACTTGTTTAACATTCATAAATGTATGTACGTGTGATTTTGTTTGTAGAATGTATATTGTACATGCAATGCAAACATTGATGAGAGCATGTATGTAGGCATTCATGCACAAAGGCTTTACCAACTCGGTCACATAAATACATACACAAATACTTTCTCTATCTTATATACTTTTACAAACAATCATTTGGAAAAACCAGAAAAGTATCTAATTTATCTTCTTCTTCTAGTGATTTCAGCATTTTAAAATCAGGACACATACAAATAACATAAATATATTTTCACATAGATTTAACTGAACTTCCACATTCCTGCTGGTATTTAGGATATGACAGACAAAAAGCTGATTTTTCTCCTTTTCAGCTACATAGCCTTACTCATCAGGACAATGCCTCAGTGGTATAGATTCAGATCTGTTCACATTCAGTTCGTTTGCCTCTGCCTATACTGTCTATCTGTTGCTCATTGTGTGCCTATCACATTCTGTAAGCACATAATTATGCAGGTGTGCAGAAGGCAGCTGGAACCCAACTTTAATCCCTTTCTCTCTCTCACACATGCAGATTTACGTACTGTTTGCTTCTCTGTTTAAGAGATGTATGGATATAAGTAGACTTTAAATAAATTCAGATTCCTACAAAGGTTTTTCAACTTTCACTTGTGACCTGACTTTTTATTTCAATGTGTTCGTATATGCTTTTCCACAGCTTTGGAGGTTTTCACGCTTTAGTTAAGAGTCATTGAACTGATGATCGCCTCTCGTGTGCACATCCTTTCAAACACAGAATCTATTTTATTTTTTAATTCAAATTTGTGCTGCCATGAACATTGGATCAGGCCAACACCACGACCTGCAGCCGATTCTAATTAACCTTCTTGCTGGAACGTGATGTGGGTTTTCTTGATCGTATGCATCCATGGATTCAAATAGTGCTCAGTGGCCTAGATCAGTGTTAGGAATCCCACCCCCCAACACACACACTCTCAATCTGTTGGCATGGCAACTCTGACATCAACTCAACACCAAAAAGCAATGATCTTGAATTTCACTAGGGAAGTGCCTTATCACCATTCTTCCTCATGGTGTGATAAAAGCAAATGCACCTCGTAAACATCAGCTGTGGTGGGCTGATAAAAAAATATTAGAAACACTGAAAATAAAAAAACATAATAGCAATACGGTTTGGCTCCAAATGGCATTAACTGCACTGGATGTCAGATTGTTTTTCAGTTCGTAGGGAGTGTTGGAGAGCACGTCGGCAAGAGGAACATAGCTATGTCCTCTTTGTGTTGCGCATGGTTTTTGCTGTCTTCCTCTTAGCTGCCTCTGCATATGCAGCGCCTAATAAAGTATGAATGATGAGAGGAAGTGTATGCATGAGGTGCACACGCTGCTGCTCTTCCTCCCGTCTGTGCCGTTTGTTTTTTCTGTTAGCTGTACTGACTGTTTCTCCCATTACCTTAGTACATACAACCATCCTAAGAGTCTTTATCGTGTGTTTGTGT
>NC_056503.1:11792923-11808264 GCF_014905685.2 Nematolebias whitei
GCTGCTACCCCCGCGACCCAACCCTGGATAAGCGGAAGAAAATGGATGGATGGAGTGTCAGGATCCAGGGGTCCTGAAACAGAGGGTGTCTTCATTCTATAAGTGTTCATGGGTGCAGTTTTAACATAATGTGTACACAAACCTGAAGGTTACCACCAATAATCCAATATGACCTCCATGCCCCTGAACGTAACTTGTTTTCTTATGGTTTGTGACGTTTAGATGTTTAAAATTCCGCTTTAAAAACAAAACTTAGACAAAATTAGAAGTACACTGACAGAGCTTCTTATCAAACATGCTGGGATATTTGTGTGACTTTTCTGTGTGGCTGTTTCTATTAAAAGAGAGCTGATGAACTTGCTCAAACAGTCATTGTTCCATTTTAAGTGTACCATATGAAACTCTACCATGTGTAAACTTTCAGTATTAAATAAATGTTAGTTCAGTATCCAGTGGCACCTGGTAAAGTGAGGGGGGAAAAACTCAGATATGACAAAACATGTTTGAAGTTTAGGTTTGTCCAAATCAAATTACAGTTGCAAAACAAAGTGCTATAAACTGGTTGTATGTTGTTGCACAACTACCCCATTACCTCCACCACCAATCTACTGTAATGTCATTGTTTATTTCAGTGCAATTACATATTTAGTTGGGTTTCTACTGTTTGAGACACTTTGCACTTAGTTTTATTTGTAGTCACTGAATTCTTACCTGTGAATCCTTCAGGCATAAAACATGACCTAAACTCAATGGATGAACCAGTGTTGTGTTGATTCATGACAGGCAGCTTCCATCTAGTATCTGTATCCATGTTTTCCTTGTCAGGTCGCGGGGTTCACTGGTGCCCATATCCAGCCATCACTGTGCGAGAGGTGGGGGACACCCTGGACAGGTCTCCAATCCATCACAGGGACACATAGAGACAAACAACCATTCACTCTCTCACTCACACCTGGAGGCAATTTAGAGTTACCAATCAGCCTAACATGCATATTTTTGATTTAATGGAAGAAACCGGAGTACCCGGAGAAAACTTATACATGCACGGGGAGAACACGCAAACTGCACCCAAAAAAGCCCCTGGCTGGGATATATATATACCTTTTGATTATCTGAAACAGGAGGAAGAGAGACATAAGACAGGACAGACTGGTGAGTATGTTGTTAGCATGGACCTGTTTGAGTCTAGCTGAGAGGAGGACACTAAAGAAGTTACTGGACAACTCCCAGAATCCTCTGCACTGCACCATGATCATCATCAGGCAGAGGAGACTGCTGTCAGCATCCTCCACATAAAACTGAAGAATTAATTTGTGTCCTGTCCATACGGAAGTCCATCTCCACCCAGCAGAGACAAGTTTGCAACAGCCAGATGGCCACAAACAAGCAACAAGCTTTAAATGGAAAGTTTAATAAAAGTTCAATGTGTTTATTTAATGACATGAAGAGTATTTAATGAAATTTATTTAAATGAGTTTATTCAAATCTTATATTTTTACGTTATTGAACATTCAACAGAGTATTCTAGTTTATTTGATTGTTGTATCTTTTAAATATGATGTTTGTTTAGTTGAGTTTATGTTTATTTCATGTCAAGATGCTGCTGAACTTCCTGAGTTTCCCTACTGGAATCAATAAAAGTTCAGAGTCGCTGTGTGCGCTCCTCATCCATCCATCTCTGAGCACAAATGATCATTTCTCTGCACGTGCAGAGCGCACACAGCCCAGAAAGCAGCAGAGTTTCTGCTCACCTACAGACTACTTGTGTTTAACAAACAAAAACATGGACTCAACCTGCAGATGTTGGACAAACGTGTTTGAGATTATTTCTGGGGTTTAATCAATGAATCAAGCTGCTCAGGGTTTGTCCTCTCTCACTTCTCAGGTGTAAAACCCGGAGCACAAACAAACAAATCTAGACCATACAATAAAGCTGGTCTCACCACTGTCTTGTAAATTTTTCCTTTGACCTTTGCTGACACACTTGTCGCAAATCACTCCTGAAACTTTTCTCCATCCACTCCATCCTGCCTGGACTCTCGTCTTCACTTCTTTACCACACTCCCCATTTTCCTGGACAGTGGACCCCAAGTACTTGAAGTCCTGCACCTTTGTGACCTCTGCACCTTGTATCCTCACTGTTCCACCAGCCTTCCTCTAATTCACACACATGTACTCTGTCTTACTAAGGCTGACTTCCATTCCTCTTATTTTAAGTTCATACCTCCACCTCTCCAAGTTCTCTTCCACCTGTTTCCTGTTCTCACCACAGATCATCTGCAAACATCATTGTCCACGGAGATTCCTGCCTGACCTCATCTGTTAGTCAGTCCATCACCAGAACAAACAAGAAGGGGCTCAGAGCTGATCCTTGATGCACTCCCACCTCCATCTTGAAGCTATCTGTCACTCCTACAGAACATCTCGCATCTCATCACTGTCCTGCTGTCCTCATACATGTCCTGTACCAGTCTAACATACTTCTCTGCCACTCCAGATTTCCTCATACAATACCACACCTCCTCCCTCGGCACCCTGTCAGATGCTTTTTCTAAACTCACAAAGACACAATGGAGTTCTTTCTGACCCTCTCTGTACTTCTCTATCAGTATTCTCAAAGCAAATATGTCATCTGTGGTGCTCTTTCTGAGCATGAAACCATACTGCTGCTCACAGATCACCTCTCGTTTAAGTCTAGCTTCCACAACTCTTCCAGATCTTCATCGTGTGGCTCATCAACTTAATTCCCCTGTAGTTGTTACAACTCTGTACATTACCATTGTTCTTAAAAATGGGCACCAGCACACTTCTTCTCCATTCCTCAGGAATTTTCTCACCCTCAAATATGCCATTGAATATTTGAGTCAAAAACCTCACTGCCATCTCTCCAATACATTTTCAAACCTTCATTGGTATGTCATCAGGTCCGACTGCATTCCCCTTCTTCATTCTTTTCAGAGCTTTCCGGACTTCACCTTCACTAATCTTTCATACTTCATGGTCCACAGTTTCTATGACCTCTACTCTTCTTTCTCTTTCATTCTCTTCATTCATTATCTTCTCAAAGTACTCTTTTCATCTTCCCATCATGCTCTCTTCACTTGCTAGAACATTATCATTTTTATCTTTAACAAGCCTAACCTGCTGCACGTCCTTTCCAGCCTGATCCCCCTATCTCACCAAATGGTACAAGTCCTTCTCGCCCTCTTTTAGTGTCCAGTCTACCATACAACTCATCATACGCCCTCTGCTTTGCCTTAGCTACTTCCCTCTTTGCTTTACGTCCCATCTCCTTATTTTCCTGTCTCCTCTCTTCAGTCCTCTCACTGTCATATTTCTTCTTGACTAACCTCTTTTTTTGACAGCTTCCTGCAGTTCACTATTCCATCACCAGGTTTTGTTATCCATCCATCCATCCATCCATTATTTTTACCTGCTTCTTCCATTTTCGGGTTGCGGGGTCACTGGTGCCCATGTCCAGCAATCACATATCATGCATTATATTCTCTGTGCCAATGACATACTTAAGGCTCCAGTATACTTACCTTCCTACTAGTCTCTCTAATTTCTGTTGCTGTAGTATTCCAGTCATTTGGAAGCTCTTTCTTACCACCCAGAGCCTTTAACAGCTCTTCTCTGAATTTCTCACAACATTTTTCCTTCTTCATCTTCCACCATTTGGTCTTCTTCTCTGATTTTACTATTTTTCTCTTCTTCACAACAGCAGTCATTCTGGCCATGCTCTCCTCTGCCACAACCTTACAATCCTCAATCTTGCTCAGATTTCCTATTCTATACAGAATGTAGTCGACCTGAGTACTCCTTCCTCCACTCTTATAGGTCACTCTATGTTCCTCCCTCTTTTGGAAATAGGTATTGACTCTAGCCATTTCCATTCTTTTGGCAAAATCCACCACCATCTGTCCTTCCTGGTTTCTTTCCTTGACACCAAACCTACTCATCACTTCCTCATCCCCTCTGTTTCTTTCACCAACATGTCCATTCAGGTCTGCTCCGATCACCTCTCTGTCCTCCCTGGAAATACTCTCTATCACTTCATCCAGATCCTTCCAAAAATTATCTTTCTCTTCTACATCACATCCAACCTGTAGAGCATAACCACTGACAATATTTAGTATCAGACCTTCTACTTCTACCTTCAGGCACATCACCCTATCTGACACTCTCTTCACCTCTACTACATTTTTTGCCAACTCATCCTTCAGGACCACCCCTACTGCATCTCTCTTTCTATCTGCACCATGGTAAAACAGTTTGAACCCTGCTCCAATGCTGCAAGCCTTGCTGCCCTTCCACTTGGTTTCTTGGACACATAAAACATCTTCCTTCCTTCTCTGCATCATGTCAGCCAGCTCTCTACCTGTCATCGCCTCTACATTTAGAGTTTCAACCCTCAGTCCTACATTCTTGACTTTCCTCTTCTCCCTCTGTCTCCTGACATGTTTCCCTCCTCGTGGTCTTCGACTAACAGAGCACAATTTCTGACGGTACCCAGTTTGTCAACAGTACCGGTGGCGGTCGTTGTTAATCTGGGCCTCAAACAATCCAGTAGTGTCAGTTAGATGAACTTGCATTTAAGTTTTGGGGAAAGTGTTTTACATCGGATGCCCTTCTTGACACAGTCCTCACCGTTTACCCGGGCTTGGGACCAGCACAAGTGATACACTGGCTTGTGCTGCTAGTGGCCGGTTTGTGTTCAAAACCACAATTTATTATATTAAACAAATAAAACAGTTTAAATGAACACAATCTGAATAAATTCCTGTCAAAGGAGGCTGTAATTTAATTAATTTAGCAGGAACCGATTGTTGTGTTTATATCTTTTAAATAACTTAACATGTGATGAGTCCAACTGAGAGATATTGAATTCTGTTCAAATTTCATGAGTTTCTCTCAAATTGTCCCAGAAGTTTAAAATTGGACTAATTTCCATCCAGTTCTTCTGTAAAGAAAAAAATACAATCAGTTCAATTAATTTACACAACAAATTTCATCTCAGGGCCCTAAAACCAAGCAGGTCCAGTTCAGATCAGGTTAATTCAATTCAATTCAAAAAATACTTTATTAATCCCAAAGAGAAATTAAATGTTGTAACTTATTCTCCTGGTCTCATAAACAGTTGATAGAGATGCTGATGGCTGTGGCAGGAAGGATCACCTGCATCAGTCCGTCCCACAGGGGATCCAAAGAAACTGGTCTCAGATGCCCATTTGTCCACACGGACCCGGTGGGCCTCTCGGTCCCCCTGGGTAGCAGGACTGCCAGAATGCTGGGCAGAACCCCTCCCTGAGGTAAGGTTAAAGGTGAGGTTACTGAAAGCAATGCATGTCACCTGCCGTCTCATAACGGAGTTTTAAACAGAAACCACATTTTGTTGAAAAGTTCAAATTTTGTCAAACATTAAAAATACTGCGATGCACGATCTCATCTTATAATATTTGTTAGAAATGACTGTCAGCTACTACCACACCAAGTTTTAGATCAATGTCTGTAAAACCGACTGAGTTATATCTATTGTTGTGTTTTTTATGTTGGATCAGCTGTGGCGGCCATCTTTAATCAAACTGACTCCAAAAGTTGTCTAACTGTGAAGGTTCATTCAGGGATTAGATCCTGAGAGTTTCATTCAAATCTGAGTTCTGGTTCATGAGATATTTTGCTAAAAGTTAACTCACACATGTAAAGTTAATGTTAAACTCATTTCTGCAGGTTTATAATTAAACATTTGTTACGTAGCGACCGAATGTTTTCATCAAATGCTTTTTTTGAAAATTAATTTAGTTATGAATCGTCTCAAAGGCAAGAAACAATTCGAGCAAAAACACCAGTCATTTCTCTTGAGTTACTCGGAGAGTTCGGAGCAAAAATCTTTTCTGCATCTGTGCGACGCAAATCCTTCGTCTCGAACCTGAAAACATGGATGAACCAGGCTCCTCTGTGGAACACGTAAGACTTTTTTCTTTCACTCAAGTTTTCAGGCATTTTATTTTTTAGGCCAGACAGAAGAAAACTTCTGTGCAAAGATCAGTTTTCACTCAATACCTGTATTATTATTATTTTTTACATTTGATTAGCTGGGGCAGCCGTCTTAAATTGGATTTAAAAGTTAAACAGTTGTAGATGTACATCCAATAATTATTTTCTGAGAGTTCCAGTGAAAGTGCTTGAGATATTTTGCTAACAGACATTCAGGACTGACTTTAGATGTTTATAGCTGATAAGTAGCTCTCAGAATACATGTTACCCACATCACATCTGTTCAACATCTGTAACATCTGTAGAGGAAACTTGATATTTGAATGTATACAGTGTGAATGGGGCGGCCATTTTGTTTTCTCCTGTAATTCATGGATGAATGTTTGTAGCTGTATGTCTGTGTTTTCATGGGATTCTTTTCAGCTGTTTCTAATGGCTTGTGAACTTTTTTATTAATCTGTAAAACAATCAAACAAAAGGAAAATGTGATAATTTAAAAGTAAACATAAAAAATAAATATGTTTTTAATTTGAAAACTTCCATTAAACTCAGGAAAATACATCAATTTGTTTCCATCAGGGACTGATCTGAAGCTGTTCTGTAAATATAATCATTATCAGTGGTGTTTATCCTGTTCTGTCCATTTACTGTCAGCGACTTTTAACAGTGTTTTCTCTACAAACACATTTTATTCATATTTAAATGTTTGATAAAGCTATAGATTATATCACAGTAATCAGTAAGATGTTTATGCAGCAGAAATTGAACATATTTGTCTTGTTTCTGTCTGCAGACTGACCAGCGCTAATTATACAACAATTGTTGGATTGTATACCTGGATTATTGAGCATGGACTTTGTTAGTGCTACTAATAGTCAATAGTTCAGGTTCCAGACTCGGAAGCCCAGGGCTCGTTTTTCGTAGAGATTCAAAACCAGAGTCTCCGACTACTTCAACTTCTGGCCATCCCTCCTGCTCCAGACCGAACATCTCTTCCGAGTCAGAGGAACAAAGACTTCTCAAACACATAATGAATAAGAATAACCTTTGTTCTGAAAGGTCAACTTAAATTGTTTTCATTGCTGCTTGAGGCCTAAACAAAAGTAAAAACAGCCAAACACAAGGTCTCTTATTTGATCAAATATTTGAGAGCTTTATTTTGAAAGTCCAATTTTAAACTTGCTCCTGCTTGCAACAAAGTTCATGCTCAATCATCCAGGTACCAAATCCAATAATTCTCAGTCAGGTCATCGGGACAGTTTCTTTTTTATAGAAACGTTTCGCCCTCTATCCGGAGGGCTTCATCAGTCAGAGGAGTTCCAGTAAACTGTTTCCTCACCAAGCAGTAAACTTAAGTGGACCAACCAGTTTGCTGGAGCTAAGATGGTTTCTGGGGGCCGTCCTGTGTGAACTTCTCCCTGGCAGGCAGCCAAAGCGTTTCAAGGCAACAAAGTTACCAAAGTTACAGGTACCAAATCCAATAAGTGTCAGTCGGGTCATCTGGACAGTTTCTTTTTTATAAAAAAAGAAACTGTCCAGATGACCCGACTGACACTTATTGGATTGCTCCTGGTTGCTTTTTATGACTTTTAATAGATAATTTTGAAAAGCTGCTCAATTAATTCTTTGTAAAATAAACGGGTCTAATCTGAAAAGACGTGATATTTGAGTGTATGCAGGGTTTATGGGGGCAGCCATTTTGTTGTCTCCAGTAATTTTAAGGTGGAATGATTGTGGCTGTATGTTTACATTTTCACTGATGGATTTTGAAAAACACTTTTTGTATAACTTAGTTTACAACAATCTTCACGTTTTGTCTCCTGGACCAAACAATGGGATCTTAGTTTAACCATCATGAAAATTCTGCTAACTGGGTTGAGACCAGAGCAGATGAGCTTTTAAATGTTCATAAAGCTTATTTTTACCTTTCATTACATTTAGTTCAGTTTAGGCTTAATTCACATCAAAAGCCACGTCAGGACAATAAAACCATTCAGGTCCAGTTCAGTCCAAAGCCTTCAGATTCAAATCCCATGACAGATATCTGAACTGGACCACATGAAAGTCTTAAAGTCCATTTATCTCTTTAAAAGCCAACTTGCACACTGAAGACTGACGAGGATGAGTTGTTCAAGAATAAAAAGGACGCAGCTGCTGTTTTAAAATTAATTTATATTTTGTATCAAATGGTTTCAAAAACAATTTGTTGACGTCTTTGGTTGACTTGAACTTGTTCTGTTACTGTCAGTGACTTTCAATGCAAGGCTTTCTCTAAAGACACATTTACTTGTTTTATTTAACTTCAATAGTTTATGAAGCTGTGACAGCACATTAAAGTTCTTACATTGAGACATTAATCAGCAGAAAGTGAACATAAAGCTTTGTTTCTGTCCTCAGGTTGATCCACGCTGCGCATGGTCTATACTTTCTGTTCCACCTCTGTCCAGGTCTAAAAAAATGGAGGGCCAGCTTCCTAGTGCAGAACTTGCTCCATCTAAACGCAGACACCCCCACCACAGACCTCCTGCTGCATCTCCTGGGCCGTCAAAACATACGCTTACTTCTGCATTACCTCCTCCATCAAAACGGCAGGTTCCTACTCCTCTACCAGCTCCATTAAAATGCAGGCCTCCTTCTGCAGTTCGTGGACCCTTGGAACCAGAGCCTCCCACTTTAGCAACTCCTCTACCAAAACACATGTTCACAGCTGTAAAGAGTTATCCACGAACATGTATTCTGATTGATCCACTACCTGCTCCACCAAAAGGCCGGCGTCATGGTGCAAATCCTGAACCAGAGCCTCCTGCTCCAGCTGCTCCTTTGAAACACAAGCTCCCTGCTCCACACTCTGGACCCTCAAAACGCCATTGTACTTCTGCATTACCTCCTCCATCGAAACGTCAGGTTCCTGCTCCTCTACCAGCTCCATTAAAATGCAGGCCTCCTTCTGCAGTTCGTGGACCCTTGGAACCAGAGCCTCCCACTTTAGCACCTCCTCTACCAAAACACATGTTCACAGCTGTAAAGAGTTCTCCACAAACATGTATTCTGATTGATCCACTACCTGCTCCACCAAAAGGCCGGCGTCATGGTGCAAATCCTGAACCAGAGCCTCCTGCTCCAGCTGCTCCTTTGAAACACAAGCTCCCTGCTCCACACTCTGGTTCCTTCCAACCAGAGTTTCTTTCTCCAGAACCTGGACCTTCAAGGCCCAAATCATTCAAGGTCCTATCACCCATAGCCGATGCCCAGAGGAAGAAGAACATTGGAGGTATTTTAAATATAAGAAAGCTGTGCTAGTCCTCCTCCTCCTCCTCCTCAGGCTCAGTTCATGGCCAGAGACCTGAAATGTTATAAATAAAATATTAAAAACATTTTAAATGACATCTTAATTCTCATATTTATCAGATCTCAAATAATGACTTTAGTTTTTGGACCATGTGCAATAATAAAAGTTTCAGTTTATTGTAAGAATGGCTTGTTAAAATATTTGATCTCTTCTTACAGCTTGTTCAAAAAGATAATGTTTTAATGTTTGCTGCACCATTATATGAGGAAAATGGGTTTAAATATATTCAAGTTTTTAAAATCTTTCTGAATTTGTTATTTTCACAGTAGTGATCTGAATTGTTGAGCAATGCTCAGAAATGTCTCGGGGTCCAAACAAACCCGGGGTTTCCTAAAACCACCAGTAAACTCAACATGGAGTTCATTACTTTCTGCTGAATGACCACATTTGTGTTACGTGAGTTAATGTGCTTTGTTTAAAAAGAAATCTTCACCTTAAGAAAAAGTAAAATAGTTTCTTAAACGGTGTCTAAAAGAGGTATTTAGTTAGGGTTTAAATATATGTTGCAACGGTCTGATAAAAGAAAAGACATGTATAGACAGATATGGTCATTAATAAATTGAGCTTTTTACCAACAAATTTTCCTTTAATTTAATTGTGGACTGGAAGAACGGTGATTTCCTCTCCCAGCTGTGGTCTGGAGTTAACAAAAGTCACACCGTCTATAAGTAACAGTCCACTGACTATTAGAGAGACTGCAAACATCAACAGCTGCTGATTAATTCAACCAACGTCTTAAATTCTGGCATTAAAGAAAGTGAATGTGACGGTCGGATCGGCTGAATCTGTCATCGCCTGCTGCTGAGAGGGAAGGCGGGTGACGACCGCACCCTCGCGCCGAGTGACGGCCACTGCAGCTCGCCGAAGAGTCGGGCCGTCGCCGCCGCAGCGTGTCTCCGACTACCAGCGGAGGGGCCTTTGAAGGGAGTCTCCTGGAGCTGCTGCCGCCGGGACGGTTTGGGTGAACTATGCAGAGACGCATGCGGTAAGCAGGTAAATGGGTTGGAGTCTGGAGAAATAAACACAGACAACATGGAGGAAATTTAAAAAAATCTCTCAATTTCATGAGTGCTTGAACTAAACGTCAAGAACTGTTGATCAGTTTAGTTGAGGAGGTTAAACAGCTGAAAGTCGCACTAAGAGATAGAGATGTTAAAATTTCTGAACTTGAGAAAAAGGTGGATGAACTAGAACAATACACACGAAAGGAGGATTTATTAATCGCTGGACTTGAGGTGGAACCCAGAAACTCTGCTCAAGCAGTGGCAGGTGGGGACAACTCAGAAGATGCTCCTCAGGAACAATTGATCACGTTGGAGCAACAAGTGGTGACTTTTTTTTTTTAAAGAAAGGGACATTGATATTACACCTGAGATCATATCAACTTATCACACCTTACCAACTAAATCAGATAAGAATAAACCACCCATTGTCATCAAGTTCATCAGTAGAAAAGCAAGAAACGATCTAATGGTACAAGCAAGAAAACTGAAAGGGACAAATGTGTACATAAATGAGCATTTAACCAAAAAAAATGGTCACCGTGAGGCAAGGTTGTTGAGGAAACAAAAATAAAATAGTGGCAACATGGACAAAAAATGGAAACATCTGGGTTAAGGTTAATGAAGGGTCACAAGCTAAAATGATAAAGGAACTGAAGGATTTAGAGAAATTTAGATGAATTAGTTAAGGAATAAATTGAAAAGTAAACTGAAACAACTTGGTACATATGGATTTAATAAAATGTGGATGTAAATGAATACAAACACTAAGATATGAATATACAGTACATGAAGACTCTGAACTTAAAATTTATGATGTAGATGATCAGTTTTGTTCAAATTTCTTTCCAGTAAAGAATGTGAATGTTATAATGAAGAGCAATTTAACAATATCAACAGGGCAATAGATGACCTTTCAATTATTCATATTAAAAGTAGAAGTTTAAGTGCAAATTTATTAACTATAACAGATTATTTAAAACAATTGGAACATTCAGTATAATAGCTGTCTCAGAAACATGGTCTAATGATGAAAATATAAACAGTGTTAACATTGAAGGGTATTAACTTTATTAAATGAACAGAAAAAATAAACGAGATGGTGGAGTAGCTCTATTTATAAATAAAGAAATAACATGTAAAAAAATGACAAAATGTCAGTTATAGTAGAAAATCTCATGGAGATGATTACAATTGAAATAATAAACACTAATTCAAAAAGTATAGTGATAAGTTGTGTATATCGACCACCTGAGTCAAATATAGAACTATTCAACGATCAGATCATGGAGATGCTGGAGGGGAGTATTAATAAAACTGTGTTTTTGTGTGGAGACTTCAATATCGACTTATATAAAAATACAGACTCAAATAACATCAATACATTCATTAATTCAATGAATAGTTTAAATCTGTATCCATTAATATCTAAACCGACAAGAATTACCACTCATAGTGATACTATAATTGATAATATCTTTACATACATAACTAATACAGAGATAATGGGAGGAATTTTGATTACTGACGTAAGTGACCACTTACCAGTTTTCACAATTTATGGTAAACATCAATGCATATAAAAGGAGATACAAACAAGAGAAAAATAATAAATACATCAAAAAGGCTTTGAATAATCTAATAGATGATTTACAGAAACAAAATTGGAAGACGTGTATGTTGGTGATGTTAATATAGCATATGATGTATTTATGAATACCTTGGTAGCTGTAGAGGTTGGCTCCTCTACCCCTCCTTTCTCTGTTGTTTGTGTTTTCCTAATTATCTCTCCACAGCTGCTGCTCATTACCTGGACCAGGTGGAGGAGCTATTTAATCTGGAGCATCACTCCAGATCAGTGCCAGAGCAAAGTTCTACCAAGCTCCATGTTCCTGTGACTACTGGCTGGCTGACTTCAAGCTCCTTATCGGTCTCCCTGCGTGACAGCAGCGTTTCTCCTCCTCCACCTTCACTCCTGTGTGCCTCACCTGGTTCCTGGTTCCTCCTCACCTCCACCCCAGCTCCCTTGGTGATTTTTGTAAATACACTTGTAAATATACTCACCTGATCCCACCGTGAATTGTTGGATTTGGATCCTGTCTCCTGTTCTCATGCTCCTGGAACAACAACGACAAGTAATCTTATTTTTGGATTACTATCAACAATTCCAAAATCTCCTCAAGACGATTTGTCGTTCACCACCAATCTCCTCTCTATTCCCACAGTGGATCCATCCTGAGTTTGAGTTTACCAGATACACCTGAACCAATAAATAATATTGTTTTTTACCTCAAGTTGTTCAGTCCTTTCTTCAAACCGTTCGCCTTTGACATCACCTACAGACCCTAATAGTAGCAATTTATGATAAACATTGTGTGCAAAAAAAATTATACAAAACGAAATGCTGTTGATAAACCATGGATGACAAAGGGGTTGAAAAACGCTTGTTAAAAAAAACAAAAAAACAATTTGTATTCGTGCTTCTTGAAATTGAAAACAAAAGAAGCAGAAGGAAGATACAAAAAGTATAAAAATAAACTGGTTTGGATCATAAGAAAACATAAGGAGGAATATTATATTAATTAGACAAAAGTAATGGTAATATGAGAACAACATGGCAAATAATGAATAGCGTTCTAAAAAATCATGAATCCAAATCAAGTATTCCACAATATTTTGTAAAGGATGGTAATAATATCCATGACCAAAATGTGATTGTAAAGGAGTTTATAATTATTTTGTAAATGTTGGCCCAAGCCTTGCAAACAAAATACCTACAGTAGATGCAAACGTGAATCACAAAATTACAAGTTGTACTAATAGTATCTTTTTGGAAGGAACTAACAAAGATGAGGTAATGGATGTTGTAAATGACCTTGCAGACAAAATATCAAAGGATTGGGTTGACATGGATATGATGTTTGTAAAAAAACATGAGTTATGTCATTGAGCCGTTTGTACACATCTGTAATCTGTCATTCAAATCAGGAATATTTCCAAATATGAAAACAGTCAAAGTGGTTCCACTTCTTAAAAATGGGGATAAATGTGACTTTAATAATTATAGACCAATATCACTGTTGCCACAATTTTCAAAGATTTTGGAGAAATTATTTGGGATCAGATTGGATCAATTCATTGACAAAACACACTAAAAGTCAATATGGATTTAGAAAAAATAATTCCACATCAATGGCACTTGTTGAATTGGTGGAACAAATAAATACAGTTGATCAAAAGAAGAATTGTATTAGTATTTATGTTGATTTAAGGAAGGCATTTGATACTATAGATCATGGAATTCTTCTTGAGAAACTATATAAATATGGTATTAGAGGGACAGCATTAAAGTGGGTAAATAGTTATTTGGAAGATAAAAAACAATTTATTCAAATACATGACATAAGATCTAAATTTAGTAATATCACATGTGGGGTGCCTCAAGGCTCTGTACTTGGACCCAGGTTATTTAATTTGTATGTGAATGACTTTGTTAATGTGTCAGACATTTTTAGATGTATTTTATTTGCAGATGACACAACATTTATTTGAAAAGGTGATGATACAGAACAAATGTTGGAGTTAATACGGTCAGAATTTGTGAAAATCCAAAATTGGTTTCTTCTAAATAAGTTATCATTAAATCTGGATAAAACCTATTACATGATACACAGTAACAGAAAAACAGATGTTCAAGCTCCATTTTTGGTAGATGGAACTGAAATTTGCAGCGTTAGTGAGGTGAAGTTTTTGGGTGTTATTATTGATGAGAAACTAACATGGAAACCTCACATAAACAATATGAGAACAAAAATATCTAAATCAATAGCAATCTGTATAAAGTAAGAGATCTATTCACTGATAAAGCAATGTTTATGTTGTATAATGCAATAGTTGTTCCTTATTTGGTTTACTGTATAGAAGTCTGGGGTAACGCATGTAAAACTATAACTAATCCTTTGTTCATTTTACAGAAAAGAGCTGTACGAATTATTATGAAAAAAAAACAATAGATATCCGTCGAATACTTTATTTTACCACCTGAAAATTCTGAAATTTTATGATTTGGTTAATTATAACATTTTGTTGCTTATGTATAGGGCACATAAAGGAATGTTGCCCGTTAATATTCAAACGAATTTTGTCAAAAGAGAAAGTGTATATGTTCTTAAAGGAATTGAGATGTTTGTGAAGCCTTATTTTAGGACTAGTTTGAAGGAACGATCCACAATAATTCAGGGAATAGGATTGTGGAATGGTTTGAATGATAACGTTAAAAATGCCAGATCACTGTTTACATTTAAGAGACTGATAACGACGAGTTTCTTGAAAGAATATGGAAATCGTTAATATAAATCTACTTAAGTTGTTGTCTGATTTGATTTAGATGTTTGAGTTTTTATGTTTTTAACTTGGCTAGATTTTTAATTATATTTGTGAATTATATTTTAATTTAAATTTTCTAAAAATATTTTGATTTACTTTAGAATTAAGTAAAAATGGGAAGTTTTCATAAGACTAGTTCTTCTTCTGCCACCTTTCATTTTATTTTATTTACATTTTTTGTTTGTATATATATATATGTGTGTGTGTGTGTGTGTGTGTGTGTGTATCTCTTGTGTTTTTTTTTTTTTAATTGTCATGTTTTTAAATGAAATGAATAAAATTTATTTAAAAAAAAAAAAAAAAAAAACATTCAATACAAAAACAACTGGACTTTATTTGTAACAGAAGACGTTTCGCTTCTCATCCGAGGAGCTTTCAAAGAGCAGTGAGTGAGAGATTCAGGTTATAAGGCTGAGTGAGATAAGACACACACACATATGTAGATTGGCAGTTCACACCTAAACACATTAACAGTAGGTCTTTGTTCATCTAATTCACAGTCGAGGCCCCTCTGTTCCCATCAAGTGTGAAAACCGGCTGGGAATCTGTTTTAAAGTTGCATTATATGTTTTTGAAAGTGGAAATCTGAGGCCTCCTCCTCTGTTAAG
>NC_056503.1:11808364-11811107 GCF_014905685.2 Nematolebias whitei
TTTTTTTTTTTACAAAAGTATGTCATAACCATGTAACAAAATACAACTTCCTGTTCGAAGAAGAACAATCTGAATCTGAACAATTTTTAAACCTGGTAAACACCAGCTCATTTTTTATGTTGTCTTGTAAAATCCTAAGTGAGAGAAAGTAGATTATTTTTTTCACTGCTACAGTATCATATTTTCCTCCACCGTCTACAAATGTTTGAGGAAAATAGTCTACGAAGAAGAATCGGGCCTTCAGGTTGCAACCAACGTCCATCTGACTAATATTCATATGGTTTACTGTTTAATTGATTGATTGATCGATCGATTGATTGATTGATGTTAATAAAATTAACACAAAGCACTGACTAGATTTGAGGGAGAACATGTAAGTGATTTGGGGTGAGGAGATTAAAGATAATAAAAAATACTCCTAATAAAATAAACTTTAACAAAAAAATAAAGTTTTGTTTTTCAGATTAACAAAAAGTTCTTACAAAAACTAAATTTGGTCAAAAGAACAATTTATTGTTTTGTATATAAGAGACAAGCACATAAAAAATCCCTTAATGTAATAAATAAACAATAAACCCATTTTTTAAACGCAATATAATCGTAGAATCATAAATGAAAATAATAAAATAAAGAAATAAAGAATTAAATAAATAAATGAGAATAATAAATTAACACTTTCTTTTTTTTAAACGCCAAAAATATCGTAATCAGTCCAGACGTCTACAAAAACTTGACTAACCTGTACAGGTATAAGGGTTGAATGAACATATTTCCCGAGCGGAACCTTCGGAGGGGACTCTTTATAGACGAGCACTTTCTACTTCCGGGTAAATTTGAACCGTTTTCAAATTACAGCGAGAGACTTGGAGGCAGAGACATGTTAAACTAAATAAACATTGCTAGTTTAATATTTGATTATACTTTAATAACTTTTATTTAGATACGATTTAAAAGCAAAATATTATTTTAGAAAGGCTTTGACTTTTTAAATATCGATCAGTTTTTGTGTTCCTCCTTTTGGTGTTTGTGTTTACACCGAGAGTTGACTTCTGTTTCATGGTCATGGAGATATTTTAAGCGTTAGCTCGCTGATTTCCTCCCACATTTGCTCAGTGTGTGATGTGTAAAGCGTCGTGTGTGGGTCTGTAGCCATGTCCACGCTGTTTCCCTCTTTGCTCCCGCGGATAACCGAGTCGCTGTGGTTCAATCTGGACCGACCGTGTGTGGACGAGCCGGAGCTGCAGCAGCAGGAGCAGCAGCACCAAGCCTGGGTCAGTCCTCGTCCTCTGCACCGTGGCTTCCTCACTTCATCAAGTGAACTTCATGTTTAACTCTGTTGTTATCGCCCGCTGCTGAAGGCGAGAGATCATGTTTTTATCTGTGCGTCTGTAGCGTTAGCCAAATATCTCATGAACTAGCGGACACGTTTTAGTTCCATTTTCTGAAAATAATCATTGGTTGTACGTCTAAAACTAATTCAAGATTGTCACCACAGCTAATTAACTTCAGGCAGTGAAAACTTGCTCCAGCTCAGTCAGTTTGACAGGTATTATTCTGAATTTGCTGTGGTGGTGTCCCAGGGACACGTCAGCGTGTGACTGCTGGTGGAATCGGACCCTCAGCTCTCCCATAGGAGGACGACTGCTCTAAACACTCAGCCACTGCTGTCCCTGCAAATGAGTGTTTAATCTGGCTGTATTTTATTTTTTCCTTGACACATTCTCTGAGTCATAACACATCTCGTGATGAGGTCGTGCATAACATCATTTACCAGATCAGAGCAAAAAGCTATAAAGCTGTCTCTTCTAAGGATATGATGATTTTACTTATTATTTCACTGAATGTTAGACCTTCAAATTGTATCTTTGTTGTGTTTCAGCTGCAGAGCATCGCTGAGAAAGACAACAACCTGATGCCCATCGGTAAACCCATTTTTGAGGTAAAATCATGAATATTTGACAGAATTCGTGACATGTCTGTGAGCTGTTTTAAATGTTTCTTTTTGTCTGTATTTGACGAGTCCAGGCAGGCTATGAAGAGGAGGAAGAAGAAGACGATGAAGATGAAGAAGACAGTGAAGAAGACTCAGAAGATGAAGAAGACATGCAGGACATGGATGAGATGAATGACTACAACGAGTCAGCTGATGATGGCGAGATCAATGAGGTGCTTGCTTTTGTCCTTTGTACAGTCATTTTCAACACGAGGGTTCATGACACACAGTAAATACATAACTCTTTAAATTGTTACTACTTCATAACTTTCATCACATTCATACACTGATGGGACACACATCGGAGGAGGTTCAGCGTCTTGCTCAGGGACACGTCAGCGTGTGACTGCTGGTGGAATCGGACCCTCAGCTCTCCCATTGGAGGACGACTGCTCTAAACACTCAGCCACAGCTGCCCCTGCAGATGAGTGTTTAATCTGGCCATATTTTATTTTTTCAGGTGGACATGGAAGGGGCAGACCAAGACCAGGACCAGTGGATGATTTAAGACTCGACTTAGTCAAACTATCAAGTCAGATGTGCCAGCTGCTTCCTCACCCTGACACAGATGTGTTTGTTCTTTGGGCGTGCAAGATGAGAATATGACTGGATCATCGTAAGATACTTCAGGAGAAGGTCAGCACTTGTGTCTAATTTCAAGCTGTAATCCATCAGACTTGAAAGACATTTTTGGACTTTGCTGTGAGACAGGCTACCTTGCACGGGTTTATTTATTATGAAAATACAGCC
>NC_056503.1:11811207-11813063 GCF_014905685.2 Nematolebias whitei
TTTGTAAAGGATGGTAATAATATCCATGACCAAAATGTGATTGTAAATGAGTTTATAATTATTTTGTAAATGTTGGCCCAAGCCTTGCAAACAAAATACGTACAGTAGATACAAACGTGAATCACAAAATTACAAGTTGTACTAATAGTATCTTTTTGGAAGGAACTAACAAAGATGAGGTAATGGATGTTGTAAATAACCTTGCAGACAAAAGATCAAAGGATTGGGTTGACATGGATATGATGTTTGTAAAAAACATAATGAGTTATGTCATTGAGCCGTTAGTACACATCTGTAATCTGTCATTCAAATCAGGAATATTTCCAAATAATATGAAAACAGCCAAAGTGGTTCCACTTCTTAAAAATGGGGATAAACGTGACTTTAATAATTATAGACCAATATCACTGTTGCCAAAATTTTCAAAGATTTTGGAGAAATTATTTGGGATCAGATTGGATCGATTCATTGACAAACAAAACACACTAAGTAAAAGTCTATATGGATTTAGAAAAAATAATTCCACATCAATGGCACTTGTTGAATTGGTGAAACAAATAACAAATAAAGTTGATCAAAAGAGGAGTTTGTATTAGTATTTATGTTGATTTAAGGAAGGCATTTGATACTATAGATCATGGAATTCTTCTTGAGAAACTATATAAATATGGTATTAGAGGGACAGCATTAAAGTGGATAAATAGTTATTTGGAAGATAGAAAACAATTTATTCAAATACATGACATAAGATCTAAATTTAGTAATATCACACGTGGGGTGCCTCAAGGCTCCGTACTTGGACCCAGCTTATTTAATTTGTATGTGAATGACTTGGTTAATGTGTCAGACTTTTTTAGATGTATTTTATTTGCAGATGACACATTTATTTGAAAAGGTGATGATACAGAACAAATGTTGGAAATCCAAAATTGGTTTCTTCTAAATAAGTTATCATTAAATCTGGATAAAACCTATTGCATGATACACAGTAACAGAAAAATAGATGTTCACGCTCCATTTTTGGTAGATGGAACTGAAATTTGCAGCGTTAGTGAGGTGAAATTTTTGGGTGTTATTATTGATGAGAAACTAACATGGAAACCTCACATAAACAATATGAGAACAAAAATATCTAAATCAATAGCAATCTGTATAAAGTAAGAGAGTTATTCACTGATAATGCAATGTTTATGTTGTATAATGCAATAGTTGTTCCTTATTTGGTTTACTGTATTGAAGTCTGGGGTAACGCATGTAAAACTATAACTAATCCTTTGTTCATTTTACAGAAAAGAGCTGTACGAATTATTATGAAAAATAAACAATAGATATCCGTTGAATACTTTATTTTATCACCTGAAAATTCTGAAATTCTATGATTTGGTTAATTATAACATTTTGTTGTTTATGTATAGGGCACATAAAGGAATGTTGCCCGTTAATATTCAAACCAATTTTGTCAAAAGAGAAAGTGTATATGTTCTTAAAGGAATTGAGATGTTTGTGAAGCCTTATTTTAGAACTAGTTTGAAGGAACGATCCACAATAATTCAGGGAATAGGATTGTGGAATGGTTTGGATGATAAAGTTAAAAATGCCAGATCACTGTTTACATTTAAGAGACTGATAAAGACGAGATTCTTGAAATAATATGGAAATCGTTAATATAAATCTACTTAAGTTGTTGTCTGATTTGATTTAGATGTTTGAGTTTTTATGTTTTTAACTTGGCTAGATTTTTAATTATATTTGTGAATTATATTTTAATTTAAATTTTCTAAAAATATTTTGATTTACTTTAGAATTAAGTAAAAAGGGGCAGTTTTCATAAGACTAGTTCTTCTTCTGCCACCTTT
>NC_056503.1:11813163-11816913 GCF_014905685.2 Nematolebias whitei
TGTAGATGATGCTTGTTGCACACACAGATACCTGGTTGTCAGTTTGATAGCACTGACATATTGTCCCTCACATTCCACCAGCAGGTCACTGGATTCACTGAAGTTAGGGTTGATGCAGACTTCTGCACCTCTGTGTCTCTGCCTGAATCTTCTCTGTGGTTCTCTGGGGTTTAGGGCTCTGATCATCTCCCTAATTGACATGAGAACAAAATATCAACAATAACATGGTTGTGTTGTTATTGCTCAAAAAACATTATTTAGGCTGAGAGGTAAAAGTTTAACTGGTCAACAAAATCCTTTACAGCTTAATTTACCTCCACCATGCAGCTTCACTGTAGAAAAGACAGCAAACTTTTAACAACAAAGTCTGTGACTGTCCTGTGGCCCCCACCTCGCTTTTCTGTCTGTCCTCCTCACATCAGGGTCAGAGGCTCCTGTGAGGAGAACGTTAACATAAACCGTGAACATTAGGTGAACTGTTAAAGCAGCTGACTGGATGGATGAGCACATTTTTACAAGCCAAGCTTCATCTGTTACTGTCAATCTTTAGTTGGCTTCTGAGTTTAGCTAGCTACGTAGATAAAATAAATTTACACACTAATATCTTAAAGTTAGAGTTACATGGATTCTAGTTTAATTCAACGCGATGTACGTGTTAAGCTGCAGTAACGTTAACAATCGTAAACTCACCAGCTGAAACAGACACAGAGCCGTCCTGGGGAGTTCTTTGATGAAGAAGAGTCCGGCTGTGGAGATGTTGGTTCAGTCCGTTTAACACAGAGACTGACTAACGCTGAGAGGAGGAGGGGGGAGGCTGCTTCTTGTCTTCTTGCAGAAAAGCACGGAGCAACTTTCTGCTCTTGTGTTTTCGAAGCCGTTCGACAACACACGCTGCACACGTGAACCCCGTCTGTGGACGTCACCAGCACCATAGACATACATTATACATAGATTAGGTGCGGCAGCTCTATACAGCTCAGGGTGTAAACACGTAGTCTGTTTCGTCATATGTCTGTTGTTTTACCTGCCGGTGTGCTGAAACCACGTGACACATTACAGCCAATACCGAAACTTGGCACCGAAAAAAGAGTGACGTTTCAATACATACACCGACCGGTGCAGTTCGGTCGGTGCCATAAAAGAACCTCGGTTTGGTACTCAGCCCTAGAGGCGGGGGACACCTGGACAGAGCTCCAGTCCATCACAGGGCCACAAACGAGACAAACAAACAGTCACTCTCTCTCTCACACCTAGGGACAATTTAGAGAGTTACCAATCAGACTAACATGCATGTTTTTGGTCTGTGGGAGGAAACTGGAGAACCTGGAGAAAACTCACGCATGCACGGAGAGAACATGCAAATTCTACCCAGAAAGGTCCCCGGACCAAGATTTGAACCGGCAACCTTCTCGCTGAGAGGCAGCAGCTCTACCAGTTGCGCCACCGTGCTGCCTCCATCACAGACAAATAATTCAAAATATATAAATGTAAAAGTAAAGACTTCAGACTACCTTTAACTCAACATAAAATACAGACTTCAGTAATTTTTAACCATATTGCTCTAACATTTTAACAATCAGATCTCTTTTGTAAATAAGTCCCCGAGGCGCAATGGGATTAACCTGTATAAATAAAGGTTGAATAAAAAAACATTTGCTCTATTTTCAAAACTTAACTTAATATAAAATATACAGATTTCACAGTCTTAACCATATTAATTCGTGTTTAGTAAATATTTAACCAAATTTCAAAACCTGTGCAAATCTGCACAAAACCTCTTCTGAACTGTAATTTATAAACCGTCAAACTGTATCATTTAGAACTGGCTACAGGCGATGTCTCATATGTCCTCGCTTCAACATGTTAAAAAGACTAATTACATGAAGTTTGTTGTATAATTTGTCGAGAAAAAACAAAAACAAAAAAATGTTTTTTTGTTTTGTTTTTTGTTTGTTGAATGTCCAGAGGACCAGACTTAACTTTTTTTTAAACCTTGCTCTTGTTGAGCTCCATCTTCCCCTGGAACATTGTGGGATCTGAAATTACTTTTTTAAAGACAAAGGAGCAAGTTGAATCGCGCTGTCCCCCTCCTCCATGCTAACAGACTCTATTCAGATAAAGGAAGCTGGCTAACTAGCTTGCTGTACCGTGGCCTACAAGGCCAAATTCTACGATAACGGGCGGACACGTAATGCGAAATGCAGTACGCTCAGGAGTAGGAGCAGAAAAAATAAAACAAACGCATTTTAAAATTGATGTATGGGCCTTAAAAATCGATTCAGAATAGCCAGGAATAAGAATCTAGATGCTTAAAAAAAAATTCTGCACCCCTAATTTAAAACACTTGTAGTATTTTACACGTAAAAATCTATTGATGACGATTTTGAAGATAAAAGTAACTCTTTGTTCTCTTTTCAACAGTCACATCGCCTCCATGCTGTCCAGCCAGGACCTGAAGATTGTTGTGGGTTCTCTGCAGATGGCTGAAATTCTCATGCAGAAGCTTCCTGATGTCTTCAGTGTTTATTTCAGAAGAGAAGGTATTGGAGGATAGTGTCCTTAATAAAACCATGTCACTGTCACACGATCAGCAATATACAGTACAATGTTTTTTGTTTTGAGCGTTTCCAGATCAGAGTCAGTCAGAGTCAGAGTTTCTTTATTGTCATTCGCACCTCATGTGGTACATGTGGTGGAGCGAAATTATGTACACAGGGTCCCAGTTACATCCAACAATAAAATGTATAAGAAAAACAGTAATGACATCCAAGATATGAACTAAGAAAAACATCAACTAAATATACACTAAGCACTCATAACATAAAACATTGAACATCAGCACAAACATGAACATGAGTCTGTGAGCAGATGTGCACGCATGAACACATCAACATTGAAACAGATCAGCAGCAACATGAAACAGATCAGCAGCAACATGATATGGTTTTTCACAGTGATTATTCTAGTTAGAGATTCATGAGTCTAACAGCCTCAGGGTAGAAGCTGTTCCTCAGTCTAGTGGTTCTACACTTAATGCTCCTTAACCTCCTTCCTGAGGGGAGTGGGGCAAAAAGTGTGTGTGCTGGGTGGGTGGGGTCCTTCATGATGCAGGTGGCCCTCTTCCTGCATCTGGAGGTGTAGATGTCTGTGATGGTGGGGAGACTGACTCCAACAGATTTCTGTGCAGCCTTCACCACTCTCTGAAAATAGCTAGATAGAACGTCTATGCTTCTGTTACTGTTCGTCTTAAGCATAAGCGTCGCAACCATTATATGTGATGGAGACATGTCTCCCCCCCCACATAAAAAAAATTTTTCATTTGGACCCCCCCACTTTTACTATAAAACATTAGTTCACTTGGCACAGTTTCTTTTTCTTTGTGAACAAATCAATTCCACTTGATTAATAGGAGAATACTCAAACCACTAAAATGCCACTCCAGGTTTTCCTGGTTACCTCCAACTCAACACAGTAGCAGCCTGCTGCCTGCACTGTTTCTCCTCTACGTCTCCTGCCTCGGCAGAAAACGCGCACAGGTGGATTAGATGGAGACACCTCTGTGTTGATCACTCGCCAGTTTAGCGAGCTTAGTGCGGGCATTTGTTGACCAGTGGGGTTGATCATAAACATATATACATGTTAGGAGGATGTTTGAGAGGAGCGCTACGTAGCATGTTAGCTTAGCAGTAACTGTGACACTGTAAGATGCTGCAGGTGTAAGAGACGCTGCAGGTGTAAGAGACGCTGCAG
>NC_056503.1:11817013-11821672 GCF_014905685.2 Nematolebias whitei
CTGCAGGTGTAAGAGACGCTGCAGGTGTAAGAGACGCTGCAGGTGTAAGAGACGCTGCAGGTGTAAGAGACGCTGCAGGTGTAAGAGACGCTGCAGGTGTAAGAGACGCTGCAGGTGTAAGAGACGCTGCAGGTGTAAGAGACGCTGCAGGTGTAAGAGACGCTGTGTGTTGAGGTGCATTAAAGTTGAAATGTCTTTAAAGCCCCGAAACATCATTTAAATGAGTAGTGTTGAACACAAGTAAAAAAGTCTAGTGATGTTTTTTATTTCTCTACAAATAGTGCCGATCTGACACTCTGTATTAAAGTGTATTACAGTTGAAATGTCTTTAAAATCCACAGCTGAATTTACACAAACTTAGCGAGAAACATGCTTTAAATGTGTGGAATTCAAGGAAATCTAGTTGCTTTTTTGTACACTAGTGTACACGTTTTTTACACGCGTGCACACACACCTACACACATCATTGTGTCCCCCCCACATTATGGATGCTTCTGACGCCCTTGCTTTTATGTGTTCTGTTTTTTTAAAGCTTTGTCTTTTCACGTCTTTTTCAGGTGTAATGCATCAAGTGAAGAACCTTGCAGAGTCTGAGAGCATTCTCGTCACTAGTCCCCCAAAAGCCTGCTCTAGTGGTACTGCCAGTCTTTGTACCACAACCATCAGCAATGCATCCACAACGTCTGCTAATAATGCAACTCCTGACCTGGGATCCCCCAGCTTCCAGCACACTATGGACGACTCACTGGACCTCAGCCCACAGGGGTGAGTGTGGTCGATCCAATGGCTCTGCTCTGGCTCTTTACAAAACATAAAAATATGAACAGGCACACATCTGTCAACGCTTCTGAAACAAAGCTTTCAGCTGATTCCTGCATTAGATTAGTTGAAGCCAAATTATTCAGTGGTTCATAATTAAAAGAAATCTAATCATGTTTTTATTTGGCAAGTTGTGTATGAAACTTTCATTTTTTATTGTTCATAGTTTTTGTCAGACTTTGACAGAATCATTTAAATAATTTTTTTTCCACAAAGGCGGTTAAGTGATGTCCTTAAGCGAAAACGGCTTCCAAAAAGAGGACCCAGAAGACCTAAATACTCTCCGCCAAGAGATGATGATAAAGCAGACAATCAGGGTAAGCATTATAATTCTACTGGGTTACACATTTGGAAACTTAATACACAATATATTTGTGGTTTGCCTTCTCTCAAAAACCTTTAAAACTTTAAATTACGGTTTTATTTTTTATTTTATTTTCGCCCAGAGTAATATCTAGGTGTAGAAAAATAAGTCAAAACGCCTTTATTCGCTTTAATCCCTGCTTCTGTTCGACATTAAAAACATTAGTAAGAATACTAGTACTTTTCAGTAACTTGTTGCAGATTGTTTATTAGGTCACAACACCCCTCTCTATTTGTCTTTCCTGTTTCTCTTTTCTTTAAAGCCAAGAGCCCTACAAGTACGCAGTCACCCAAGTCGTCCTTCTTGGCCAGCCTCAATCCTAAGACCTGGGGAAAGCTTGGTGCTCAAACCAACAACGCCAACTCTGAGCCATCACGCACAGCCGGAGTCAGTGGCCTGGCAAGGGTACCCCCCAAGGACTCGATTTCAAATAACAGGTGACAAATATCAGTGACACTGACAGTTTGAACGTTGTATGCCCTGTCACTGGTCTATATATTGACGACTCTGTAATGTGTGAATGCATATTTTTATAGAGACAAAATCAAAGCCTGGATCAAAGAACAGGCAAGTAAATTTGTGGAGCGCTACTTCAACTCTGAAAATGTGGACGGCAGCAACCCTGCACTGAATGTACTCCAGAGACTTTGCACAGCGACCGAGCAGCTTAACTTACAGGTACAACATTGACTCTGTAAGTGAAAATTTACACAGTGTGGAACATAGGAGTTCCACAAGAAACCTAACTAAGGTTTGGGGCCTGAAGTTGTATTCTAATGGGCAGAAAACACAATTTAGAGGTTGTATAAAATATGGAACTAATATTTTTTGATTACTGTAGTCTGAATAAAGTCATATTCATATTTTCATCCATGTTCAACTGGAGCTTAAATGACATGTTGGGATGCACACAATTACTTGACAGCACATGGTCATGGTTTTAAACACAACATGATTCCTGTGATGGAAGAGGACAGAACCCCATGTAATGATCCACGTGTTGAAGGATGTGATGTGGTTGTAAGGACATTTTTAAAGGGAGTCACTGTAGGTTAATGGGGATTAAGTTACGTGGACATGGCTCATTATTCTGACATTTTGTAACTTGACAATATGAATAAATGGATTGTGTCGTTTCAAACTCCTTTAACACTGTAATTAAACTATTTTATTTTTAAAGCATATTCAGTAGAAGCTGCAGTTTCTTGTAAATTTATCCTTTGACAGCTGCTGGATTTACAAACCAGTTACCATCAGACCTTTTATTTCGATCCAAACTGAGCACACAATAATGTACCTTCTGTAGTGAGTACTGAACGTTTTACAGCAGGCCTAAAACATTCTGATGTTTCCCAGGTGGATGGTGGTTTGGAGTGCCTAGTGGAGATCTCCATCATTGTATCAGAATCTGACGTGTCATCTTTTGAGATCCAGCATAGTGGGCTGGTGAAGCAGCTGCTGCTCTACCTTACCTCTAACACAGACAGAGACTTGCTAAGTCGTGACATACGGCTCAAGAGGTTCCTTCACGTGTTCGCTGGCTGTCCGGTGAGAGACCTTTGAAAGATTCAGACTGCTTAAATCAACAGTTTGTCTGGTGTACAGTGACCTGGGAAATTCTAAGTATTGGAGGTTGTGCATCGACTTGAGGACTCGTGTCATGTTTGCTCTTGTTTTCCCGCTACACTGTGGTTTGCAGCTTCCAGCACTGGAGTCCTTAAGTCGTTTGGACCCTATAGAGAATGCCCCTTATCTGGCACTTGTGCACAAGATGAACAGCTGTCTGAGCCAAATGGAGCAGTTCCCTGTCAAAGTGCACGATTTCCCCAGTGGCAACGGCAATGGCAGCAGGTCTGTGACTCTGCACAAATCTAAAGTCTAAACATGGGGTGTCTTGTTTTATTTTAATAAAAATTGATTCTCTTCCCCCCCCCCCCTTTCTCAGAGGATCTCAGGCTCTGAAGTTTTTCAACACACATCAGCTCAAGTGTCAGCTGCAGAGACACCCAGATTGCACTAATGTCAAACAGTGGAAAGGTGGCCCTGTGAAGATCGACCCCTTAGCTCTGGTGCAGGCGATTGAGCGATATCTTGTGGTCAGAGGTGAGGGATCTGACTGCTAGCTTTAGTGATGTTTTTCGACTTGTATGTTTTTGCTAATCCAGAGGAGAATACCAGGGTTCTTTTCAAACAAAAGCTCAGCAAGGAAATGTGTTGATCCTTCCTCGGTTTGCTTAACTTTGACATTTTTTCTCTGTAGGATACGGCCGAGTCAGGGAAGAAGATGAAGACAGTGATGATGACGGTTCTGATGATGAAATAGATGAATCACTGGTATTTTTTGCATGCTTGTCTTCGAAACCTTCTATATTTATGTGCACAATCTTTTAAATGAGCACTTTAAGTAAGTGCTGCCCCACACGATGGTTTGGTCTTTCAGGCAGCGCAGTTCCTGAACTCGGGTAGCGTGCGTCACAGACTACAGTTCTACATAGGTGACCATCTGCTGCCATACAACATGACAGTTTACCAGGCTGTGAGGCAGTACAGTCTGCAGGCGGAGGAAGAAAGAGAGTCAACAGATGATGAAGCAAATCCACTTGGAAGAGCTGGAATCTGGACCAAAACGCACACAATATGGTAAAGACGATAAAGGGGGAAGGGAAGTCTGAGGTTGTCATCATTGTGTGTTCTCATTCAATGACGAAATTAGTTCTCTGCATTTAACCCATCACACCTGAGATACACCCAGGTGCAGCAGTGGCAGCTATTTAGGCGCCTGGGGAGCAATTGGGGATTAGGTGTCTTGCTCAGAGACACCACAACATGTGGGAATGACAGGGAGTTGAACCGTGACTTTCTGGTCCCAGGTCGGCTGCCCTGCCTCTACCCCATTTCAGCCCCTGAAAAAATGTTTTCAAAAAGATTGTCATTTTCTTCCTGCTGAAACCATCTCTCTGAGTCGTGCTGTTCTAAATCTCTTATTGGGAGTTCAGTAAAATTACACATTAATATCACAATATGGGACATCTTATCATCCATTACACATGAGCAGGCAATACTGAACTTATTATTCAAAGTTTCCACATAAACCCAGAAGAAACTGTTACTGTTATGAGTATTCAAGCCTTTAAAGAGTAGTTTGACTTTGGGAGACTGGCTCTTGATGTGTGATGTTTGTACTGAAATGTTCTGTACTGTATGTCTGCAGGTATAAGCCTGTGAGAGAAGACGAGGATGGTAGCAAAGACGCTGTGGGTGGAAAGCGAGGCCGAGCTCAGACTGCTCCCACCAAAACCTCACCACGCAACGCCAAGAAGCAGGATGAGCTGTGGCACGGTGAGAACCTGAACTTTCTCCTCAGATATTCAAGTTCAAGAACCTTGATTATTCCCAAGGGGCAATTTGTTTCACAGTCAGAAGACACATAAAACATCCATACTAGACAAGACATTGAGACATTAAAATAACAGTAC
>NC_056503.1:11821772-11825498 GCF_014905685.2 Nematolebias whitei
CCTTTGGTTCAAAGAAATATTCCCAGAAGCCTCTCTGTGGGCCCTGCCTGCTTTTGCAAAGTTGCCTGCTCTGTGACAGGAGCGGCACTTCCACAGTTGCATGTTTGATGAAACCTCAGCAGTGCAAACAGGAGAAACTGAAGTAAAAGTTGTAGGGATGGCGCCATCTAGTGGGCCTTCCCCTGTCTGTTCTCCCTTGTGTATCTGCTTTGATTGTTTGATTATCATCACCCGTGTCATGTCCTGTTCGTGTATATAAAGTCTGTCTGTTAGTCCTGTCAGTGTCGGTTCGTCGTTGGGTCTTCCTTGTCATGTCCTGCCAGTCTGGTCCTGTTTGATCCCATCCTGAATCTGTTTTGTAAGTTTGCTGTCATGTCAGTCTGTTGATTTATTATTATTAAAAGTATTTTATTTTATACGTCTGTTATATATATGCATATATATATAACAGACGTATAAAATACTGTATGTATATATATATATATATATGTATATATATATATATATAACAAATAGGATGGCCAAAAAAAAACAAAAAGAAAAGTAACAAATAGCTAGATTCTAAGGCGAATGTAGAAAACTAAAAACAGGAACATGTCTGCATTGGTCCCTGCCAGGAGTCCAACAGATTCTTGACGCCACTTAGAGAGGTCAAGGTCAAGAGCTTCAGATTTTTTTGTAAGATATTCCAGGAATCAGGAGCAGAGTTTGAGAAGGTCCTTTTGTCTAGTTCAGTTCGCACTGAGGGAACACTGCAGGTAATAATGTCCTGAGAGCGCACGCTGTAGCTGCACTCACGCAGAGACATGTAGAAGGAGATGTATGAAGGCAGCAGACCAAGAAGTGATTTAAAGATGTAAATGTACCAGTGAGAGAGTCTGCGTGAAGTTAATGATGTCCAGTTAACCAGTGAATACAGGGTGCAGTGGTGGGTACGATACATCCTAGCACCAATAACCACAGATATCATATGAAAGCTTTTATATGACATCTATTCATTCATTCATTCAACCTTTATTTAAACAGATAAATCACAATGAGCCTTGAAGACTCATTTACAAGTGAGACCTGTTTGGACAGACAATAAAAAGTGGTTAACTGAACACATGTAGAAGTTGGAGGCGAAAAAAATTCCTATCAGACTTTTTTTTTCTTGCCTGAGGAAAAAACCCTCTAATATTAAAAAAACACCTTGCACAAACAAGCACATATTTACCTAGACATTCTGCAATCGGAGACGAGAGCGGTCAACAACGCTTATAGATACTCTCGAGGTCACTGTAATCAGTCAATGTCCTCCGGTGAGATCCATAAACATTCTCGAGGTACGTCGAGGAATGGCCAAGAATAACATCTATGAGAATCCAAGAGTCCTGAAATGATGACACAAAGTTTATTCAGCTGGATCAGTTGGAAATTCCTCAGGGAGGGGGTGGTGAGCATCAGATCACATGTTCTCCAGGCGATGCCAATAACACGGTTAGTATCAATTTCACCAGTGTTTGGATCGATCCGTCAACTCCTACACTGCAATAATTTGATTACAGTGTTGTTCGATACCAGGATTTTTCTGGTCCGATACGATACCGGGTAAACCGCATGCAAGTGCTGCGGTATCGATAGCGACTCGGATACTTATTGCAAATACGCATAATGTGTCAGGTAAACCTAAAAAAAGCAGTGTATTCAAATCAAAGCTGCATAAAGAATGCAAGACAAAGTAATTTATTTCTTTTAAACTCAGGAGTATGTTGAGGTAGTGCCTCATTTAGTCTGATCTTGTAAAACAAAAGAAAATAACAGGACATCATACAAAATTTGTGAAATACCATACCATTTTATTTATAGAGCACTTAAAACGTTGGTTACGTACTGTAACCCCAGATTCTATGAGTATAGGCGTAGCCCTTTAAGGCTGTCACTTAGTGGGTTTGTTTATTCAGGTGAGTCATAGTCCAATATGTAAAACTAGAATATACAAGTATAAAAGTAAGTAGGATGAATGAATGATTGTGTAGCAGCATAAATGGTGTGCTGCCACTTTAACATGGTCAATTGCGGCTTCTGTATAAAAGCACATCACTCCTGTCTGGCGTACACTGCATGCGTCACAACGTCTGCTTGCTTCCGCTGCTGATAACCATTCTCCATAAGCGTGGCTAATGTTTGTTTTTCTTTGTTGCAGTAGTTTGCCTTTAGCTGCTAACACAAACTGGTTTGTTTTTCTTAACGTTCAGTCTAGCCTCTTCTCTGCTGTGCCTCCTGGGTATAAGACCGGTCCGTCTGTTGTGTGCCCAATTAATGGCTTGAAGGTAAGGGTTAGCCTAGCCTGCTACCGCTTACCCGTTACTGTAAACAAATGCTTATTAGACAGTGTTCTGTTACAGCTGCATGATCCAATTTATACAGCAACTCTATTATAAGATTGTGCTGTAACATACAAATTTGCAGGTAGGCAATATGAGATTCTGTAAATTCTGCTGTCAGTGGTTGAGTTTAATGGTGACTATCTGCTCCCTTTAGTTTTCAGATGAGCCTTCTCCTGCTGTTCAGCTGGATTCTGCTCGCTGCTGTTTTGCCTAGAGGAAAAAATATAAAACTAACTCGGGCCCTTGCCCTACTGGCCGAGGCTTTGATTTTAATGAACTGAGTGCACCACTTAATCTGTTTTTATGAAATATTGTGACGCGGCTGTTTCATTAAGGCTGTTTGTTCATTTTTTTTTTTTTTTTCAGGGACTGAGACTTCGTGTGGTGGTGGTGGTGGTGACCCCTGGTGGCGGTGTCTCCCTTTGTGTGTGGAACACTCCTTTTCCCTTTTTGTAGTTTAGGTGATTCCTCTACTTATACTTATACTTTTGAATACTTTTCACTTGTGCAAATTACCCCCCCAATAAATTTGGTAAAGTTTATTTGAATCTTGTCTCCTTCCTCCAGTAGAACAAACTTACGTGTCCTTTTTATTTCCTGGAGTATAATCCCAGGTGGCGTTGTTGGTTTTCACTCATTGCAAATTGACTAAAGAATTAACATTCTCCATTATAACGTTCATATTCATTTTTAAAAGATAACCACTCCCGCAGTGCTACAATTGAATCTGTGATGATTTAGATTACATGCATTATATTAGCAGTGCATAGAGAAGATGTTTCATAGTGTTCTATTTCGTATAGGCTTCACCCTTTAAGGCCCTCACTAGTGGGTTTATCCCGTCATGCGGAGCATTACACTGAAAAAATTTAGTCCACGCCCACCTGCTGTGTGGGCCCCACCCAGTCCGTATAAATTACGTTAAGAGCGGGTAATTGGCTCCCAAATAGCTTTTTCTTCAGCCACTTAGGAGCCAGTGAGGCCCGACTCTTAAAGGGCTACGCCTATACTCATAGAATCTGGGGTTACAGTACGTACCCAACGTTCTATTTCGTATAGGCTTCGCCCTTTAAGGCTGTTGCTTAGTGGGTTAAGGGCAAAGCAGATGTGGTCCTCGCCTCACTGGGTCCATTTGAACACCGTATGAAGCGGAAGCTTGCCCAAAAACATCTTGTCACTCAGCTTTCCATGTACGTAATTACGCATTGCGTACTGCAGGGGCCGGCAGCGTCGTTAGCAAGCAGCCGCTGAAGAGGAGGAAGAAGAAGACGATGAAGATGAAGAAGACTCAGAAGATGAAGAAGACATGCAGGACATGGATGAGATGAATGACTACAACGAGTCAGCTGATGATGGC
>NC_056503.1:11825598-11829368 GCF_014905685.2 Nematolebias whitei
TTCCTTACAGTAGTTGAACCGGAAGATTCATCTTTAGTGAAATATTTTCATACTATTGATGCATTTATACCAGTTTGCCAAAACTGAGCCTGCTCTGCTCCATCCATCTGCTTGGAGAAATCCATTTTGTAGTCCGCGCCCGGTGCGGATCACGTGATACAATGACGTAACGGCGACGTAATGACGTCACTACGAATACTCGACGTGAAATTTAAAACTCGAGAGATGTCCTAGGAATCGATGTCTATTACTCGAATAGTCTGTTAAAGCCCTATGCGGAAGTCCTTTGGATGGGGGACAAAATGTTTCTCTCTTAAATAAACTGGTCCAGATTACACATTTTAACCTTTTATTTCATTCAAACTTTATTTAAACAGGTTAGTCCCATTGAGCCACGAGGACTCTTTTACAAGAAAGACCTGAATTTTACAAAGATTGACTAAAGAGTTATGACAACGGATAACAACGACAACAATAGACATTCACAAATGAGTGATAAATTATTTTTTTTTTACAATTAAAAACAAAATGATAATTAAAAGGAAAAAGAAATGTAGCGAATAAAACAGCTAGATTTTTTTGTTGTTACTGGCTGATTGAGCTTACAATCCTTTTTCTGCTTTTCTTATACTTTTTTAAATGTTCTTCTTGGTCAGGAACTCCTCAGGCTTTCTGAAAGTCTTTTGAAAAATTGCTCTACTTTGATAGCCTTTTCACTCATTTTTTTTTTGTCCATTTTCTGTAAATAACGATGGCAGGATATTGTAGTGTGCACTTAAAAATGTGGAAAGTGGACAAATGACCATAAAGAAGTGTCAGACCCCCACCCCCACCACCCCACCCAAAAACAAAAACCAAAAAAACACAAGCCATCTCCAGCAGACAAACCTAGTCTGAAGTCATGTCTTCAAGAAACAGTAAGCAATGCACAAAGTCCTGACACAGAACCTGATGAGTCCTCCTTCAAATGATAACCAGGAAGTCTGTATTCTCATTTTATATGAATACAGTGAAATGATAAATTCACTCAATTGAGATATTTGCCAGAAAGAACACATAAAGGCATGTGATATATTTCCAAATGCAGCTGTAAACATTGTAACAAGCGTTGTTTGTTTATTGTGATATCATCTGTGAAAAAAAGCTGCATTTTTAGATCAACAAGGTCCACGCTCAATATTTTTGGATCTTCACCAGATGGTAACAACAAACCGGTGGCTGATAAGTTTTAATAATATTTTTTGCTTTGCTGATGTAAGGTGAGGTAGTAGCTTCTTTTTAAGAACATAAGGGAAACTTGTTTTCTGCAAATTTTATGACTTTTTGTAAAAAGCTTCTATTCTGCAGCAAAGCAGAAATCCCAAGATTATGGTTGTATAGATCAGGGGTGCCACCAAGGGGGGACCATGGAGGGCATTAGCCACCCCTAAAAGTCGGTATCTTTCCCCATTTTCTTGACGCTCAAGCTTTTGTTTGGTGTACCTTATTAATTTCCCCTAGCTATTTAGGATAAGTAAAAACACATAGCAGTTAAAAGAAATTGCTTTTGAGCAAGTAGGAGATAAACACATTGTACATCAAATTTAAAATAAAACTTAAAATCCAAGTCCAGTGAATAAAGTTAACCAGTGTAAAACAATAGTCAGATGTTTCTTGGAGCATAAATGCATTATTTTATATATAAATTTAGGAAAGTTGCACTACTCTTTCTAATAAATATTTTATCTATCAATAATAGGTTTCTCCTTGACATAATGACATTATTTTTGAGTTAAAATTATAATAAAATTATCTTAAATCTTGTTATTTCAGTATAGATAAAAAAAAATAAAAAAATTACTCAGTAAAACTAAATGTAAAATATCTTAAGGTTCTGAAATAAGTTTTGTTTTTTAAACATTATGACTGGATAAGGATTCCTTCTTCTAAATTAAATTCTTCCTGATCAGAATAATCTACTTTATCCAGAATGACTTTCTGTATAGTCACAATCAGCATATCATCAAATTCAAACATCATTCATTCTGTAACATAAATAGGTCACATCCTTTTTATGATCAGGAGAAAAATTAAGAAGAGAGAAAGTTCAGCCTATGGTTGTTTTGTATTATATTTAAATGTTACGCTGTAAGAGTTTCATTTATTCCAGTGATGAGTCAATAGCTAAACTCCCTGGTTCTGACAACTTGCTAGACTTTTACCAACCCTTTGAGTTGGAACCTAACTTTTTTTTTTTTTTTTGCATTTTAAAGATTTAATGAACATAAAACATTTCACACACACACCCTGGATGTAAACGTAGATTACTCTCAACTGGTTCACTTGGTGAACTTAAAACAAACTGAGCTTCTCATGGCTGAAAAAGGCAACACATCACCACACTGAACTGTTCTGATAAAAAAAGCAAAAATAAGAACATGTGGTTATTAAGGTGCAAATATTTATTTAAAAGGGCACACTCAAACAGTTCTTTAATGTGTTTCAGAATTTCAATTATATTATTTTAGCTGGATGTACTGTATCATTCATAAGGTGCGGGTCATCGTTTGGTAATTATGACTGAAAAATGACCTTGGTCAAGTTTTACAAGGTTTTATAAGTGCTAAGGCACGGTTTTGAAAACAAAGATACGATTTTCTCCAAAACACTTCAACTAGTACAATCACACACCCAGATAGTGGAAAATTATGTCTGTTTAACACTTGTAGAGCAAAAAACACTCAAAGTATAAAAACTGAGTTTTTTTGCCATATCAAACATTCATCAAATTCTTTCGCCCTTTGTTTTTAAATCATACTGATGTGTAAAACACTTTTGCACTTTTACTTTAATCATTATTACGGTTTGTTTTTTTCAGCACAGTTACAAAAATAAATCCACAACACATAATACAAGACCAGCACTGCATACTGATAAAAATATTTAATTCTTACCATAAAATCATGTCAGTCATAAAGGATGTCTGAACAAAGCTCATTGTATTCCAGATATCTTTTTGTAAGCTCAACTAACATTTGTGTAGGTAGGCCTGTCGCAATAAACAATAAATCAATTAATCGCATGATAAATGAAAATTATCAACCTCATTTTCATTTATCGGTTTTATCGTTTCTTCGTGTCTCTCTCTTTCTACTGAAGACACTGGATGACAAAAGGCTCAACTACGGTGCTCTTCACTGACCCCTCCCTCCCTTTCTCTTTAAACTCGGTTTTAACGATCCAAAATCATGTTTTTGGATCGTTAAAAAAAGCTAAGTTACGAGCTAAGCTAACAGACCAACTTCGGGAAAAAAAACTGTCTTGTCAAAGCTCCAAAATTCACGGTTGAAACCCGTGCCTTCGTGTAAAAAGTTGTTTTTCTCTGCAAAAAGAAGCTGAGAACTTGTTTACTGATTTTTAATTAAAAGTTTTGTGTGAAAAATGCTATGCTAAAGAATTCAAACCACACTGAGCAGTCACCGTATCACCATGTCAGCCCATACGTCAAGGGGCCTCTCTCCCATTTTTCTTAAAGAGACACGCTGCTCGCTCCCTCACTATCCATCCTTCGGTTCAGTCTTATACTGCCATCCAGTGGTCAAAAATTGGTACTACACACAAAAATTAACCAACACTTCTTAAATTTGACAATAATTACTAATTACTGTTAAATTTCAAACAATATTATTGTTTATTGCAATAATTTCTGACACAATTAATCGCCCAGAAAAATGTGTTATCGTGACGGGCCTATGTGTAGACATAAAATTAGATCCAACACACTTACAATG
>NC_056503.1:11829468-11849527 GCF_014905685.2 Nematolebias whitei
GACATGATTTTATGGTAAGAATTAAATATTTTTATCAGTATGCAGTGGTCTTGTATTATGTTTTGTGGATTTATTTTTGTAACTGTGCTGAAAAAAACAAACTGTAATAATGAATAAAGTAAAAGTGCTAAAAGTGTTTTACACATCAGTATGATTTAAAAACAAAGGGCGAAAGAATTTGACCAATGTTTGATATGGCAAAAAAACTCAGTTTTTATACTTTGAGTGTTTTTTGCTCTACAAGTGTTAAACAGACATAATTTTCCACTATCTGGGTGTGTGATTGTACTAGTTGAAGTGTTTTGGAGAAAATCGTATCTTTGTTTTCAAAACCGTGCCTTAGCACTTATAAAACCTTGTAAAACTTGACCAAGGTCATTTTTCAGTCATAATTACCAAACGATGACCCGCACCTTATGAATGATACAGTACATCCAGCTAAAATAATATAAGTGAAATTCTGAAACACATTAAATAACTGTTTGAGTGTGCCCTTTTAAATAAATATTTGCACCTTAATAACCACATGTTCTTATTTTTGCTTTTTTTATCAGAACAGTTCAGTGTGGTGATGTGTTGCCTTTTTCAGCCATGAGAAGCTCAGTTTGTTTTAAGTTCACCAAGTGAACCAGTTGAGAGTAATCTACGTTTACATCCAGGGTGTGTGTGTGAAATGTTTTATGTTCATTAAATCTTTAAAATGCAAAAAAAAAAAAAAAAGTTAGGTTCCAACTCAAAGGGTTGGTAAAAGTCTAGCAAGTTGTCAGAACCAGGGAGTTTAGCTATTGACTCATCACTGGAATAAACAAAACTCTTACAGCGTAACATTTAAATATAATACAAAACAACCATAGGCTGAACTTTCTCTCTTCTTAATTTTTCTCCTGATCATAAAAAGGATGTGACCTATTTATGTTACAGAATGAATGATGTTTGAATTTGATGATATGCTGATTGTGACTATACAGAAAGTCATTCTGGATAAAGTAGATTATTCTGATCAGGAAGAATTTAATTTAGAAGAAGGAATCCTTATCCAGTCATAATGTTTAAAAAACAAAACTTATTTCAGAACCTTAAGATATTTTACATTTAGTTTTACTGAGTAATTTTTTTATTTTTTTTTATCTATACTGAAATAACAAGATTTAAGATAATTTTATTATAATTTTAACTCAAAAATAATGTCATTATGTCAAGGAGAAACCTATTATTGATAGATAAAATATTTATTAGAAAGAGTAGTGCAACTTTCCTAAATTTATATATAAAATAATGCATTTATGCTCCAAGAAACATCTGACTATTGTTTTACACTGGTTAACTTTATTCACTGGACTTGGATTTTAAGTTTTATTTTAAATTTGATGTACAATGTGTTTATCTCCTACTTGCTCAAAAGCAATTTCTTTTAACTGCTATGTGTTTTTACTTATCCTAAATAGCTAGGGGAAATTAATAAGGTACACCAAACAAAAGCTTGAGCGTCAAGAAAATGGGGAAAGATACCGACTTTTAGGGGTGGCTAATGCCCTCCATGGTCCCCCCTTGGTGGCACCCCTGATTGATACAACCATAATCTTGGGATTTCTGCTTTGCTGCAGAATAGAAGCTTTTTACAAAAAGTCATAAAATTTGCAGAAAACAAGTTTCCCTTATGTTCTTAAAAAGAAGCTACTACCTCACCTTACATCAGCAAAGCAAAAAATATTATTAAAACTTATCAGCCACCGGTTTGTTGTTACCATCTGGTGAAGATCCAAAAATATTGAGCGTGGACCTTGTTGATCTAAAAATGCAGCTTTTTTTCACAGATGATATCACAATAAACAAACAACGCTTGTTACAATGTTTACAGCTGCATTTGGAAATATATCACATGCCTTTATGTGTTCTTTCTGGCAAATATCTCAATTGAGTGAATTTATCATTTCACTGTATTCATATAAAATGAGAATACAGACTTCCTGGTTATCATTTGAAGGAGGACTCATCAGGTTCTGTGTCAGGACTTTGTGCATTGCTTACTGTTTCTTGAAGACATGACTTCAGACTAGGTTTGTCTGCTGGAGATGGCTTGTGTTTTTTTGGTTTTTGTTTTTGGGTGGGGTGGTGGGGGGGTCTGACACTTCTTTATGGTCATTTGTCCACTTTCCACATTTTTAAGTGCACAGTACTACAATATCCTGCCATCGTTATTTACAGAAAATGGACAAAAAAAAATGAGTGAAAAGGCTATCAAAGTAGAGCAATTTTTCGAAAGACTTTCAGAAAGCCTGAGGAGTTCCTGACCAAGAAGAACATGTAAAAAAGTATAAGAAAAGCAGAAAAAGGATTGTAAGCTCAATCATCCAGTAACAACAAAAAAATCTAACTGTTTTATTCGCTACATTTCTTTTTCCTTTTAATTATCATTTTGTTTTTAATTGTAAAAAAATAAAATAATTTATCACTCATTTGTGAATGTCTATTGTTGTCGTTGTTATCCGTTGTCATAACTCTTTAGTCAATCTTTGTAAAATTCAGGTCTTTCTTGTAAAAGAGTCCTCGTGGCTCAATGGGACTAACCTGTTTAAATAAAGTTTGAATGAAATAAAAGGTTAAAATGTGTAATCTGGACCAGTTTCTTTAAGAGAGAAACATTTTGCACCCCATCCAGAGGACTTCCGCATAGGGCTTTAACAGACTATTTGAGTAATCGACGTCGATTCCTAGGACATCTCTCGAGTTTTAAATTTCACGTCGAGTATTCGTAGTGACGTCATTACGTCGCCGTTACGTCATTGTATCACGTGATCAGCACCGGGCGCGGACTACAAAATGGATTTCTCCAAGCAGATGGATGGAGCAGAGCAGGCTCAGTTTTGGCAAACTGGTATAAATGCATCAATAGTATGGAAATATTTCACTAAAGATGAATCTTCCGGTTCAACTACTGTAAGGAAACAGAAAATGAATCAACTTCCGGACTGTTTGGAGTTTGTTGTGAATCAGTGTTGCACCATATTCTGTGACCACTGTATATTGTGACCATAGGGGGCGGTGTTGCATGCACTGTTGCAGGTCACAGAATATGGTGTAACACCGGGTCCAATGACCGAACCAGAACCAGCTTCCTCTGACCTTGTTTCACAAACTAAAAGCAAAAAATATTAATCTCTAAATCTATTTAAAAAAAAAACTATAAACATATTAATCTCTAAACCTAAACCTAATGCACACCACAGCTGGCGGTGATGTGGGGTGGTTGTCCACCCCACTGTTTTTAGTTTTGTTTTTTTATGTGCTGCACGTTTCTTTCACTTTAGCAGCTTAAAAATAATAACTAATAGTTTTGGTTTTCCTGTGACTTATTTGCAGTATGATAAATGGTAGGAGCATAATATTTTTTGTTGGTCTTTTTTTTTGTAAATAATAAATGCCTTTTTTTGCAGTTTTATTTATTTTTGCATCTTGAGATCCTATGATGTCATCAACTACTCGAGTTCTACTCAAGTTTTATATGTTAATGTCGAGTTTAAAAATTATGTAGTCATTCAACCCCTACTTCCACAGTCGGACTCCTGCCAATCTGTCCCATCTGAACCACTTTGGCCTTAACTGTCCTCAGGCTGTTTCTGTGAGTAGCAAGTTGGTCTCTGGCCTAAAACATTTGTTGTACATGATGACATTGTTTTGGATGGGTGTGTTTTGCACGTATTAAAAGTTTATTTCTGAGATTCCGTTGGCTTGAAACACAGCAGTGAAGTCTACATGGACAGAACTCAGTGGCAGGCTGTAGACTGAGGAAGTCCTCTGGATGGGGACAAAATGTTTCTCACTTACAGAAACTGGTCCAGATGACACAATTTCCAGTCCAGTGGGTGGGCATCACAGGGTCAGCTCTCAATTGGTTCAGATCCTACCTCACTGACAGATCCTTTTGTGCCTCCATCAAGGATTTTAGTTCCGCAGAGGCAGAGCTTAAATGGGGGGTTCCGCAGGGGTCCATACTGGGTCCCCTCCTATTCTCTCTATACCTACTGCCACTTGGTGCTATTTTCCGGAAACACAACATGCCCTTTCACTTCTACGCCGATGAATGTCAAATTTACTTCCCCCTAAGACACAATGATACATGCTCTATTCAACCTCTGCTCAACTGCCTGGCTGACATCAGGGACTGGATGGCTTTAAACTTCTCAAGTTTCAATGAAAAGAAGTCTGAAGTCATGTTGTTCCCTCCCAATGACACGATCACAAACCACTGCATCGACCTTTCCACTCTAACCCTGTCAGAAAAACAAAGAGTCACTAATCTGGGTGTGATAATGGACCCTTCCCTGAAACTTAACAATCATGTAAACATGATTGTTAAATCATGTTTCTTCCACCTGAGGGGGCTGTCTAAACTGAAGCCCATATTGTCCAAAAAGAACCTGGAGACAGTAATACATGCATTCATTACATCTAGGCTTGATTACTGCAATTCACTCCTGTTTGGTATAAGTCAGACCTCCATTGCACGACTACAACTGGTCCAGAATGCAGCAGCCCGATTTTTAACGAGTACAGGCAAAAGAGAGCACATTACACCAGTTTTGGCCTCATTTCACTGGTTACCGGTTCACCTTCGAATCCAGTTTAAAATACTCCTGTATGTCTACAAATCACTGAACAGTGTCGCCCCCCCATCTCTCTGATCTGCTACAACCGTATGTCCTACCATGCTCCCTGAGGTCAGCGGACCAGTTGCTCCTCACAGTTCCAGGAACTCGTCTTAAGCGCAGAGGTGACGGGGCCTTCTCTGTAGCAGGACCAAGACTTTGGAATGAGTTACCTCTGCTTGTCAGACAGGCCCCCTCCCTCTCGGTTTTCAAATCCCATTTAAAAACTCACTACTATTCAGTAGCTTTCAACACTAGATGATCTGTGTTTTGAACCTTTACGCTCCACACTGGTTAGTAGTCATATTTATTATCTGCATCGATTTTATGTCTGTATTTCTGATTTACTTCATTTTGTAAATTGCTTCGTGTGTTATCTGTTGTTCTGTCTGTACAGCACATTGGTTGGCCTTGTAGCTGTTTTAAGTGCTCTATAAATAACATGGTATGGTATAATTTAACATTTTTTTGTTATAAGAAAGCGGGGTAAATAATTACAGAAATTAGCAGTGGTTTAAGAGTTTTACACTGCACTGAAGAAACACTGCATGGACCGGAATCTGTCTTCCAGTAAGGTATTTGCAACAATCAGACTGGATTGGCCAGTCTATCTCCGTGGTCACATGACGGACTTACGGAAGTTTTTCTTTTTTTGCAGTCCCCGAAGATTCGTTGTAAAATGTCAGGTTTTGAATCTTAAAAATAAAATACAAGTCGCTCCAAGAATAAGCGTGTTTCTTTTATTCTGAAAGGCATCACCGGAAGTAGCGCGCCTCCATCTTGCTAGCTTAACGTCGAGTCGGTTGCGAGTGGCTCAGCGGCGCTTTTCTCATCCGTGAGAAAAATGTTGTCCGCTGTTTGTCGTCGCAGGTCGCTGCCTCCGCGTCGAGGATAAAAAACGAGGACGTTTCATCGTGTCGGGAACATTTTCGAGCACTTTTAGTCGGTGAGTAACTTTAACGTTTAACTTTCACGTGAAACTTTACGGTCAGTCGCCTCTACAAACGCAGCGGCGGCGACGTGTTTGCACAGAATTAAACGAGTTGTCAGGTTTAATATCGGGCTTCTGTTTCACCTGCAGCTCTCAACTCATCCGATATTAGAGAGACAAATTGTTTTGCGACGACACTTCAGCTGATCTGAGTCCAGTTTTACTTTTTGAAAACGCCTCGGTAATAACGACGAAGAGGAAACGCTATAAAATATGTTAAATCATGCAATTTGTTGGGCTGTGCCTCAGGTTAAACACGCTCTGTTTATCCCCTAAGGACTTACTTATTTCTAATCTGACCGCCTGAACGTTTTGACTATTTTAATAAGATGTTTGGGTGTTCCCTCTCATGCTTCATAAACTCAAGATTTTAAACAGGCACATTTGTCTTTTGCACTATTTGTAGCTTGAGTTTAAACATTAGTAAGACAAGATTAATAGTGAAACAGTGTTGAGTGTGTTATCAGATGCATGTTCTTAGTAGGAAATGTTTGTTTTTTCCTGTTTCTTTAAAGTTAATTCCCTTTGGTAGAAATAGTTCTGTGGTGTTGCAGTTTAACGTGGTTTAGTGCATTTTGCACAACAGCCCTGTTCAGTGGAGAGTCTGAGTCTTTCAGTCATGTAGAAAGAAATGTCTTGTAAACCTTGGTGAAAACAATGTTTTTAGTTAAAGGGTGTTTGTGGCTATTGTAGTCAACAAGAAATAGTTCTGGGGCTTAAATCCCACAGATGGAAATAAATACCTAGAGAACATGAGCAGGAATAATTCAGGTCATGCACCTCCTTAAGAAGTGTCTAATGCGTTTCTTCTAAAAGTAGAAACAAAAATAACTCTATAAATAAGTTCCAACATACAAAGCTATTCATCTTAAAAATAAAGATGCCTTCCATATTTTCCTAACAGAGCACGTCACTCTCAGACTGTAGGTTTACTTGTGGTTCCTAGGGGTTTTTTAAAAGTGGAACGGGAGGCAGAACTCTCAGATCTCAGGTTCTTCGCTTACATGAACTTTCAGTTGGTACCTAAACCTAAATGTGTTGTACTGTTTGTGACTGCTTTACTCGTACGTTTTTGCAATCTGCTCAAGTTTTTGCATTTTTGCACCCGACACAGTTCATATCTCTGCTGCTGTAAAAATAGAAAAACTTTACGCTGCTAACCACATATCGGAACATGTTTCTACCTCATGTGCCACCTACATATGTACTAATCAACATGTGTCTCTTAATTACTTGTTTAGAGAATGTTTAGTCTTTTTGCATTTATTACTGGTCTGTATTTATTGTACTGTAGCATGTCTGCACTTTGTGTTGTTGTTTTTGTTTTGCACGTAATGTTCTGTGTAGCACCGTGATCCTGGGGAACACGGTTTCATTTCAATATGTACAAACTAGATTCCAAAAAGGTTGGGACGATAAACAAATTGTGAATAAAAACTGAATGCAATGATGTGGAGATGGCAAATGTCAATAATTTATTCGTAATATAACATAGATGACAAATCAAAAGTTTAATCTGAGTAAATGTAACATTTTAAAGGAAAAATATGTTGATTCAAAATTTCAGTGTCAACAAATCCCAAAAAAGTTGGGACAAGTTGCAATAAGTGGCTGGAAAAAGGAAATTGAGCATATAACGAACAGCTGGAAGACCAATTAACACTAATTAGGTCAATTGACAACATGATTGGGTATAAAAAGAGCTTCTCAGAGTGTCAGTGTCTCTCAGAAGCCAAGATGATAAGAGGATCACCAATTCCACCATTGTTGCACAGAAAGATAGTGCAGCAATACCAAAATGGTGTTACCCAGCGTAAAATAGCAAAGACTTTTAAGTTATCATCATCAACCGTGCATAACATCATCAAAAGATTCAGAGAATCTGGAACAATCGCTGTGCGTAAGGGTCAAGACCATAAAACTCTACTGGATGCTCGTGATCTCCGGGCCCTTAAACGTCACTGCACCTCAAACAGGAATGCCACTGTCAAGGAAATAACAGAACGGGCTCAGGAATGCTTCCAGAAAGCATTGTCAGTGAACACAATCTACCGTGCCATCCGCTGTTGCCAGCTGAAACTCTACAGTGCAAAGAGGAAACCATTTCTAAGCAAGCTCCACAAGCTCAGACTTTTGCACTGGGCCAGGGGTAATTTAAAATAGAGTGTGGCAAAATGGAAGACTGTTCTGTGGTCAGATGAGTCAAGATTTGAAGTTCTTTATGGAACACTGGGACGCCATGTCATCCGGACCAGAGAGGACAAGGATAGCCCAAGTTGTTATCAACGCTCCGTTCAGAAGCCTGCATCACTGATGGTATGGGGTTACTTGAGCGCTTGTGGCATGGGCAGCTTGCATGTCTGGAAAGGCACCATTAATGCAGAGAACTATGTTCAGGTTCTAGAACAACATATGCTCCCATCTAGACGTCATCTCTTTCAGGGAAGACCCTGCATTTTTCAACACAATAATGCCAGACCACATTCTGCAGCAATCACAACATCATGGCTACGTAGGAGAAGGATCCGGGTACTGAAATGGCCTGCCTGCAGTCCAGATCTTTCACCTATAGAGAACATTTGGCGCATCATAAAGAGGAAGGTGCGACAAAGAAGGCCCAAGATGATTGAACAGTTAGAGGCCTGTATTAGACATGACTGGGAGAGCATTCCTATTTCTAAACTGGAGAAACTGGTCTCCTCTGTCCCCAGACGTCTGTTGAGTGTTGTAAGAAGAAGGGGGGATGCCACACAGTGGTAAAAATGGACTTGTCCCAACTTTTTGGAATCTGGTTTGTACTTGTACGTAGCTGAATTGACAATAAAACCTCCCTGACTCGCTGTCTGTGATGCTAATACCCCGTCTACTTTCAAGACTAGGCTTATGACTTTCGTTTATGATAAATCCTAAAGTTAGGGTTGGGTTGGGTTGGGTTTCCTCAGGTATAGTTACTTTAGTTATGCTGCTATAGGCTTAGACAGCTTGAAGACAAACTGACCCTATTTCCTCACTCTGCTGTCTTTACTTACTCTACAATTCATGTTTGTGTTTGCAGTTATTTCTGTCACCAACGTGTTTTTCTGTCGTTCCCATGGAACCTACACCTGGATCTGTCATTCTTTGTCTCTTTCGTGTCCTTTCTTTTCTCCAGCCTTTCATGGCTGATTGCTGTCTATCCTGATTCTGGTTCTGCTGGAGATTTCCTCCTGTTAAAAGGGAGTTTTTCCTTTCCACTGTTGCTAATGTGCTTGCTCAGGATGGGAGATTGTGATGAAGTGACACACTCTGCTGGCTTCCTTAGGAAACCATAACTAATAGGCCTTTTTTTAGTGCATGAATGCATGATATAAATGTTTTTGTACAGTGCTCTGAGATGTTGTCTCTTATGAATTGGTGCTGTATAAATGAACTGAACTGAATTTAAATGTGTTCACAGTAGCTGATAGTTCGTCCTTATAATTTTGTTTTGTCCTGCTGTAACCTGTTGATAAGCAGCGGTGTAGCTTCACAATGCAGAAAGTTTTTTTTTTTTTAAATTAAGATTCACTGGTGACTCTCTCAAACCCCTCAACATGAACTTTTTGCGGCAGCTACATTCAAACTATTTCATCCTTAGTTGGACAAACATGTAACTCTTGATTTAAATAGATTTGAGTTTGAATGTAAATATTAGCTCTACATTATTTATCGTTTACTGACATCTTGCTCATGCTGAAAAGTGCCCATTCTACACCTTTTTATCCCCCTAGCCCCTCTCTGTTCTTTCTTCTGTTCATCGCTCATATGCCTACTTCCTTGTGAATCACTCTTCAGTGATGTGAGGGGTAAAGTTTTTCACCGATTCAGAACTTGGCAAGTTTAGCAGACTAACATAAATAAATAAATTAGATAAATAAAACGGGCTGAAATAATAAAACCCCTTATGCTAGAATCTGAGTATGTGAGTAAAATGTTTCAAGTTTAGGTTATTAAAATCTGATTCTTAATGCAAGAAGGAAATACCAGTTGTTGTAGACACGGTAAAAGATGTTTAACCTGCCACGCAGGAATTTATTACTTCCTAGAAGTAGGGAAAGCCTCTCTTAAATTTCCCCTGCTTCAGATGTTATCAGCCATTAAATGGCCGTTATTAGTTATCTCCATATGTAGCGGTCAGACTGCCCCTCCTGTACCTCCCAGTGGGTTTAAAAGTACGTTGTTAGCGATGATAATAGGCTCTATTTTTTAGCTTTGTTAGCGCTCATAATAGCTTCACGTGGTTACGTTTAGAGTAAAGGGTCTGGCGGTTTGGTTTAGGGTCTTGGTTAGGTTTAGGCACAAGAGTAAGGGGGTTAAGTTTAGGGTTGGTCCTCAGGGTCAGGTGTAAGCTTACGTTTAGGAAAAGGGTTACATAAGCTGAAAACAACTAAAAATACACTTCCTGGTTTACCCCCGTGTGACGCTGCCTATTATCAGCAATAATAACGATAATAACGTACCTTTAAACCTACTAGGAGGTAGGTGGGACAGTTTGACCACTACATATAGGGATGATAACAACTAATAACGGCCATTTAGTAGACTGATAACATCCGAAGCCGCTCTAAATTTAAACAATACTGTAAATATTGTTTTATATACAGTCTGGCAGTAAATTATAATCAATGAATTCTGATACAAATCCAGTTTTTACTAAAAATAATTTGCTTTGAGGTCATTTTAAGGATTTAACATGGCTTAAACTAGATCAGGGCTATTTAACTGCTGACCCATGGGTGACCAGTCTGGCCCACCAATTTCTTTTTTTGGGGGGTGGGGTTGAGTTTGGGCTTTGGGTTCTGTTTATTGCATTTATGATTCATTGCAATAAAACAAACAAAAAAATTATAAGGTAACAGATCATTGTAATACTTGGTTTATTTACATAATGACTTTAACTGCTGGATGTCCGGTCCCTGAGCTGCTGGCTCTCAGAAACTGTGCCCCCACTGAGCAGTTTAGTTGAATTGCCCTGAACTAGATCTTCTGTGTATCCAAATGTGTACTTTTAGTAATACCTACTCATGATTCCTAATACTACAAACCTACTGATAAAGTTGCTGCATTAATGGCCTTGTGTCATAGTTTGACTCACTGGTCATTATAACCATTTTATTTAACAATGCACCCTGACAAGACAGTTAAGTGCTTTTGTGAAAGCAGCAGGTTGTTCACTAGAGGATGTTGTTCAGATGTGTTGCAGTACTGGCAGGACTGAGTCACTATTCAGTTCCAATAGAAAGTGGGCTGAAAGCAGCAGCGTGTCTCGTGGTGGGTTTATGAGTCATGTCCTTTGTATCTGTGGATGTGTATGCCTCTTATTTTATGGCAGTTCTTTCAGAGCAGCATCTTAATAGAAATCTCAAGTGAGATGTTGAGTTGTGGGAATTCCAGTTATTGATAATCTGATGTGATGAGCAATGGACGAAACATCACTGTCTGCTATGTCTGCTCAAAATCAGGGTAAATAATTTTGTGATTAAACTTCTTGTACAAGAGTAACTTCATATTTATGATGGTATTCATTTCTGTCCCTTGTTCAGACACCAGAATACATTACCTAACAGTGAGCATAAAACATCCAGACTTGATGTTCAACCCCTACACCACATTTGACTGATCAGTTGCTAATCATGTCACTGCCCTTTGACCTTTTTCTATCATCATTCCCTGCTTGTACATCCTGAAACGGTTCTGTTCTGCAACAGCGTTCTCGCTTCTCCTCCATTTAACAATGTTTGTCACGTGGAGCAGAATTTGAGGTGGTGAAATGCTTTGATGCACAATTCAGGCTGATTGAGCAGCTCCAATAATTTATCAATCTTGTTCTTGTGTTTCCCAACACAGAATCTATATTCACTTTTTGTATCCTCTGAATGTACAATGACACTTACTGTACTCTCCACACCACCCTATAAATGACTGTGGTCTTAACCTTGTTCCAATGACTCATTTCTCTCTTTCTCAACATCCTCTACGTAGTTTTTGGTTTTTCGTTTCATTCTCTCACTTCTGAGGCTCGTAACGTGGCCATCATGGTATCATCTTTCTGTAAAAGATCACTAAAATTTTTCACATAGGCTCTGATTTTATTATTTTTTTAAACAAGTTTTTTTTTTAATTCTGGATTTCCGTAGCATTAGTTGTTCATTTCTTGCTGACTTCTCAAGCTTGTATTTGAAAGACATCAGTCGCTTTGGCATTATTCATGTTCTTTTTGCATGCTTTGTGCTCATGTAGTGTCTTTTTACTAGTTTGTCAGTTTTGTGTCACAGCTTAGACTTTAATGAATGCCTCAGTTACATGATTATCTTGTTTATCACCAGCTGCAGACACGAAGGCCCCAAAATGTTCAACTCTATTAACATGACTATTACATACATGTATTAAATACATGACTATTTCACTGTGATGTTGTTTTTGTTTCTAGCTTTCATTTTCGCAGCGGTACATTTGCCAATATTCACTCTTAAGTTTGTGTTTCAAAGCTCAACCTGCTTGTTGGCTTTGTGTTATACAGTATTTGTTTAGTTGACAGGATTGTTTCAGTCACGTCCACAAATTCAGTTTTGTTGTACTTTGAGTTAAAGTTCTTTGTGATACAATTTCACTTCTTCTTTTGGCTGTTTCCTCTTCAGGGTCTCTACAGCGAGTCATCCTCTATCTCACTCTGTCCTCTGCATCCTCTGTCCTCCATGTCCTCTCTAACTGCATCCATGTATCTCCTCTTTGTCTTTTTCCTGGCAGCTGCATTTCTAACATCCTTCTACCAGTATACCCACTGTCCCTCCTCTGGACATGTCCAAACCATCTCAGTCTGGCCTTTTTAACTTTATCTCCCAGTTGTTCAACCAGTGCTGTACCTCTGATGATCTCATTCATCAGAGTGATACCACTCCTGTGATATCATTTTCACTCTTCCGCACAAATATTCTTATAATTCATTCATTCAACATTTATTTCTACAGGTTAATCCCATTGAGCCTCAGGGACTCATTTACAAGAGAGACCTGGTTTTAACAAAGAATGATGACAACAGTGGACAACAAAGACGACTATAGACGATCATAAAGGATGCGTACAAATTGAGATTTTATTTATTTAACTAGTGAAAATAAAATGGTATTTAAAAGAAAATGTAACACAAGAACATCTAGGTTGTAAGGCGATGTAGAAAACTAAAAACAGGAACATGTGTGCGTTGTTTTTTCCCACGAACTTAACAATCATGTAACATGTAGGAGGAGATGTATGAAGGCAGCAGACCAAGAAGTGATGTAAAGATGAAAATGTACCAGTGGGAGAGTCTGCGTGAAGTTAATGATGTCCAGTCATATTATAGGTGTGCTGAGAGAAATACAAAAAGAGAAGTCGTTCTAATTCTAACGAGACTTGACCATTTACTTGAGCAATTAAACTAGAAACAGGAACTACCATCTTACTTAACAGATGTTTGAAGCCACATAGAGAGGTCAAGGTCGAGAGCTTCAAATCTTTTTGCAAGATATTCCAGGAAACGGGAGCGGAGTAGGAGAAGGTCCTTTTGCCTAATTCAGTTTGCACTGAGGGAACACTGCAGGTAATAATGTCCTGAGAGCGCACGCTGTAGCTGCACTCATGCACTAACATGTAAGAGGAGATGTATGAAGGCAACAGACCAAGAAGTGATGTAAAGATGAAAATATACCAGTGGGAGAGTCTGCGTGAAGTTAATGATGTCCAGTTAACCAGTGATGGTGCAATGGTGGGTACGATAATCACAGCCAGTTATGAATCTTAGTGCATCATGTTAGGCAGCATCCAACATCTGCAGGGTTCTTGTAGGAGCGTTCATGTAAATGTCACTGTAGTCAATGGAGGGAAGGAAGTAATGCAGTTAATGTTGAATAGAAACAAACAAAAGGACGTGTTGTAACCCTCAAGTATTGACAACTTTTGACCTCTTTGATGCAGTGGCTTGGAAATATGGTAATAATAATGTTTATTAGACGTTTTTAACACATTTTTAGCAAAATATGAGTTAACACTATACTGTCTGAACTTCTTTAATAGTTTTGTCAGCCAAGTAGCGCTACAGTTTACAGTACTATTAATGAACCCATTATTTAGATAAATGGTTTAAAATGGAAAGGTTTAAAACTATGCATTCATGTTTTTCCCCTAGATAACTTGCCATGGCGGGGTGCTCATTTCACCCATGATTTTTTTCGACAGACACGTATACGGACATGCGTGCACACACATACACGCTCACACACAAACACACGAGCTGCATGCTGTTTGCAGTTTTCGAGTTGGGGGAGAGGGGGTTCAGCGTGAGGGAAGAGGCTGCGTGCGCGCTGACTTCAGCTTTTTAGCTAGCGTACCTGTATTGCATTACGTCAGTGGTGCCGACGGCTGGGGGTGCGTTCAGTTCAGAAGGCAGGGCATCGGTTCTGTTAATGGGGCGGGGCGCCCCGCTTGTATAATGGTAGTGGAAACACTGCTGTTTTTGTTGCATCAGAGGATGTATTAACCACACAGAGTTTTAATCATGGTGTAATTTATGTGAAAATGTTGTTTGTTTTGAACTTGAAGTGTTTTGTACGTCATGATGTCTGAAAAATTAGTGCTTACTGCCTTTATTTACTATTACAAATTTGGTGATTTTTCTTCCTAGTTTGCTGACATTTGAGCTACCGTTTAATTGCAGATTATAAGTGATGTATATATATATTTTTTAATCTTTACCAGAATGAGTTGGAAAAAATTGTGACGTAGTTCAGAGTATTTCAAAGATAACCCAGTCATAGTGGTGCAGAAGAAAGGAAAATATTTTTCTGCTTGAGTCTATGTATTTGTCATGAATTTGTCTGTAAATTATTAATATTTTGAGGTTTGCATCTAGTTTTAATATGAATCACAACATGTTTGGAAATATGCATGTCACGACTGACTTGTTTCTTTTCGCTTTGTTTTATCTCGTCTTTTGTTGTATTCCATTTAATTCTTGTGCAATATTATGGTGTGTTGAGAGAAACACAAAAAGAGAAGTTGTTCTAATTCTAACGAGACTTGACCATTTACTTGAGCAACCAAACTAGAAACAGGAACTACCATCTTACTTAAATTTGTTCTTTGTTGAGCCTAATATTCAACTAATTTTGGACCGATTTCTCATATTTGATGGGTGTTTACAGTCAGAGTATACATGGGCAATGAAAAGGAAGCCTGCATTTTAAAAATACTTTTTACTTAATCTGAAGAAGAATGTGTCAGTTTGAGATTTCTTCTCATCCCTTACTGGAAGTAATCAAAATGTCAGAATGTTCGTAAACAAAGCCAACCCAGTGATATGTGTGGCTGCAGTATTATAGTCGTATTGTACAATTAACACAATTGTGTAGTTTTGCAAAGGTTATTTATGATTATTTATTTTTTAAGTGTGGCGGCAACTTTTACTGCTGCATTCTAGAATAGTTCAGGAACTAAAGGCATGTATAAGGTTTCCATATGTGCTTGTGAAGTAGACTTGTATATATAGATAGTTTTAAATTTATAAGCTGACAGCAACCTGATGTGCTTGTGATACATTATCAAGTTCGACATAAGGACATTTGTATGTTATTTATGAAACTCTTGTTTGTACAACTCAGTCCAAACTGTTTGACCATCTCACTGTTACTCTTTCCATTTTGAATTATAGTGTATAATCACTAAAGTTTGTGGGTGTGGATGAAAATGCAACTGACATCTTGAAATATTTATTTCAATATTTGTTTCAGAAGTTTGTTTCTTGGTGTCTTGTTCAGAAGTGATGGTAGGATATAGAATAGACCATTCAGGGCATCATCCACAGTATGGAGAACATTGGTAAATGGGAAACAAATTAATAATCCATTCCATTTCTCACCTATTGATCTGATATATGGCTCATGATTGAACAAAACAAAAACAGAAAAACAACTCCTTTACAAGCAGTTCAAATGAGCTTCCCCTGCAGGGGAGCTGGGTTCAGCCTTAGACACAAGGTGAAGATCCCAGTCATCCAGATGGGATGGAGCTTGGAGTCATTCTCAGCTGACTCTTTTTGATGGGGAGTCAGCTGAGGTGATTCAGGCATCTGTAAACAGGTGCATCTAAAAAATTTGAATATTGTGAAAAAGTTCTTTTTTTTTTCCTCATTTCAGAAAGGGAAACTCTTATATTACATAGATTCATTACACAAAGAGTGAAACATTTCAAGCCTTTTTTTCTTGTAATTTTGATGATTATGGTTTACAAATAATGAAAAACCAAACCTCGGTGTTTCAGAAAATTAGAACATTACAAAGCCACCTTTCAGCACCTTTGTCAGTGTGGGCAGGAGCCAAGTCCTGCTGGAAAATTAAATCATAAAGCTTGTCAGCAGAAGGAAGCATGATGTCTCTAAAATATCCTGCTAGATGCTGCACGGCCTGTACAGTGGACCAACACCAGCAGAGGACATGAACCCAAACCATCACTGCCTGTGGAAACTTCACTCTGGACTTCAAGCTTCATGGATTCTGTGCCTCTCCACTCTTCCTCCAGACTCTGGGACCTTGATGTCCAAATGATCTGCAACATTAACTTTCATGTGAAAAGAGGACATTGGACCACTGAGCAACAGTCCAGTTCTTTTTCTCCTCAGCAGGTAAAACACTTCTGATGTCGTCTCTGATTCAGGAGTGGCTGGACTTGAGGAATAAGACACGTGTAACTCATGTCTAGGACTTCATTGGCAGATTAGGGTTTGACACAGTGCTGAACCTCTTCATGATATTCTAATTTTCTGAGACACTGAATTTAGTTTTTTTTCATTATTTTTAAGCCATAATCATCAAAATTACAAGGAAAAAAAGGCTTTGAATATTCACTCTGTGTAATAAATCTATGTAGTTCAATTTCAAGAAATTTTATTATCCCCAAAGGGCAATTTGTTTCACAGTCAGTAGGCACATAACACATCCATAGACAATACAGTAAGACATTAAAATAGCAGTAAATTAAATCATCATTGTTCATTAAGAAGCCTGATCGATACCTGGATTATTGAGCCTGGACTTGGTTGGTTTTGAATCAGTTTGACATGACTGTCGATGAGGAAGAGGGCCGGCACCAGAGGGTTGGGCGTGCCAAAGAAACCATCTTAGCACCAACATAACTGGTTTGTTCCACTTTGGAGTAAGCTGTTGGGGGAAGAATCCGTTTTGTGTTGTGTGGTTTCTTGACTGATGAAGTCTTCTGGATGGAAGGTGAAACGTTTCAGCACCAAAAAAAACAATAAACTGTTCAGATGACCTGACTGAAAATTGTTGAATTGTATACCTGGATTATTGAGCATGGACTTTGTTTGTATTTGATTGGCATTTCTAAAGGGCTAACACTGATTGGCAGCTGTATTTGTTGCTCTTTAGGTAAGTTACACGTCAGCTCTTTTTTAAAACTGAAGGTTTCTAAGAACCAGCGTTCTATCTGCTGTCAAACACAAGAAGATTCTCTTTAGTTCTGTAGCTGCACCTGACACAGGTTGTCTTGAGTGTGGTCTGGGTACAATGAAATATGAAACATCTGAAGTGAAACCTGCTCCCATTTGTCAAAAAGTCTGGTCTCAATTAAACATCATGAGTCCTGTGACGAGATAATGACCCAAAACAAAAGCTAAAGACAAAATGTTCTCTTCAGAAGTTCTTCTATGAGATCTGATCTATGACAGGAGCTGAAACATGGAGTAGGACTGACCCTTAAAGTGTGAGACAGCTGAGGAAGTTAACCAGTAAACAGAAATATCTGCTCCAGTTGCAGAAATCTGACAGAAACTGACAATCACTCATCTGCAGTGACTGATTTAAAAGTTGATCAAGAAAATGTGAAGTTAAAGGAAACATCCTTTGTCCCAAAGTCAGTTTAAGTATCATTAATATTTTGGTTACTTTATTTTTCTTTCTTTATGAATTGATTGTAACTATTTTCACATTATTCAACAACAAAGACGGATTTAGTTTTTTAATGTAATGGCTATGTATTAAAAAACAAACATTTAGCTCTCCCCACTACCCAGTTATGTTGCTCTTATTTTGAAATGTAACCGTAAGTTCTGTGTTAAGAGAGGCGGAAAGAGAAGTTCTTATCGTCTAATCAGATGCGGCCCTCCAGATATGCTTCCGTGTTTGTCTGCAGAGATACCTACTTGGGTTCGATTCTCAGGACCGACATCAAAATATTGGTGGGAAAGGTGAAGCACCCACACCTGTTTCCACCCTCATTTAATAATAATAATAATGAATTTAATTTGTAACGCACTTTTCATTAACAAAAATCTCAAAGTGCTACAGAGTGCAACTAAAATCAATGATAAAATCAACTAAAATCTGTGATAAAATCAACTAAAATCAATGATACAATCAACTAAAATCTGTGATAAAATCAACTAAAATCTGTGATAAAATCAACTAAAATCTGTGATAAAATCAACTAAAATCTGTGATAAAATCAACAAAAATCTGTGATAAAATCAACTAAAATCAATGATACAATCAACTAAAAACTGTGAAAAAAATCAACTAAAATCTGTGATAATCAACTAAAATCAATGATACAAACAACTCAAATCAATGATACAATCATGTGGAGGCAGAATAGGCTTGCTTAAAAAGAAAAGTCTTTAAGCCTTTTTTAAAGTCAGTCAATGATTGTGGAGCTCTCAGATATTCAGGGAGGGAGTTCCAGAGGCGGGGGGCAGCCACACAGAATGCTCAATCTCCCGTGGTCCTTAATTTAGTTTGTGGAAGGAGAAGGAGATGACTGTTCTGTGATCGTAGGGACCGGGTGTATGAATATGGAGCAAGAAGGTCCTTCAGATAATCTGGTGAATTTCCGTATAAACACTGATGGGTGATGAGAGCAATTTTGTACTGAATTCTGTAAGTGACAGGAAGCCAATGGAGGTTATGGAGAATGGGTGTAATATGTTCAAATTTACGAGCTCTCAATAAAATCCTGGCTGCACTGTTTTGAATATATTGAAGCTTCTGAAGGTTTTTGCCGGGTATTCCAGTAAACAGGGAGTTGCAGTAGTTGAGCCTGGAGGAGACAAAAGCATGGATGAGTTTCTCTGCATCAGCAAAAGTGAGAGATGGGCGCAGTTTGGAGATATTTCGAAGATGGAAGAAACAGGTTTTAAACAGATGCTTAATGTGATTTTCAAATGTAAGATGAGAGTCCATTTTTATTCCAAGATTTGTAACAGAGGTGGAGAGGGGGATGTCTTGTCCAGAAAATGAAATAGTCGTTATAGTTGAAGTTTGAACCTGGTGAGGGGTGCCAATCAGTATGGCCTCTGTTTTGGAGCAGTTTAACTGAAGAAAGTTCTGATTCATCCATGCCCTTATCTCCTCCAGGCAGGTAGAGAGGGCAGTGAGTGAAGATGGAGATGACAGTGGTGAAGATGATGCTCCGGTCCTGATGTAAAGCTGTGTATCGTCGGCATAACAGTGAAAAGAAATGTTGTACTGATTAATAATTTGACCTAAAGGCAACATGTAAAGGGAAAATAGCAGGGGCCCTAAAACTGACCCTTGAGGGACACCACAGGAGACACAGACAGTCTGGGACTTGGCATTGCCAAGACTAACACATTCCAGCCTATTGGAGAGGAAAGATTTAAACCAGTCCAGGACAGTGTCACAGAGACCGACCTCCACATGAAGATGGTGGAGGAGGATACTATGGTCCACAGTGTCGAAAGCTGCAGTGAGGTCAAGGAGAACAAGGAGGGAGGGAGAACCAGTGTCAGCAGCCATGAGGACATCATTGGTGACTCTCAGCAGTGCGGTCTCAGTACTGTGAGCTGCACGGAAGCCAGACTGAAACTTCTCATACAGGGAGTGTTGTTGTAGGTGGATCTGCAGCTGGGCAGCAACTGCTTTTTCCAGCACTTTTGACAGAAATGGGAGGTGAGAAATTGCCCCACTCTGAGCCCTTGAGCAAGGCCCTTACCCCCTACCATCTGCTCCTCCAGGCGCCTTAGATGGCAGCTCTCTGCTCCACACAGAGGGCTGTGGTAGCTCGGTGGTTTGTGTTTTTTTTTTTTCATTCAACCTTTATTTATACAAGTTAATCCCGTTGAGCCTCAGGAACTCATTTGCAAGAGTGACCTGAGACCTGGTTGCATCAGGAAGTCAGAGTCAGAGTTTCTTTATTGTCATTCGCACCTCATGTGGTACATGTGGTGGAGCGAAATTATGTACACAGGGTCCCAGTTACATCCAACAATAAAATGTATAAGAAAAACAGTAATAACATCTAAGATATGAACTAAGAAAAACATCAACTAAATATACACTAAGCACTCATAACATAAAAACATTGAACATCAGCACAAACATGAACATGAGTCTGTGTG
>NC_056503.1:11849627-11851039 GCF_014905685.2 Nematolebias whitei
ATTTTTTCAGTGCTTATGCTCTGCATAACGGGATAAACCCATCAGCGACAGCCTTAAAGGGCTACGCCTATATTCATAGAATCTGGGGTTACAGTACGTAACCAACGTTTCATTTTTGTATTGGAATTTTTTTTCTTCATTTCTGTTGTTAATTATCTCAGGTTTATATGAGGCTGGTACTATCAGATTTTTTATTCCAAATTTTTTTTGCAAGAGTTACTAAATGTTTTTAGTGTTGGACTCAGTTTAGGTATTCCAATACAGGATTAAATAGGCAAATAAAGAGAACATTTACAGATAGGTGTGCCCATGTTTCTGATTAGTACTGTGATCATCTGAGATAGGGTTTTTTTTTTTTACTTCTTTAACAAAGCACCCTAAAATAATCTGAATTCTTAAAGTCTTTAATTTTGTTTTTAATGGCCTTTCACCTTTCAATAAGCATCTATCCATCCATTCATCCATTTTCTTTGATTAAACTCAGGTTGAGTCATGGAGATAAACAAAAATCCAAAACAGCCAGGCCAGAGAAGATAAACCAGTGGAGTAGTCTATGGGATACTTGGATATACAGAGTATACACACTAGAAAAGCTTAAAAATTTCAAGATACCCACTTAAAAGTGCTCAATGATACATGACATATCATTAGGCATGTGTCATTGATATGTTAAACGGTACTTAAAAGATTACATAACAATCTATCAGTATGCAGCACTTACTTTGCTTTGATACTGTTGTATAAATTCTGTAACTTTTTTTATACAAAGCCAACTGTTACACAAAGTTTGTTGTTCATTTATTCAAATATAAGCATCAGATGAATTTGTAAATGGTCAACATGGTTAAAAATCAACAAATTGACGATTACATTGTACTAACCAGTGTACTTTGGTTTCAAAGCCAGTATACCCACTACAAAAATGTAGACTACACCACTGGGATAAACTATCCCCGAGTATGTTCTGGATCTGCCTCAGTGTCTGTTACAAGCAAAACCTTCAAGGGGAGACATTCAGAAGATACAGGTGCATCTAAAACATTTTAGGAAATAGTGAAAAATTACAATTTTCTTTGTCAATCGTTTCAAAAAGTGTTTTTTGTTCTTTCAGATGTTCCCTTCCTCGGGGGTCGCCACAGCAAACTAACTCGCATAAAGATGTGGCAATTGTTTTTACACCGGATGCCCTTCATACAAAGCGGAACCCCACCCCCACCTAGGACTGTCAGACCACATCTCAATCTTCCTGGCTCCTGCTTACCTGCCCCCGCTGAGACGCTCCAGACCGGTACAAAAGGAAGTTAAATGCTGGATCCAGGACAGTGGCCCCATACTGAGAGATTGTTTTGATCGAACAGACTGGCAGGTTTTCAGAGAGGCTGCTGAAAATGGAGGTTCGCTTGATCTTGACC
>NC_056503.1:11851139-11855071 GCF_014905685.2 Nematolebias whitei
CAGGTCTAAGAAAAGTGCAGCACAATAATCCTTAGCATCCAGTGTTTGTGTTTATACAAATGTATAAATGTCATTAAGAACCTTCAGTGAAGCAGTGGTTGTGCTGTGTTGTTTCCTGAAACCAGAGTTTAGAAATTGGTCGATAGTTGTTCAGTGAGGTGGGGTCTCCTCCCTTCAGCAAAGGAAGAACAAAGGCTGTTTTCCAAGTGTCTGGGATGGAGTTTTGTCTTATGGAGAGATTGAAGATGTGGGTCACAGGGACTGTGATGATATGAGCAGCCAGCCTTAAGAAATAAGGTGGAAGTTCATCTGGACCTGCAGATTTTTTAGGATCAAGATCTTTTAACAGTTTATTGACCTCACTGACTGAGAATGGAGAAAAAGAGAAGCTGTGATTAACTCAGGATTGACTTGTAAGAGGGATTTGATTTGTAGAAGTTTGAATATTAAGTGAAGTGGCTGATTTTCCATTAGTAACTGTGTCAAATAAAGAACCAGAAGCAACAAAATGTTTGTTGAAACAGTTCAGGATCTCGTGCTTATTTGACACAGGAACAGAGTTAACGAGAAGTTGTGATGGGAGGTCAGATGATTGGGTGGTGCCTGAGAGAGATTTGATGGTTTTCCAGACTCTGTTGGGGTCATTTAGATTTTTGGAGGTCTGAGATAAGAAATAGTTGTGTTTTGCTGCTTTGATGGCAGTTGTGCATTTATTCCTCATCTGTCGAAAACTCAACCAATCGGTGTCTGAGTCAGATTTTCTCACTGTGGCCCAAAGATGATCTCTCCTGTGCAGGAGGTCAGCTAGCTCTGGAGTAAACCAGGGGCTGTCTCGTCCCTTTATTCTGAACTGACGAAAAGGAGCATGTTTGTTCACAAAATAAATTAAACTATTATGAAAATACAAACCGGATTCCAAAAAAGTTGGGACACTAAACAAATTGTGAATAAAAACTGAATGCAATGATGTGGAGATGGCAAATGTCAATATTTTATTCGTAATATAACGTAGATGACAGATCAAAAGTTTAATCTGAGTACATGTAACATTTTAAAGGAAAAATATGTTGATTCAAAATTTCACAGTGTGAACAAATCCCAAAAAAGTTGGGACAAGTAGCAATAAGTGGCTGGAAAAAGGAAATTGAGCATATAACAAACAACTGGAAGACCAATTAACACTAATTAGGTCAATTGACAGCATGATTGGGTATAAAAAGAGCTTCTCAGAGTGTTGGTGTCTCTCAGAAGCCAAGATGGTAAGAGGATCACCAATTCCACCATTGTTTCGCAGAAAGATAGTGCAGCAATACCAGAATGGTGTCACCCAGCGTAAAATAGCAAAGACTTTTAAGTTATCATCATCAAACGTGCATAACATCATCAAAAGATTCAGAGAATCTGGAACAATCGCTGTGTGTAAGGGTCAAGGCCGTAAAACTCTACTGGATGCTCGTGATCTCCGGGCCCTTAAACATCACTGCACCTCAAACAGGAATGCCACTGTCAAGGAAATAACAGAATGGGCTCAGGAATACTTCCAGAAAGCATTGTCAGTGAACACAATCCACCGTGCCATCCGCCGTTGCCAGCTGAAACTCTACAGTGCAAAGAGGAAGCCATTTCTAAGCAAGCTCCACAAGCTCAGACGTTTGCACTGGGCCAGGGGTAATTTAAAATCAAGTGTGGCAAAATGGAAGACTGTTCTGTGGTCAGATGAGTCACTATTTGAAGTTCTTTATGGAACCCTGGGACGCCATGTCATCCAGACCAGAGAGGACAAGGATAGCCCAAGTTGTTATCAACGCTCTGTTCAGAATCCTGCATCACTGATGGTATAGGGTTGCATGAGCGCTTGTGGCATGGGCAGCTTGCATGTCTGGAAAGGTACCATTAATGCAGAGAACTATGTTCAGGTTCTAGAACAACTTACGCTCCCATTTAGACATCATCTCTTTCAGGGAAGACCCTGCATTTTTGAACAAAAAATGCCAGACCGCATTCTGCAACAATCACAACATCATGGCTACGTAGAAGGAGGATCTTGGTACTGAAATGGCCAGCCTGCAGTCCAGATCTTTCACCTATAGAGAACATTTGGCGCATCATAAAGAGGAAGGTGCGACAAAGAAGGCCCAAGACGATTGAACAGTTAGAGGCCTGTATTAGACATGAATGGGAGAGCTTTCCTATTTCTAAACTGGAGAAACTGGTCTCTGTCCCCAGACGTCTGTTGAGTGTTGTAAGAAGAAGGGGGGATGCCACACAGTGGTAAAAATGGACTTTTCCCAACTTTTTTGTGATTTGTTGACGCCATGAAATTTGGAAACAACAGATTTTTCCCTTAAAATGATACATTCTCTCAGTTTAAACTTTTGATCTGTGATTTGTGTTCTATTCTGAATAAAATATTAGATGTTGGCACCTCCACATCATTGCATTCAGTTTTTATTCACAATTTGTTTAGTGTCCCAACTTCTTTGGAATCCGGTTTGTAGTTCCAAGTGGAGTTCATGTCATCAGGTAACAGAATACGATGCCAGTCAAAGTGAGACAGATCCCAGAGGAATGACTGTTCACAAAAACATTTCAGATCCCTTTTTTGAATTAATCTGGGCTTAGGATGTGGAAGTTTAATATCTCTGAGTCGCTATCACACAATGATCACTCAAAATGTTAGCGATTACACCTGTACCAGGGAATTTGTGAGGCATATTTGTTAAAAACAGGTCTAAGATGGAAGATTTTTCAGGATGGTTTTTGTTTAATCTAGTCGGAGAGTTGGTTAGTTGGGTTAGATTGAGAGACAGACAACATTCCTTGAACTTATCACAGAGGGGGGTCGACTTATTCCAGTCAATGTTGAAATCTCCTGATAAAAAGATGTCTTTGAATTTTAAATTACCAAGGAATTCCATCAGGGAGGACAGAGCCTCAGGTGTTGCTGAGGGAGGACGATAACAACCCACTACAGATAATATCTGGCCTCCATTCAAAGTGATGTTTACAGCTAAGGCTTCAAACTGGTTTGGAATTGTTTTATAAGACACAAGACTAGAAACCAGAGAATCTCTAATGTAAATAACGACTCCACCCCCCTTTTTTTGACGATCACAGCAGTAGATGTTAAATCCATTGATTACCAGGTCATTATTCAGTACAGATTTGTTGAGCCAGGTTTCAGAGATGAAGATTACATATGCCCCAGAAAAACTGATCAGAATTTTCAAGGCATCAAGTTTTCTCAGAAGGCTACAAGCATTTACATGCAGAAAATGAAGTCCTGACATGTTTTTAAAGTCATTTGGTGTCCTATAAATAGTGGGGGGTCCAGGGTTGGGCTGAATTCCTGACAGCAGTAACATTATTATCAGACATTTTCTTGAGTTTTTCGTGACTGATGTGTAAAACAGGAGTCAACAGTGAGACAATTAGCCCCCATAATTGAACCATGAGAAACATTAATGAACACGCGATCAGAACCCAAAAACAGTGAAAGTTGCAATGATGGGCACATCCAGGTGTTTTAACAAGATTCAGTGACTCCAGATAGTCTGAGATCTGAAAATAATGACAATAATATGAATGGTGCAGAAAAGTCTCAGACCATAAAACGTCACAAATCAAATGGGCAAACAAATCCCACGAGGTGGCCCATCTGCAGTTTGAGTTGGGCTGAGGGGGGCTCTGGCCCCCCTGTGAAGATGGATGGATGCTCCCATGGGAAACAGAAGCTGGGTCCAGAACCAACAGGCAGAAACAGATAATTCGCAGCAGATAACAGAGCGAGCTGCCAGAAAATCCTCCTGAAATGAAAGGCATGGTTCTAGCTCATTTCAGGTCAACAGGGGCCAACAACGTGATCCGGAATAAAAATAATTATTATCCAGGTGAGTTTGGATGGAGGCCTGCAGCAACTCCGAAGCAAACTC
>NC_056503.1:11855171-11857112 GCF_014905685.2 Nematolebias whitei
TTAATTCATTCATCCAACCTTTAGTTAGACAGGTTTATTCTATTGTTGTGTCTCGTTGAAGGTTAGATTAAAACAAATGTTCGGGTCAAAGTATTTAGAGGATATTTAACATTTTCTTGCATTGTCTTCTAAATTGCTGTAATGTAAAAGTCTAATATAAAAGCTGGAGGAAGTACTTTATCTCCAAGGACACTGAAAGAGAGAAACAGATAAAAAAAATTGAACTTCAGATATTTTTGTTTGCGAGTTAAATGAAAAGAGGATATAAAAGACGACACACAAATTCAGACAAGTCCAGTCTCTTTCTGTCTCGCACACATCAACGTGCACAGAAAGTATCATAAGATGAGCGTTGGTTTTTACAGTGCGTGTGCATGTGTGCAGACCCAGACTGTGGGCCCCTGCCACGAATCCTTCCTTCTTGTCAGGCTTGTTTTCTTGCCTAGGCAACAGGACTCCATTGTGAAAGCACTACAAAGACTCTGTTATTGGCAGCTTTCTGTGCGGGAGGGGGTGGGAGAGGGAGACCAACAAAGGTGGGAGAGATTTGAAAGATGTAAAAACTAAAATGGTAAAAAAAAAAAAAGTCAGTCAGTTTTAAACATCGCTGTAGTGCATTTAACAATTTTAGTAGCAGGTAGTTTGGCAGGTGTGAGGTAGGGGTGTAAATCACCAGCTTTACCACGATATGATATTATATTGTTTTTTTTTATGACGATACGATTTTTCTCTATCACAACATCTGTCACGATACAATTTTGATTCTATTCGATTCACAAGTCTGCGATCGATCTATTGCGATATCAAATGCCCATCTCATTTACATATAAATAAATTTACAAAAATAATTCAAATATGATTTAACCATTTTATTTCTGTTATTACAGGCACCAGGCATTTAAATAAAACATTTTTTCTTAAATAATGAAAAAATAAAAATAAATGACATGTTCAGTATAGTCTCACATTTCTCATATTTAAGTGCATTTTTTTAAACCAGTAAGTTAACTTAAAAGTGCCTGGATAATCTTTCAGTTATAAAGAAACAAAAAATAGATATTGAGTTTACATAACATGACTATCAATACCGTGTTTCTTCTTCAGGTGAACGGTCAAATTTGTTGTTTCCCAAGTATTTTAACTCACACTGTCACCTGTTGCATACAGCATGAGTTTTGTCTGTTGAGCCTCCTTCTGTTGGGATCCAAAATATTTCCACAGAGTTGATTTATATCCAACAGGAGAGTGAATTTCATTTTCTGTGTTTTCTGCCTCGTCTGCCATGTTGCTGAGGCGGCCGCAGAGCGCAGCCGCGCACTGAAATTGTGCCACAGACGTGCCTTGGGAATTTCAAAATAAAAGTGTATTTTAAAGATGACGATATGAGTTGATCTAAAAAAAGTTGAATCTGGTCCTGTGGACATTCAAAAAACAAAACGAAGCAAAACAACAAAAAAGTTGAAACGTTTCGTCTCTCATCCGAGAGACTTCCTCAGTCTGAGGTGCTGTATTCAGCTCAGTGTCTTAAATAGCACCTTCTCAGAGTGGATCAACCAGTTTTGCTGCTGACAACCAAAACCAGCTGATCACATGGTCAAGAAGGACCATCAGCCTAACAATGGATCATTAGCACACTGATGGCTGTTTACTATTCACAGGGGGCTGAGTGATACTAGCAATCACAGCGTTGTAAGAGGGGGACAGTTGAACACGGAGGCCTCCACCCCTGTTTAATGATGGATGATTTCTTTTCACAAAGATGGCCTCCTCTACACCTCAAACCATCGTTCCTCTCTATCCAGGATGTGAACATCTTCATCCCTGAATGAAGATATGAACTGATGTTTTAGATTTGCCACAATATACAGTAATTGAATCATTAATCATTTAATCGATATATCGATTTAAATTGATGTGTTGTTACACCCCTAGTGTGAGGTG
>NC_056503.1:11857212-11862687 GCF_014905685.2 Nematolebias whitei
TCCAGGTGAGTTTGGATGGAGGCCTGCAGCAACTCCGAAGCAAACTCGGAACTTTTCTCGAGTACCACGCAGCTCTGCTCCTCTGCTTCTCTGCACGTCACCTCCACACCCGACAGCACAAGAGGCACCCACGGTAAAAAACCACAAGACTGACCGGAGAGGCTGAGGCTGAAGTCGTCACTGGTCCGGTTCTGCTCCAGTCCGGCTCCGGCGCTCCACAGCACGAGAGGCGATGAGTCTGAAGTGGCTGAAGTCGTCACTGGTCCGGTCCGGTTCTGCTCCAGTCCGGCTCCGGCGCACCACAGCTCTAGAGGCGAAGAGGCTGAAGTTGTCCCTGGCCTGGTTCTGCTCCGCTTCTGCTCCGGTCCGGTTCCGGCGGCGCTTCAAAGCATCAGAGTGTCTCCTCCAGGCGAACACAGCAATTCAACGGAGGTGGACAGTCCTTCATTAAAAGGTAACGGGCTGCTCACTGAAGCTGAGACTGGCTCTGTTGAAGACTAAGTCCTCCACAGCCAACACAGTTCGGTTCTGGTCCAGTTCGGGGGACACAGGTACACTTCTCCCACACCAATGAAGACACCATGAGGGCCAGTCCAGCAGAAAACGGCAAAATACCACGCAGCGATTCTTGTCGGAACCAGGTAGAACCACAAAGGTCCAGATGAGAAGTACGTTGGGGTCCAGAGAGCGAGAGAAAAAATACCGGACCTTCTTGCGACGACTCCCCAGCTCGAGGGGTCACCTGGCCGGCAGGGTGCACTCAGAGTGACCGGTGGAGCTGGAGCGGCCGGTCCTGGACCAAAATATATTTTTGGACGGTCCCATCCGGCTCTCTGAGTCACTGAACACCGAATTCGGTTGGAAGGGGGACCAACTTTAGTCCGGTTCGAAAAACGGGTCAGTTTGCTGATAAGACTGCAGAGAAGCCGGAGGGAGCTGCCGTCCATCAGCTCGCCGGAAGTGAATGAAACATCATTATATATTCTATTCCAAATTTGATGGTCAAGTTTAATTTTTAATTCTCTATAATCACAAAGTAATGCTGCACAACATTTCCTAAATGCATACAAATCTGTGATTTTAGTCTAGGTTGGGTATCTGGTCTTGAAGAATGAAGACTGAATGGCCATGCAACTATTTTTCTTTTTAATTTCCATCTGAAAAGCTTGAGTCTAGTTTTATCTCTTCACATCTTGCGTTTTTTTTGTTTTTTTTTGCTACAGACACCTTTCAAGAACTACTGACCCGCCTCAAACTTCAAACTGTTTAACAAGAACTAAAACAACCCAGTGGTTTCAGATGTTTGTTTTGTCTCACCATCTTTTTAAATGAACAACACTTCTTGACGTGGTTCATTACAACACCCACACAACACTGAAAACACAAACCTGATTAAGAGCTTTGCTGAGGTACAAACTTAATCATGATGAGATTGGCTTGTAAATTTTGCCTGTGTTCTGAAATCAAATTTTTAGACTCGGTGTGTTTTTAGTTAATGAGTAACATCCCAGCAATGGCCAATTACTGTAATTCATCGCGTGAACTGTGTAACTTCCTAAATTCAAAAAGAGGAACTGTGTTTGATCAGTAAAAAGAGTGCAAGATTGACACTGTCCTAGTATTGTATGGTCTTCTCAGGGGAAACATTAGACAGGAAATTGAGTGAAGCTATTTCAACGTGCTCACACTCAGCCTAGTAACATGGTTTTGACTGAATTGTGTAGGATTTGTTTGTACTCAGTCAGCCTCACCATTCGTCTCTTTCAGTCATGACATTTTTCTTTAAATTGTATTTTTTGTTCTTGGAAAGTTGACATGTCAGAACAAGACCGATTATTTTAAAATTGTAAATGTAAAACCTGAGATTATGTTTGCATGTGGTGTAAATCCAAGTACTATTTAAATGTAAACTGTGCAAAAATCTTCAGCTCTTCTTGATTTCTCAGTGGGACCCATGCAGTAATGTCAAGACTGTTGATGATCATGATGGATGACAGTTTGACCTGTATTGTCACAGCTAAGTGCAATTCACTGTGTTTGTACACATAGTGGTTTAAGTAGATAATATTCTCAGGCAAAGGCTTGGACGTGAACATTATACAGATAAAAATCTGAGTTTGGAAGTTGCAACATGGACCATGTGTCAGAGACACACCAAACTGACAAATGAGGTTTGTTGTTAAACTTCGTTGAGCACTCGGAGGAAGAAACTGGGGTCTTGTACTTTAGGATGGATGCAGTCAAGTGCATTTAGTAGGTAACCAGGCCAAGGCTGAAATTTGATTCAGTTAGGGAAACGACCCAAACTGGCCCAAGAAACTTATCTACCCAGGCAACAGGAAAACATGTATAGCACAGAAGTATCCAGGAGAGCAATAGACAGGAAGGTGGGCGACCACGATTGAGGATGCTGATGAAGTACAGAGAGGGTCAGAAAGAACTCCTTTGTGTCTTTGTGGATTTAGAACAAGCATATGACAGGGTGTTGAGGGAGGAGGTGTGGTATTGCATGAGGACATCTGGAGTGGCAGAGAAGTAGGTTAGACTGGTACAAGACATGTATGAGGACAGCAAGACAGTGGTGAGATGTTCTGTAGGAGTGACAGATGGCTTCAAGGTGGAGGTGGGAATGCATCAAGGATTGTCTCTGAGCCGCTTCTTGTTTGCTCTGGTGATGGACCGACTAACAGATGAGGTCAGGCAGGAATCTCCCTGGACTATGATGTTTGCAGATGACATTGTGATCTGTGGTGAGAACAAGGAACAGGTGGAAGAGAACTTGGAGGTGGAGGTATGCACTTGAAAGAAGAGAAATGAAAGTCAGCCGTAGTAAAACAGAGTACATGCGTGTGAATGAGAGGGAGGCTGGCGGAACAGTGAGGCTACAAGGAGCAGAGGTCACAAAGGTGCAGGACTTCAAGTACTTGAGTTTAACTGTCCAGGAAAATGGGGAATTTGGTAAAGAGGTGAAAAAGAGAGTCCAGGCAGGAAGCAAAGGAAAAGTTTACAAGACAGTTGTGAGACCAGCTATGTTGTATGGTCTAGAGACAGTGGCACTGACAAAAAGACAGGAATAAGAACAGGAATTTGCAGAATTGAAGATGTTGAGGTTCTCCTTAGGAGTCTTTATTCGCTTCTTCCTTTACAAGTCGCAGGGGTCACTGGTGCTCATATCCAGCAGTCACTGTGCAAGTACATAGCACTTTTTTTTTTTTTCGTCCAGTCAGTTTTTCAAACGTTAAAAATTACAAATCTGTCATGGCGACAGAGAACTTTAATTCATGTTTTTTTTCACGTTTTCACTTGGTTGTCTACTGGACAACTCTCAAGGTGAGATCTGGTAGCATGAGACGAAAATAGGTTGTCTCGGACAAACAGAAACCAGTTATGTCGACCCCTGTACATGTATGTATGCATGTATGTGTATGTGTTTGTGTAAATGTGATGTTGTGAATTTTTTTTTTAGCAAACTCATAAACTCATCTTTATGAGTTTAACTTTAACCCATCTTTAATTCAGCTCAAACTTTATATAAACTCATCCCTCACTCATTGAGTGATGAGTGAAGGATGAGTTTATATAATATCCAGGGAGGACTGTGTTTATACTATGGGCATTACATTTTTGTTTAAGGCCTTTCTGACCATCTTGCATCTAAATACTTACTGGACACACTGTCAGGAGGTACTTCATAAGTATTAGTATGCAAAGAGTTGCTGTGTAAGAAGACTAAATTCTAAACTGGATAATTAAAGGGTGCTGATGGGACCGGATGGAAGGGCCTTGTTGCTGCTAAGAATGTAACAAATGTGAATTAGAGAGAGGTGTCAGGAGAAGTTGGTGAGTCAGTGAGAACATCATTTGTATGCCAGTGCTTGCTGTGTTTGTGCTTCCTCTCACAATGGTTTGTTGTGATGAGGCCAAACTACTCGGTATGTGTTGTCGTCTCTAAAACTGTGCTCCCTAAAATGAAAAACTTTACAAATATTTTACAAAACATGCAGACCCATAAGGTTAAACAGATCACATATACAACGGATTATAGGAAATGAGTGAAGATATTGTGTTTCCTTGACAATTCAATTTAAAGAAATTCTAATTAAAAATCTAGCCTTTGTCACTGCTTTAATGTAGTTTCCTCTTTTAACAAAGCGTGTTTCTTCTTACACTTGAACAGTTTATCATGTACAGCTCTGTTTGCACTCTATAAAAATGACTCTACTATAGGGTTTTACAATAGCTGATTTGGTTATTATGGGTCATACTGATCTGTCATTCTGGAGCTAAATGTATTGCTGCTAGTTTGCAACATGATGTGTTTCTCAAGGCAGCTTCTTAGGAAACTGAGTAGAATGTGAGAATTTTCTGTTTGGTTTGTAATCAGACTAGCTGTGTAAACCCAATACAGATAGCAAGCGATTTCATTCAACCTTTATTTAGACAGGTTAATCCCATTGAGCCTCAAGGACTCATTTACAAGAGAGACCTGATTTCAACAAAGAATCATAACAATAGACAACAGCGACAACAATTTGCTCATTACTCATCGTTTGGCTTTTTAATTAATTTAAAATAAACGAGGTTTTTGCAAACTTGTAACTTATAGTTTACATTTGTGTAGTCTTAATCATTCATTCAGTCATTCATTCTTACCAAATGCAGTACACTACAACATTTATAGCCAAGGGTAATTTCCAATGCATGTACTCAGATGATCCTTTGTTAACATGGAGAATACATAAACAATTTAAAATATAAAACAGATTTAAACATTACACTTAAGTTCAGATATTAAAACAAAGTTAAAACAAATCACATTAAAATCACATAAAATGAAAGCAAGATGCAGTTATTCACAAATTAAAACACTAGTCTTTTTGAGAAACTAAAAAAAATATATATATATATTAAACTAATAATTTTAGTCTATTATTAAAGAACAAAAAGTATCTACCATATTTTTCGGCCTAAAAGTAGCTTTTTTGTGTTTTTTTTTGTTGCATTATTTGCATGTCCTGCGACTTATATGCTGAAGTGACGTATTTATGGATTTTTTTCCCATAATTATAAACCAATTTTTGGCTGAGATATGACCGTTTTCATTTATTCTGACTGAAAATATTAAATACTACCATTTTCAGCCGCTAGATGGTACTCGTGTACAAACCGGATTCCAAAAAAGTTGGTACACTAAACAAATTGTGAATAAAAACTGAATGCAATGATGTGGAGATGGCAAATGTCAATATTTTATTCGTAATGTAACATAGATGACAGATCAAAAGTTTAATCTGAGTAAATGTAACATTTTAAAGGAAAAATATGTTGATTCAAAATTTCACAGTGTCAACAAATCCCAAAAAAGTTGGGACAAGTAGCAATAAGTGGCTGGAAAAAGGAAATTGAGCATATAACGAACAGCTGGAAGACCAATTAACACTAATTAGGTCAATGACAACATGATTGGGTATAAAA
>NC_056503.1:11862787-11865169 GCF_014905685.2 Nematolebias whitei
ATTAGACATCCTTGGACTGATGCAACTTATGGGGCGGTGTGATGTTTATGGCAAAAAATACGTTAGTTAAAGTGGAAAAAAGCGTGAGCCAGTTGCTTTTTTTAAAGACCAACTATTAAAAGTTCTTAATTAGGCCTGTTATTATTGAATGTAATGCATATTTTCCTCATCCACAGGTTGTCAAGCCATGATTTGAGAGGTGCTAAAGTTTGCATTTTCCCTGCGGAAGAGGACTTTTGGCATGCTGACACTCACACATGCATCAGACGCATACAGCTCGATCATGTCTCAGTCCGAACCCAATACTAAGGTGCTGGACTGGTTATGCAAGCTGCGTTTGGAGCAGTACATGGAAGCATTTCAGAGTGCTGGGATGGAAACACTGCACGAGTGTCTGAACCTCACACCAAATCAGCTGGATCGAATGGGCATCACCAGGCCAGGTCACCAGAGACGCATCCTGACCAGTCTTAACAATATGCACAGTGTTCATAACGCAGAGCAAACAGGTCTTGCTGAAGTCATGCGAAAAGAAGTACCTGTTCCTGTCCCTGTGTGGGGAGAAAATCTGGAAGGAGACAAAAGAGATGAAGAGACATGGAGACCGACTCCTTGTGAGAGACGTAAACCAGTCCCAAAGCAAAGGTATTGGTCTAAAACACAGGAGAACAGTGAAGAAGAAGCACTAAAGCCCGTTCCAGGAAAAAGAAGCTCGGTACCTGCTGAAAAAAAAGATGACAGCAATTTAGAAATGGATGAAGAAAAGGAAAAACCCATACCAAAACAGAGGACTAAATTTTGCACAAGTTCTCCAATCGACTGCTACGCTGCCTCCCATGTGCCTTCATCGTCTGACTATTCCCTACCCCCTGTACCCCCACGCATTAATAACTGCCCTCTACAGCACTTCACCACTTCCCAGAGTCTCTCACCACGCTCTTTACATTCTGGTTGCTTGAGAACAGATCAACAAAGTACCTTAACCCCACCTGTACTGTGCAGATCTCTGCCTTCAGTTTCTAGTTCTATCAGTACCCCTGTTCCCACTGAAGCACCATTCCCCATTCCCAACATCCAGTTCACTGAAAGTAGGCCACAGACATTGGCCATTCAACCATCTGTCCTAACTTTAAGTAGTGTTGGAGTTAAAAAGACTTCACCTGTCAATCCTGGCCCGTCTGCCTCCGAAGTAAAAAGTATTCCACCTCTTCCTCCAAAAGTGTTAGGAGGACCTAAGGGCCCACCACCAATACCACAGCGGGTTCAAGCACCGTCTCCCAGGACTCACAGGTGAGGATTAAAGCAGAATCTTTAATTGAGTTATATTTACTTTTACATTTGGTTATTTACCATTAAGTGAAGGATATTCAAGCCTTAGTTCCTTGAAAAACTTTGTTGTTAAATGCTATATATTAAAAAATGAATATAAGAAATAGGTAAGTGTGAGTTAGCTGTGGTTGATGTGTGAGAAGATGAACTTTTCAGCTCATAGAATCACAGAATAAACCAAAGTGAGACTGCAGAGTACTGAATGATGCTCCTGAAGGCATTGTTGAGGTCTGGATAACCTGGATTCATGTAGAAATAAATTGGGGACTTGAATGTGACTTGGACACTCATGGATAACGAGTAGAGTTTACGTACAATTGTCTGTTCTTTCTCTTACAGCTCGTATATTAAAAGCTAACTGTTATAACTTAGTGTAGCTCAGAACCAATATTTTAAATATTTTTTAAACAGAGGTTTTTTAAATGTTAAAGGTATTCATTACAAAGTCATTAAAACTAGACAAAAAAAATTATAGACGCGAAACAAAACGAGTACCGTCAATCTGAATAAATTACTCTAAAGATGAATTACCCTGCCTTGTGGAAACTGTATACCGGTATTCTTAGTTATTTCTGGCACACACTGCACTTATTGGTTAAAATGTATAATTTTAAAGAAAGGTATGAAAAAGAAAAATTAAAGATATATGAACAATGTAGAAGAGAGTAAATTCTGGTAGATGTTTTGGATGAAAAGATCTGCAATGGTTACAAGTCCTTATTGGTCACTACTGCCATCTGTTGGTTTAGTTAGAAAACTGCTTTTTGTTTTTTGGTCAGTTTGGTCACCAAGTTGAGACATTAAAAATGATACTGGCCAGTTTTAAATACTTCCTGAAAGTATATTCGACGCTTCTCTTTACATTTCCTATAAAAAGTATTTACCACCGTAGATGTTTTATGATTGCATTGCTGTCATTAATCAACCATGCTCAAAAAGAATCAGCATTTTTAACAAACATCTACAGTGTCGAAGTGAAATCAAATTTCTGCAGAGTAATACCACTTAAATAAAAATGTGTATTGTAAACTAAGCAACTGCATGAATGAACAG
>NC_056503.1:11865269-11872272 GCF_014905685.2 Nematolebias whitei
GGTAGTTGAACCAGAAGATTCATCCTTAGTGAAATATTTCCAGACTATTGATGCATTTCTACCTGTTTGCCAAGACTGGGCCTGCTCTGCTCCATCTGTCTGCTTGGAGAAATCCATTTTGTAACCCGCGCCGGGTGCGGATCACATGACACGTGACGCGATGACGTAACAGCGGCGTAATGACGTCACCACGAATACTCGACATAAAATTAAAAACCTGGATAGGTGTCCTAGGAATCGATGTGTAGATTACTCGAGTAGTCTGTTAAAGCCCTAGTTGACACAACTTTCATTGGAAGGAGACGAAGACGTGTGAGGCAGACTGAGTGACAGTCGTCCTATCGGTTCAGCATTAGCTTATACTATTTTTTAACCTGTTTAGCGTTAATGAAGCTAATTTTTTGTAGTTAACGCAATATGGGTTAGGGAAGCTAACTTTTTGGTTGGCTCTGACCACCACTGCTTTTCAGACTCTACTGGCCTCACTTAGCATGTTAGAGGTTTAAATTCAAGGTAGTCCAATTAGAAAACATCTGAACAAGTATGGCTTGCTGAGGAAGTTTGCAGGAGAACACATTCTTTCTTAAAAGAACATAGCAGCATGACTGGTTTGCAAATTTGTAATGAATTGGACCACAAAACATCTGGAATAATGTTATTTGAACAGATTGGACTAAATTATAGATATTTGACCATAATTCATTGCTCCATATTTGGTCTAAACCAATCACAACATAGCACATACCCCTCACACCAGCTCAAGCATGGTGGTGGAGGGCAGAGGGTTTGTGTTTGTTTTGCAGTTACAGGACCTGGGTGCCTTGCTGCCACTGAGTCAACTCTTTCGTAAATCTAAATATTATAGAGTTAGATGTGAGGCCATCTGTCTGACAGCTGCAGTTTGGACCAAACTGGGTCATGGTGACAATAATCTCAAACACAGCAGCAAATAACCAACTGAATGACTGAAAAAAAAAAATTGAGGTATCACAATATTCAAGTCAAAGATTAGATGTCAAACCAATTGAAATGCTGTAGTGTGAACTTGAGTGCTGTGCAGAAACAAAGGTCTGAAAACCTTCAATAAACGGAACTAGAGTGGGCCAATATTTTGCTTCAATCATGAGAGAAGCTGTCCAGATGCATGCTCAGTAATCCAGGTAAAAAAAAAAATCCATGAGAGAAACTGATAAAGTTAAACAAAACAACAACAACAACAAAAAAAACTACATAGTTATCACTGCTAAAAGTGATAGTTTTTCACACACAAATTTTCTGTTTTGGCTTCATTTTTGTTTAATACTGACATGGAATCTGTTGTGTGCTTTTTATATTTACACTGAATAATTTTAGAACCTGTTAGGGACCAGATCATGTTTGTGTCAAACTGTGTAAAACCCTAGAATTGAGAGGGTGGACTTTTCCCCCATGACTGTGAGTTCCTTGTGTATTTTTTTAAAACCAGATATTTCGTCCTCTTTCTCAGTTTTTTTTTTTTAAACTATGGACACATTAGTGTAACTTGTGGTGATTGCACACTAGATTAGAACCTTTCCTCGTTATTTTGTTTTGTCACTTCACCCTAAACAAAACCTCTGGCTGTAGAGTTCTTCTATTGCGAGTACAGTTCGTTCTCTGTGTTTAACAGGGAAACTGGCCTTAGAAAACATGAGGAAGTCACAATGCAGAACAACACAAAGTAAAAACTCTTTCATGCTTTAGCCTCTGTGGCTAACAAACAAAGAAAAATAGAATGACAAATGTAGATTGACAAGAGTAAAATGGTTTGTTAGCAAGAACCACCCTCTAGCTTTATTCTAGCTTGCGTCATATGCTCTCTTATTCTTTTTCTTGCTTCCTTGTCAGTGTGTCTTTTTGCCTCCTCCCATTTTTGATTATTGTGTAGTTACCTCCTATCGTTTGAAGTGCGAGTGTTTTAATTTGTCCTCATGGAAGAGGACTTCTCAGCAAGTCGTGGCAGGTAAACTTCACGCAGATTGTGTATCTTCATGTCGCCCTTTTTTTCTTTCTTTCTGTACTTTATTTTTAGCATGCACTTTCTTCCTGTCTCCCCCATTGTCATGCTGCTCTGTGCTTTTGTTCAACTCGAGGGTAACCTTTGTTTCTTCTTTATGCTGCTGATGCTACAATAATTTTTGCAAAACAGAAAAAAATATTTGCCTTCAGGGACAATTTTGTTATTTTGCCATGCCATGCATTACTTTTACTTCAGCTATAGTATGTAGATGTTATAGTTCTCTTTGGTGATGTCATGGGTTTGATATGTCCTGTCCTGTACTGAAACATAAGGGAGTCGTAGATGTGCAAAATTATAGATCTGCATACAATAGAAAACTTTACATGGAGTTAAAATTCTATTTTTAACATGACAACATCTGCAAATTTTCTTCAGTATGAATTACATGGTTCTCTTGGTGTATTGCTAGGCGTTGCATAAAATAAAAAAGATAAGTGTGATTGTAGGCCATGGACATGAAAGGGTAGGTTTGCTTGTGGCTGATCTGGTGTACTTGTGTTCTGCATTTAGCTTGTGTTTAACACCCAAAGTTTGCAAGTCCTTCAGCAAGTGCCAGCTATTGCTAGGTGAATTATTCTGATCTGCCTAAAACAAGATTGTGTACACAGTGAAGGAGGATTTCTTCAGTTTACAGTCGTCATTATTTTTAAGTTAAAATTTAACCAACAAACCCACCTCTCATCACGCTGCCTCTGAGATAAAAGGGGGAATTGTGTGCAGTTTTCTGCCGTTGTTAGATTTGCATGTAATTTTGTGATTTAAATTTGAACTGAGCTAAAGCACAACCTTTTTATTCTATACTTTAACGACAAAAACCTTGGTTACAAGTTTCTGTCTTGTGCTTGAACAAGTATAAAATTATTTGCTGATGGGATGTTATGGGCAGCACGGTGGCGCAGTTGGTAGAGCTGCCGCCTCTCTGCGAGAAGGTTGCCTGATTGAATCCCAGCTGGGGGCCAATCTGGTTGGAGTTTGCATGTTCTCTCCGTGCATGCATGGGTTTTCTCTGCGTACTCCGGTTTCCTCCCACAGACCAAAAACATGCATGTTAGGCTGATTGGTAACTCTAAATTGTCCCTGGGTGTGAGTGAGAGAGTGAATGGTTCCTCAGACTGAGGAAGTCTTTCGGATGAAAGATGAAACGTTTCTACATTTTTTGTTGTTTTTGCTTAATTTTGTTTTTTAAATGTCCAGAGGACCATATTTAACTTTTAAAATGTTTCTACCTGGATTATTGAGCATGCATCAGGATATGAATGGTTGTTTGTCTCTTTGTGGCCCTGTGATGGACTGGAGACCTGTTCAGAGTGTCCCCCGCCTCTTGCACAGTGATGGCTGGGTATGAGCACCAGTGACCCCCGTGACCTGAAAAGGAAGAAGCGGGTAAAAGATGATGGACAGTTGGATCTTACTGCTTCATTTAGAAGGTGGACCTGAGAAGTTTGTGTTTATTGTTGTTTTCCTGCCTAACGCAGGGGTCTGCAACCTTTACGATCGAAAGAGCCATTTCTGCCCCTTTGTTCAATAAATTAAATGTGTCTGGAGCCACAATACCTGCTACAACTGGGATTCTCAACTGGTGGCCCACAGACCACTTTAAGTTTGTTGGAGGGCGCTTTTCTGGACAGTAGGGGTGATTTTATAAAACTACAAATATCTAATGATTTTTAACATTTATTGATATTTTTACACTCTAAAGCCTTATTTGCACGGGATTAGTTTGACCTAAGGACCAGTGTAATCTCCCCGGCGTCTGCTTTTTGTGTGGCGCATTCGCACAGGATAACCAAAACCTGAGATTTAGCTGAAATTTACAGACATCTTCTGGACATGATGTTGACGCACTGCGTTGTCACGACCGGGCCGGTCCATATAATGTGCCTAATGTGTGGTCTGGGACGGTCTCAGGCTTTGATGTGGTTTTACGGATCAGCACAAAGAAAACTAAAGAAGTTAGTCTACTTGTTGAGGAGGAGGCAGGTCCGACCGGCCGGTTTAAGAGGTAAAAAAAAGCCACGTTAAGCTCAGATGGACATCTGACACTGACCGTGCGTGTGAGCGGCCGGTGGCAGCCGTCACGCCGGATGAAATGGACTGGAGACCTGTCCAGGGTGTCCTCCACCTCTCGCACAGTGATGGCTGGACATGGGCACCAGTGACTCCCGCTACACGAAAAGGAAGAAGCGGGTAAATATATGGATGGATGGGTCAGTTGCACGTGCGCGTCTCCGCACCTCCCGTCATCTGCGGTGAAGGAAGTAGCAGCTCATAAAAGCCAAAACGAAAAAGAAAAATACAAGAAAAATTTAAAAATCTATTAAAAAAAAATTCTAAGCGAGCAGCGCCTTCATTTAAAATGGCCTTGTTCTATATTTTTCCAAATAATTTTGCTTAAACAAAAACAAAAAGCGCCTCATTACGTATCGGGTCCTGCTCATTTCTGTCCAAACCACAGAGATGCCTATTCACATTGGATTAGTTTTATCACAGGACCTCTGAGTTCAGCAAAATCTAGTAGGTAATGTGCGGGGGAATTTTCACTTTGCAAATTACTGACATGGCAGATTTGAACGGGATTAACAACACACACAATCTCTGTCATTATTACAAATAGCATGTGGTCCCTAGGTAAAACTAATCCCGTGTGAATAGGGCTTAAGACAAAATAAAAGACGAGATTCTTGTAAAGAAGGAAAAAATAATATCGTTTTTTCCCAGTTTCTAAAACTAAAACAGTAAACTATGCATTCTTATGTGATTTTTTTTTTAATGGTAGAAAAATTACATATCCTACTTTGAAGAAATAAAGTGAAAAGTGAAAATGAGTATGTTTTACTTATGTTTCTAGTATTCATATATTTGCAAAATAAACTACAAGAAACTGCTAAAACTAGCCCTTTTAGTTGTTGTTATAACAACCAATAAAATTCAGTTTTATGTCAGTTTTGGTCAAAGCTTGAAAGAGCCTCTGCAGAGGGACCAAAGAGCCACATGTGGCTCCAGAGCCACAGGTTGCAGACCCCTGGCCTAAAGCAACATGGCACTACACAAAGATCACATAAAAACCTTGCCTTTCACACCAGAGCTTTAAACTAACATCATGTTACGTTGAGAAATGACAAAGTTATTGCCAGTTTAGTCAAACATTTTAAAAATTGTTGACTCCAGCAGGTAGTGCAGAAGTTTACAGCAGAGATGTTGCATAACCAGTTGTTCAAAGTACTGGTTGGGAATGACTCTTACGTACAGCAACAACAAATTTTTTCTCAGTATTGTTAAAATTCACTGAGTTTTAGATGTTTTTGTTGCTAAAATCACTTTATAGTGACGGCCAGCTTAATCGTATCTGATTCCAATAGATTATCAGTTGTAGATGTACATCGACTGATTGTCATTAAAATTAATCCAATAGCTTGGGGATATTTTGCTAACAGTACAGCTAAATAAACACAAATGCACATAGTTGATGTGATTCTGCATTGAATAAACCTGCAGTTAAGTAAAAAGTAATGTACTTATCTTTAAGGACAATAAACATAGCTGTTTTTAGCTTTGCTGCATGTTATTTTTTTAAAGAAGCATCTCACTGTTTTCATGTGTAAGTTTACCGTTTTCATCAATACTTTTGCTCTTGTGTAGAAAATTGTACTAAAAACGTATTCACTGTGATGTGTGAGAAATAATCACTTTTCACTTTAAAGAGCTGTTATGGTTGTTACAAAAATAAAATTCTCACAGAGCGTGAGCATAAAGAGGAACCTTCACAATGCTGGGTCCTCCCAGAAACCCATGACTGTACCGGTTGTATGGAAATAGACTGCTGAACATTGTGTAAACCAATTCAGATCATAGTTTAAGTTATGTCCATGACAAGTGCGGGTGGATGAGCAATCCTAAAAACTGAACAGTAAAGCAATACCAGTCTGGTATTTTTTAATTTAAAATATGGGAAATTGTTATCCTGAACAAAGGACAGAAAGTGTAATTTGGGACAATGCTGGAGACAAACCAAACAAAAATGCAATAAGTAGTTTTGCAGTCTTTTTCTGCTTATAGAAATTCCTAAATGAGTGAATGGACCTTTAGCTACCCAAGTGGTAGCCTATGTAAAAACTGTTCAGATTCTCTGAATGTAAGAAGGAAACATTCATCAGAACTTTCTTCTTCTTTTTTTGGATAGGTTGCTCTATAGCAGGGGTCCTCAAATAAAAATGTTGAAGGTCCACAAAGACACTTTTCAAATAGTCAAAGGTCCATTTATTATAATTGGTGAAGCCACAAGCCAGAATACGGTCTTGTTAAAAAAGGGTGTTCTTTGCATTCAAAACAACAAAAAATAAACTGCCATTTTCATTTAAATATGTATTTAAATACTTGAAAAATAAATCCCTGCAAAAAAAATTGAAAACAAATAGGGGTTTAGAAATGTCTTTTTTTAATATGAATAAATAAATATGAATATATGAATATGAACAAATGGCCACAACAAGGGCGTCAGAAGCATCCGTAATGTGGGGGGGACACAATGATGTGTGTAGGTGTGTGTGCGCGTGTGCGCGTCTGCGTGCACGTTAAAAAAAGGTGTTCACTAGTGAACAAAAAAGCAGCATTTCACCTGGATTTGCTTTAATTCCACACATTTAAAACATGTTTCTCACCAAGTTTGTGTAAATTCAGCTGTGGGTTTTAAATACATTTGAACTTTAATACAGAGCGTCAGGTCAGCACTATTTGTCTTTATAGAGAAATAAAAAAACATCACCACTGGACTTTTTTACTTGTGTTCAACACTACTCATCTAAATGATGTTTCTAATGAAGCTTGAGGACAATAAGGTGTGGGGTTTTAAAGACATTTCAACTTTAATGCACCTCAACACACAGCGTCTCTTACACCTGCAGCGTCTCTTATACCTGCAGCGTCTCTTACACCTGCAGCGTCTCTTACACCTGCAGCGTCTCTTAC
>NC_056503.1:11872372-11875357 GCF_014905685.2 Nematolebias whitei
GTGCAGCAGGTGCTAAATAATTTAAAATAATTAATTTTAAATAAAAATGTCATGCCGATCGTGCGGCTCATCCATCAATCAGCCAATTGTGTGTCATGTCCAATCTTATTGTGAAAAACCACGAATGAGCGAGTCTGTGAAAAATGAGCTGCGAAGTAGCGAGGGACTACTGTAGGCCACTTTTGAAGACCTGTAGTTTTCTCTGGAAAGCACAGCCGATATCAGTTCACCCACTGTGTTGTTCTTCCCTTGTAGCTTCAGATTTGCACTTTTTTTGCTCTGACAGAAACACTTGTAGCTCATTCCTAATGGCCCCAAAGTGCTCAAATTAAACACTAATTAAAATAGAATAAACGAAATAAACACAAATTTCTCAGTCCATTCCTATTTAAACTGCCAGTCTTCGCTGTCCACTTTTTTTTACTGGCAAACTTTGAGCATGCCATGTTAACCCAAACGTAGCAGACCGCTGCTCAAACAACTTCTTTTTTTTTTCAAAATATCATTCTCGCTGTAGCCATGAACTCTCAACAACAGTCGATCAACGTGTTGTTGTCAATTCTTTAGCACATTCTAGCCAAACCAGTCACACAGTGACCGTTTTCAGACCTGAAATATCTGGACCGGATCAACATGCAGGATTAAGATTCAAGATTTTCGTGTTTTCCCAGATCAGGATCCAGACTGACCGCAGATTACAGATAGAAAATAGGTGACGTTCAGACTTAGACGGTTCACGGTCCACTTCTTGCCCACGGGCCGCCATTTGAGGACCACTGCTCTAAAGCCTCCGTGAACAAGATAATGCAGTCTCACAGTTCCTTGTGGCTGCAACATTCAGAGTTCTTGATTATTATTACTATTTTTGGGGTTCATACAGAAATCTAAGGGCATGTAAGCAAGTGACCAAGCCAGATTTTTTTTCCCATGCAACTTTTTCTGTCCCTTCTTAAATGTACTTACTTTTGAGAGTTAAAATATGTCATATTTCAAGTCACGCTAACGATGTGCTACTGTACAATATGCATCCTCCAAAATGGATATGGGAGTTTATTATTTTTGTTTGGATGGGTATTGTTAAATTCAGGTGTATCCTGTTTGATATGTTATCCTCATTACCTCATTAGGCATGATGATTGAATATTCATGTTTGTGTATCTTGGTATTTTTTTGGTTCTAAAGAACAGACTGTTAGAGTTTAACTTTATATTTTAAGGTGTATGTGTAAAATGGGAGCAATTTTCCAACAACACATTTGGACAACATAATCTGTCAAAAGGTTTTTATTTTGTCCATGGCATAGTTGTAAAGTCACTGAAAGAACAGTCGATTCAGACATAAACTTTATGTTCAGGGGTCTGTCATTCTTAACGGACTGTTCTGTCAAATTTAATCGGCTGTGATTATCCAGATGTGTCCCGTGGTGATGATGATATGAGAAAGGAAAGGCTGGACTCTAATCAGAAAGTTTTAGGCAGCTCATAAATATATTTTGTTTTTCTGTGAACTATGACCTTTGCAATATTGGTAATCTTTTGCATGCACTTTTTGAGGTGAGGGGTGTCACATTTATTTTTTTTACAAGTAAATTAGTAAGGGATTTTAAATATGTTCTTAATCTTGTAGTATTTATTTAGATTTTTGACTTACTCTTTTTTTAAAATTAAACCAGCTTGTTATTTCTTCTATACTGCACATAGTTGGTTCATATAAATCAAGGAAGTAATGTAGCCGTGGTGTGGTCATGAGCTGAAGATGTAGAGTCAAACAGCAGTTTCAACAACTTTATTTTGAATAAAAGAAAAACTAATGTTCTAGTGCAGGACTTCAACTAAACTGCTCAGGGAGCCACAGTTACTGAAAGTAGCAGCTCAGGGGCCGGACATCCAGCGCTTAAAGTCATTATGTAAATAAACCAAGTATTACAATGATCTGTTCCCTTTTAAACTTGTTTATTTTGTTGCATTGAATCATAAATGCAACAAACAGAACCCAAACCCAGAACCCCACCCCCCACATAAATAAATAACAAAAATAATAAAGTTTTTATGAACTCATTGGTGGGCCAGACTGAAGTCACCGGCCCATGGGCCACTAGTTGAATAGCCCTGTTCTAGGAGCATCAGTAGTAGATCTATTGGAGAATGTTGTGAGAAAATTAAACGTTTAATAAAAATAAAAATAAAAACTACCGGTATTCTACTGAAAAACAAATATAAATGACGTCACAAACACCTAGCTTATATTGCCAGTTTACATCATAATAAACCAATGAGCTGAAGCTGACCCATAGGTGAAATATTATGTCTTTGATTTGTTTTTGTTGTTTTTACAGATCAGCATGCATTAAGCACAAGAGTTGAATATGATTCAAGTTGAATCATATTCTTGTAAAGCTCTTACCAGCTGATTACCAACATTTTGATTTGACTTGCTCTCTTTTGTAAATGGAGAGAGATAAAAACTACAGTTGGCAGCACACCAAATGTAGGTATTTTTTTTTGTCTCCTTTCTAGTTTAATAGAAATTTGACAGGTTAGATCAGGGGTGGGCAAACTTTTAGACTCGCAGGCCACACTGAGATCTAAAATTGGAGCAAAGGGCCGAGCCAGGAACAGATGATGGAGTGTTTGTGTGATGTTACACCCCAGTGCAATAACAGCTGCTCACATGCAATTAATTATGGGCGATTCCACCTTCTGCACCACTCAAGCAGCCACTAAGTCAGCATTATATGATAGAACAGGGATTTTATTTACAGTAGTGAATTTATTGACTTTGTGGGGACTTACCAACTTCAAGCTAAAACAACAAACAAAACAAACCACTGTATTTTCTCTTACCTGAAGAAAAATAAAATGAACCAAACCACAAGTCTCTTACCTCACTATTCTAATGGAATACAGGAAAAAAGTCCAAATAAAGTGGCAGCTCACCTCTACAAACTCCTCACAAAACTTTTTACAACTACAGGATCTAAAGTTG
>NC_056503.1:11875457-11885675 GCF_014905685.2 Nematolebias whitei
AAAAAAAATTGAGACACTGATACATAAATAGAAATACATACATACTCTATAGAAGGTGGATGTTTTTTCAATAACTTTTACCCATTTAAAAATACTTTTTTATTTCTTCTCGTTTTATTTTTGAATACTATACTTAAATATCTAACTTTGAACCTGTACAAATATTAAAATGTACCCCCCCCCCTCTTTTTTTTGTTTGCTAGAAAGGGTTCATTTTTGTTTTGTTGTGTTTTATGATTAAAACAATTTAGATTAGTGTCACTGATCGAGCTGCTCAAGCTGAAAATCTGCTGATTCTGGTCTGCAGAGCAATTGCTGCATCCTCATTATAATCTAACCTTGCTATTATTGTTGTTTGGCTTTCATGAAGTCTGCAGCTTTGTGGCTAATCTCAGCAAATGACAGCCAAGTGAACTGTGTTATGACTGTTGTCATCTGATAATAGCTTTTGTAACAAAAATGAAAACAGCTTACATTTTTATTAATATGACAATTATTGATTTGTTGTACTATCAGTATATAAGAACACTTTATTGTGTTTGTGTGTATGTGGGTTGACAGAGGCAAAGGTGTTCTTTGTTTACACGGAGATTGTTTCTCACAGTGTGAGCAGGTTTGGACTTGCTGCTTGAACTTGAAGTAAAGAAGCAAAACTCGACAGTCAGGAGTAAGTAGAGAAACATATGGGTTTGTGCTGAGTAAGACTGGGCTCAGATCAGCTGTCTGGAATCACTGCGCTGAACCGAACCACATTTGTTTCAGTTTTTCATGGAGTTTGGTTAGAAATAGATTAAAAGCTTGCATTTATAGTGGGGTTTTTTTTATTTAAATTTTTTGCTTTGACTCGAACCTCAAATGCCGTTACCTTCATAGTTTCAGAGAAGGGGAGAGCGGGTGTCAAAAGGAGAACTTCTACACAGAGGATGCATAGAATCAGCTTTCTCCGTGGATTTTTTACCAGATCTGATAGTACTATGGTGTCCGAGCAGTCATCTTGTCCTCTCCGCTCCTCTTTTGACATGTCCTATACATCTTCATCCTGCAGCTTACCCATAACCAAGACTGGAACAGATGAGCTCATGCCGACGGACCATATTCCACCCCACAACAGGGCATCTTCAATGCTAGAAAGCAGCCAGGAACCAACTCGTCTGGATGCACAGCCAGCGCTGCCTCCAGGGAGGTCCCCACAACTTCCAAGTGAGTATAAGTAATATCTTCAGGAACAATCTTTAAAATAACATTGTGGCTGTCTGGAGTCTCAAAGTGAAAGTGATTTCTGTTCATGTTTTGGATATTATAGAAGTCAAAGAAATGAAACGGACACAAATTAATTCTTTATTAGAAAACAAATATCAGAGTATACCTGATATGCTTTGTGTTTGACACCTCCAATCTGTGCTTTAAGCAAATGAATGTATTAAAAACCTAGGTTTTCTGGTTAGGTTCCCTGTTAGTATTGTGAAACAGGGGGTGGACTTTTTCGACTTAAGTCTTGCTTTTTGAAACTTCCCTACACGGAAATTTGTGCAACATTTGTCTGTGTCTTTTCTTCCCTCATTCCTGCCTCTTACTGAAAATGACAGTCCCTTCAGCATCTTCAGTAATACAAGCCTCTCAAATTGTCAGAAAGTGAATCCTCCCTGTTCATGAGCACTGTCATGTCCTTCCTGGTAGATCAATGCAAAGACTTGCATGTGAACGTGAAATTTACCACATTTATCATTGTTTTATATTGTTGAAGTAAACGGAGGGACACCGCTTCCTTCTCTGTTGTTTTAAAAACAACCTCAAGTTCAAGAATCTTTATTATCCCCAAGGGGCAATTTGTTTCTCAGTGACACACAACACATCCATACTAGTCAAGACATTAAGACGTTAAAATAACAGTACAGAAATCCTTGTTCATTGAGAAGCCTGATTGTTACAGAGATAAATGAGTTTTTCAGTCTGTTCGTCCTACATCTGGACAGCAGCGTCCAGATGGAAGCAACCTGAACTCACCATGGAGTAGATGATCAGGATCTGCCAGAACCAGCCTGGCCTTGCACTAAGATTTATGGTTAGATTATTTCAGCTGTTGTTTCCAAGGTGTCCTATTAAAGCACATTTTTAGCTTATAGACTGGAAAAAGCTGCTTGCTCCTGGAAAGTTGCTGGCTTGATTTACTGACAGAAAGAAAAATGTCCTTGAGCTAGGAAATTGCCTGCATATTTGCTTCTGGTGCATCCTGAGGAGGTGTTGCATCTTTTATTCCTACTGTGTTCATTACAATTGCTGAGATTTAGTTTTAAGAAGGCGAACAGGAGGAAAATAGATATTGTTTCCTGTTTAAAGCTGCCTACATTTTAAATATTATGTCATTTACAGATATAAAGCTTTGAAATTCAATTAAATTCAGTGCAGTTTATTTGTTTAGTGCCAAGTCACAACAGAAGTCATCGCAGGATACTGAACAGAAACATCTAGGAAAAACAAGTTAATAACTTTACCTGTCAGTCACAGTGATCACATATTATATAAAATAAAACGTTCTTGGCCTTCTATTCTAACATTGATATTAGTCATTGTGTCACGTGCCAAAATAAATGCTAAACTTGGACTTCATCCAAACCCAGTGGGGGAAAAAAAACACGCCAAGGCACAGTTTGACTGTCATTTCTGGTTCCACGGCTTTTGTCTCTTCGTCTTGTTTCTGTGTCAGGGTTTACATGTAGGTGGGACTAAAACAGCTTCTCAAAACAGTCTCATAATCTAATGTAGGCAGTGTGACCCAGTGAAGGGAAAGGTGTTGTTTTAGCCCTCGGTGTCAGCGTGGAGACATTTTGGAGAGGCACAAGACAATAAAAATGATGAATAAATAAAATGATCTAAAAGTGAGGAATATTTATATTAGTTCATTAGTACAGCTGTAGATAGTCACCAGCTGTCCTGCGAACCTGAATGGAAAAACGGTTAAAGAAAATGTATCATTGGCTGGATGGATATTAAAATATAAAATAATTTTAAGATGTTATAGGGTTATGATGTTATTACATTGAATCTGTTCTTATGACTACTGCTGTGGCAAAATACATTTTCTCAGGAATGAACAAATATTTTAATTTGTTCATTCATACATTGTATATAATATTTTTGGATAATATTTAATCCAAGCAAAAGTAAGTATTATGCAAATTCTTGTAAAGTTTTGGTTCAAGCAGATATATTTTTATTTCTGCTGCTCATCAACCTGTTGCACTTGTGACGTGCTTTTACTGATTTAAATGTTTGCTGTGATTGGATCATTCCCATGCCACAGTGACTGTAAAACTGATTAACATTTCACATTTGTTGTAAAAATCCAGCCTACAGGTTTTTTTTGTTGTTGTCGCTTTTTTTTTAGAAAACTGAAGACAGACACCATGAAAACAAACTTTTAAAATTATTTTTGAGTGGGTGGCACGGTGGCTCAGTTGGTAGAGTTGTTGCCTCTCAGCAAGAAGGTCGCCCCAGTTCATTTCCTGGCCCGGGATCTTTTTGGGTGGAGTTTGCATGTTCTCTTTGTGCATGTGTGTTTTTTCTCCAGGTCCTCCAGTTTCCTCCCACAGATCAAAAACATGCATGTTAGACTGATTGGTAACTCTAAATTGTCTCTAGGTGTGAGTGAGAGAGTGAATGGTTGTTTGTCTCATTTGTCTCTATGTGTCCAGGGTGTCCCCCGCCTCTTGCACAATGATAGCTGGACATGGGCACCAGTGACCCCCGTGACCCAAAAAGGAAGAAGCGGGCATGGATGGGTGGACGGACAAACAAAATAGACTTATCAAACCAAGATCTAGGTTCAGATAAGCCAAACGTATCTCTCATTTTAGTCTAGGTCTGCAGGTATTTCTGCATTTCCTGGAATGGAGCTCTCTATAACAAAAAAAAAAGAACGACTGCAAAAGCATATTATGTAAAAATAAATAAATTAATTAATGCCGCCACCAAATGTCTTCTTCTGAATTGCTTGTATAACTTTAGGTACAAAACAAGTCAGGACAATATTTCTGGTTTTCCAAACAGATGTCTTTTCTGCCTCATTTCTTACATTTATGAAATACTTCTGGTTCACTTCTTATATTTGTGTAAAAGTGACGTGCTTATACTTCTGTGCAACACACTGTTCAGCCTCTGCTTGCTCCGTCAGGCTCTGGTTCAGTCGATGAGAACTCGGATGATTACGAGGATCCGGACTTGTTTTACTCCAGTGTTCATCAGAACAACATGGCAGACGGGGTGAGGACAACTTTAGTGTATTGTTGTGTTTTTTTCCTTCTTCCTCTGTGTAGTGTGATTGACAGTTGTCTCTTCCAAATAGGAAATGTCCCTACAAGTACCTAAACAACAAGAAATGTGTTACAGTTTCCTGGACAGTGATGACGAGTGCTTGGACGGTGACGAGTGAGTCTTGAAGCTCAAGTATTGAGTTATTTTTTAATCATTCAGTCGTATGATAAAGAAATTAAAGTACGCCCTGATTTTTTTAAAAACAGAAATGTGAAATTATTGGTTCTAGTTATGTCTTACAAGCAGGTAAATACAACTCCAGATGAGCAACAATACATGCTATATTGTACTGTTTTAAATTAAGTGTATAAATCCTGATTTAACGCCCTGTTTAACAAAAATAGCTTGGATTATTTATTTATTATTTATTGCCTTTAACAGTTTCTCTCCTCAATACGCCACTCCTCTTTACAGCCTTGATTCTGTTCATTGAAGTTTGAGGGTATTAATTTAATCTGAGGCTATCTTATGGACACCATTCCTTCAGAATCTGTTCTGTTGCATGGCATGATTTTGAGATGACCACACATTTGACTCAAACATATTTTAATAAACCAGGAAGTTCTGATGGCGCTTAGTTTTGAATCAATTTCATGAGTAAACATCCCAAAGTGAATGAGAGCGTGAAGGTGGGGTGTCCAAATTAAATATGGAGAGAAACATGAGCCATAAAACTGACCAGTTGCTGTTACAGTCCAGCTCGTTCTGCACTTCCAGCTTGTTGTGTGTAAACACACTGAGCACACTTCTGTGGGCATTACCAAAGATGAACAACCTTTCCTGAGATGGGATAGAGGTAGGGCTTGGGACCAGAAAGTCGCAGTTCAATTCCCAACCATTCCCACATTTCGTGGTGTCTCTGAGCAAGACACCTACTGATAATCGCTCCCCAGGCGCTTACTGCTCCACCTGGGTGTATCTCACGTGTGATGGCTTAGATGCAAAGAACTACAGTAATTTTGCCATTGTGTGGGAACATACAATGATGACAATCTCAGACTACCCTTCCCGTCGTTAATGCCAAGGGACAATTTGCATATGGAAGGTTAATGATTAGAAACAGCCAGATAATCCCCAAACCACCAGGCGTCCAGTGCTTTGTGTAAGGACCATGTTGGTTGGTTTTCTCTAAACATTGAACATTGTGGCCAAACATTGCCACACTGTTCTCATTTCCCTAAAGATCGTGATCCCAGAAGTCTTGTGGTTTGTTCATAAGTTATTTTGCAATCCTAAGCTGTGACGTCTTTTCTTTTTCAAAAGATGAGGCATTTCTTCTGTACACATCACACTTGTTTAGGCTTTTTCTCTATGAAATAGAATTTAAATGCAACATTCCGACTAAGACCTGTGAAGTCTGAATTGTAGCTCGTGAGTCTTTTCTAGATTCTCTGAGCATTTTGTGGTCTAACGTTTGGTTTGATTTGGCTGTAAAGTTCTATTTTCTGCTTGTTCATGTTAAACTCACTATAGATAGAATGTCTCTCATTGTTCCTGAACTGTCTTGTAACTTTTCCAATATTGATGCAACATTTGCCTCTACATTGTCACTGAATATTTATTTCCAGGTTGTCAGTGTGTGGTGCTCACCTGAATGCTCCAGACCAAATAAATACTCTGGATATCTGCTTTTATTGTAGTGCTCACACTGACAGATGATTCTTTAATCCGTGTCTGGCTGTTTTTACCTTCTTACTTTCTATGGAGCAGTAAGATTGGTCATAGCTGCACCTAGCTTAGATTTTGACGTTAACAATGAAACAGTTCAATAGGACCAGTGGTGTCAAGTCAAGGTTCTTTATTGTCAGTTGCACCACATGTGGTACATGTGGTGTAACAAAATTGTGTACGCACAGTCCCAGTTACATCCAACAAAAGTATAAATTGTAAAGAAAAACAGTAATAAGATGTAAGATATGAACTAAGAAATATGCTAAACTAAGAATACACTAAACACTTAATAGTACAAAAACAATGCACCAAACAACAGCAGCACGAACATGAGTCTGTGTGAGCAGATGAGTACAAATGAACACAGCAGCATGAAATAAATCAGCAGCATGAAATAAATCAGCAGCGTGGATAGTCAGAAGCGCATATCAACAATAAAATGGTATCACAGTGATTTTTTTTCACAGTGATAATCATGATTAGGGAAATTAGAGATTCATGATTCTAACAGCCTCAGGGTAGAAGCTGTTCCTCAGTCTAATGGTTGTACACTTATGCTCCTCAACCTCCTTCCTGAGGGGAGCGGGGCAAAAAGTGTGTGTGCTGGATGAGTGGGGTCCTTCATGATGCAGGTGACCCTCTTCCTGCATCTGGAGGTGTAGATGTCTGTGATGGTGGGGAGACTGACTCCAATAGACTTCTGTGCAGCCTTCACCACTCTCTGCAAAGCTTTTCTTTCTGCAGCTGTGCAGCCTCCATGCCACACGTTGATGCTGGAGCACAGGATGCTCTCCACAGCACACCTGTAGAAGGAGGTGAGAACTGAGCTTCTCAGACCAGCTCGTCTCAGCCGTCTGAGGAAGTAGAGTCTCTGAGCTTTCTTGATCAGGCTGATGGTGTTGTTGCCCCAGCTGAGGTTGTCATTCAGGTGCACACCCAAATAGTTGTAGCTGGAGACCACTTCCACCGCAGATCCAGGTGTAGGTGTGTTTGTTCCGTCTGAAGTTCACAAAGTCCTTCATCTTCTTCACATTGATGTGAAGGTTGTTCTTCCTGCACCAGCTCTCCAGGTGTTCCACCTCCTGCCCGTAGCTGGACTCATCGTTGTTTGTGATGCATCCAACCACTGCTGTATCATCTGCAAACTTTACAATATGACAGCCTGGATGGGTAGCTGCACAATCATACATGAGGCGAGTGAACAGGAGGGGGCTCAACACACATCCCTGAGGGGAGCCAGTGTTGAGGGTTATGGTGGAGGAAGAAAAGTTGTGGATCCTTACAGACTGCGGTCTGTTTAAGTAGTCCAGGACCCAGTTGCAAATGGAGGGGCTTAGTCCTAGTGTGAGTTGTTTGACCACCAGGGTCTGAGGATCATGGTATTGAAGGCAGACGTGACGTCTACAAAGAGCATACGGACATAGGAGTCCTTCTGCTCCAGGTGGATGAGAGCAGTGTGGACCACATGGCGTCTTCAGGTGGTTGATGATGTGGGTCATGACCAGTTTTTCGAAGCGTTTAGCGACTATCGGGGTGAGGACTACTGACCAACAGGCATTCAAACCAGACACTGTAGAGCTCTTTCGGACTGGGATGATGGTTGCAGTCTTCAGGCAGGTGGGAGCATTTGCCAGGGTGAGGGAGGAGTTAAAGATGTCGGCCAGCACCTCACAGAGCTGATCGGTACAGTCTCTCAGCACCTTCCGTGGGATGTTGTCTGGGCCGGTTGCTTTGTGAGGATTAATCCTGAAAGTACTCCTTACTTTAGCTGAGGTCACACTGAGAAACTTCTCTTCCAGTAGTGAGATCAGTCTGGTGCTGGGTGGTCTGTTTGGGTCTTCAAAGCATTCGTAGAACTTGCTGAGGGCATTGGGCTGTGATGGGTCTCTAGGGCATTGTTTACTTCTGCTTTTATCATCTGTTATAATCTGTTTTATGTTGTACTTTGTTCATCTGAGGTTGTGACTGATTTATTTATTTTTATTTATATTTTATTATATATATATATATATATATATATATATATATTATTTTTTTATTTTTATTCAATTATAACCAAATGATTTATTGTTTAGAACTGATATGTAAAACATGAACTGTAAGAAAGGAGAGCTTAGATTTTATGATGCCTGTATGTAACTTTGCATAGCTATTAGATTTAAGAGGATTTTAAATGTGTTTTTATTATCGTTGAGCTCTGTTAGTGTCCATATGTGTTGAGACTTTTTTTATTGTTACATTATTTTGCTAGCTCCTTTTCAATGTCCATGTTTGAGTTCACCTTGAAAACAAGTTTTAAGTGCAAGATGTTGACATTTAATGACCTAAAAAGTGAGACCTTTTTATTAAGACTGTCCTAAAACTGATCCCCCCCCACCCGTTATTACTTTCCTATTTGTTGTTAATGTATTTCCAAAAGTATATGTGTGATTGCTTGTTTTTGTGCATCTAAAAAACTAGCCTTTGGCAGGACAAAAGCCCCAGGAGCCCATCTAGCAGTTTTCACCTGCCACACACCAGCAGACCCTCTCCACCCATTAAAGAAGACAACTCTCAACCCTCTGCTGTCATCAAGATGGGATGGCTGGACAAGAATCTACCTCAGGGGTATAAATGACACAAAAGCTGAATATTAGATATGCCCATTTATTGTCTAACAAAATGTTTGAAAATCTTTCATTAATAATGACAATAAAATGGTTGACAGTTGTATACAGTGTAGATTTACAATTCCACTCCTTTTGTGTATTTTTTGTTGTTTTTTTGACTTAATGCACAGGGTTCTTTACCAGAGACGATGGGCCAAGTTGGATCCTGACTATCTGAGATACTTTGACAATGAAAAGGTAACAAACTCTACAATAACGTCACATAACTTATAACTCATCAGTTTGTAAATCATTCAGCACAAACACATAGAGTTGTCTTTCATACCACCGTTACACAAGCTCCGCACACCTAATGTTAAACGTGTTTAATAAAACTTGTGTTGAAGGATGTGTACTCCAAGGGGATCATTTCAACAGCGTTCATCAGTTGTGTGAACAGCATAGGGGAGCTTAAGTTTGAGGTCGTCACAAGCAATCGGACTTTTACCTTCAAAGCTGAAAGTGAAGGTAGGCCTGTTTTTGTTTATTCGTCTGTATATAATTTGACAAAATAATTTTAAACCACTCTTAATTTTTTATTTGTTTTGAAGGAGCAGGAGTTGTGATCCTTTAAATTGGTCTTTATTTTTTCTAAGGTTTTTTAAGGTCTGTAAAAATGTGTTTGGGTAGTTTTTTTTTTCTTTTTCTTGCTCATTATGTGTTGGCAACATGATGGATCAGTGGTTAGCACTGTTGCCTCACAGCAAGAAGGTCCTGGGTTCAATCCCCAGTTGGACCTGGGGTCTTGCTGTGTAGAGTTTGCATGTTCTTCTCGTGCTTGTGTGGGTTTTCTTCGGGTACTCTGGTTTCCTCCCACAGACCAAAAACATGCATGTTGGGCTGCCTTCAGGCCCAGGTCTCTCTTGTAAAAGAGATCTGTGATCTCAGTGGGATTTGCCTGGTTAAATAAAGGGTAATAAAAATTTATTTTAAAACTACTTTTTTGTATTTGAAACTAGGAAAACTAGCAAATATTGCATAGTTTGACACATAAGTTAGTATTTTAGGGAATCACAAAGAACAGTGAGCTGAAAACTTGACATACTGTGATGTAGATAATCAATTAAAGGATGATGCATCTGGAACGAAAGAGTGAAGTCTTTGAAAGATCCACAGGAAATAAAACAAAACGATTGAACAAGACCAGTTTAAAAATTAAATATAAATCTAAGAAGTTTATCATTAAGTTTATAGAAAGCGCACATCTCGAGTATACATCCACATTTGTGCGTACGTGTTTTCCTAAAACATATTTTTCTCATCACCTGCAGCTGAAAGAAACAACTGGGTGAGCTCACTGCAGGGCTGCACCAGGGGGCGCCAGCGACAAAGCATCATTAATCTTGTTTCCACAATAAACCCCGATCATCAGGGATATTTGGAGCTCAGAGGGCTACGCTGCAAATATTATACTGTTGTCGCCTCAGATAAAGTCTTTCTCTACAAAAATCTAGAGGTAGGAGTACTCAAACATGTGAACAAACCTCACTTTGATTCATTTCATTTGCAAAACGCTTTAACAAAAAACTAAAATGATGTTAAATTTGTCAATTAAAAACAGTAGAAATTATTGATAATGTTTTTTTTT
>NC_056503.1:11885685-11888224 GCF_014905685.2 Nematolebias whitei
AATTTGTCAATTAAAAACAGTAGAAATTATTGATAATGTTTTTTTTTTGTATTTTTTTCCAGGATTATCGTATTGGAGTGGGGATCACATCTATTGACATGAATGTTGGCAATATTAAAGAATCAGATCGTCGGAGCTTTGATCTCACAACCCCTTATCGCACCTTCAAGTAATCATAAAACAATGCACTGACACTGTAGTGTAAATCATCAAGGTGACTTGCAGAAACATCCTGCACGCACATTGTGTAGGACCTTTATCTGTTTCTTTGAAATCAAAGGTTGACTGATAGGACTGTTCAAAGTCAATGCCAATTTTTACAAATTATGGCATCTGATGGCTTATATACAACACCAATATTTTTTATTTATTATTAGAAAATGTGTATTTTTCAAAAAACAAAATATAACAATGGTTAATTGTTAAATATTTCACTTTATTTAAATCAACACTTAGCACTTGTATACTTAATTAATTTATAGTAGAGCATTCTCAGCATTGTCCACTGAATAAAATCAGTTGACTGATTATTTTACGTCTTTTTAAAGTTGTATTTTGTAACTTTTGCTCTTTGTAAAAATCTGATGCAATAATCATAACTACTTTTGTAGCAAAAAAGTGCCTCTGTCATCTTATTACAGTAACTTTACATTATATATTTATATTTAAAGAGGGCGAATAAACTGAAGCATATCAATTTTATTTAAATTTAAACTCTTTTGTAAGCTGCCTGAATGTCTTACAAACTAGGCCTATATGTATCGGTTTGTTTCCTCTTTTATCTCATTTATGCATGTTTGGTGTAACAATTACTACATGGAAATGAATAACTGAGTTATTCTAGTTATTCTAGACTAAAAACATACATGTTAGGCTGCCTTCAGGCCCAGGCCTCCCTTGTAAAAGAGATCTGTGATCTCGATGGGATTTGCCTGGTTAAATAAAGGTTAATAATAATAATAAAATAGTTAGAAGAACTCATTCAGAAGTGGGCTCATGGTATTTTATGGACCCTTATCTCTCATCAGAGCTCTCAGCTGGGTGTTAAAGAATGAGACAAGCTGCTTTTGTTTGACTGTGTGTGAATAAGTGCACATGTTGTGTGGTGTGTGTGGTCTTTTGGCAGACAGTGCACAGCCTGCAGAGCAAGAGCTTGACAGGATGGGGAACTGTGAACAGGCTTTCTTGTTTCTGTGGTGTGTGCACGTGTGTGTGCACGTTTACATGAACAAATCTATTTCTGTACATTCAGTTTTTTGTGTTGATTTACAGTGGTGTCCAAAAGTTTGAGATGACAATCATCATTATTATTATTATTATTATTATTATTATTAAACCAGGCAAATCTCACACATATCTCTTTTGCAAGGGAGGCCTGGGCCTGACAGCAGCCTAACAAAATAAAATAATTTACTTAAGCAATAATATCAACAATAATCATTTTTCCCACTGGAAATAACTCAAAACTTTGAAGATTTTCTAAAATCATAAATTAATTTTCTGTAAATTAAACAATAAAAGCATTAATGCTTTGCATTACTCAGATTTTACATGACACAGTTATTTATCTGTTATAAGCTCTTTTAGTTGTTATTTTGTTTATTAGAATTATTATGCTATACTGTTAAATCTTGTAGTAAAATAATTTACAATATAAATGAAGAGAAGATAGGAAGTAAAGTGCAACTCAGTTCTTCCCCCCAAAAAAAGTAACACTGTCTGTATCACTTAAAAAAAAAACGCTTATTAAACAGGAAGTTAGTAAGCCTAAATGTACCACAAAGTTTGAAAAGCTATTATAAAAATAAAAGATGCTGAGATGACAGAAGTCATTTCATCATCTCAGAAGTCATCAAGTTTGTAAAAACTGTGGGAATCTTTGTCATTTCAGTTTTTGAAGCAAAAGTTCAAACCAAATAGATGTTTTGAAAGTACAATATTATTAACAAGAGCCATGGGAACTCCAAACAACTTTTTTCCACAGTAAACCATCTCCTTCAACCCAAACCCCCCTCACTTACAGAAACAACTGATGAACACTGCAATAACTTTATGGACTTTTTCCATAACAAAATTCACATCATCCGGTCTGCCCTGACAAACTTGGTAGTTTCACCTGCACCATTTTACAAGCCCCAGGATAACAATCCTCAAATTCTTCGATGTTTTACACCAGTCTCCGAGCAAGAAGTGACTGCTATTATCAAAGGAATGAAATCCTCTTCTTGTGCCCTTGATCCTTTCCCCACTGCTCTGCTGAAAATAAACATCTCTTTCATCAGTCCTTTGATCACATCTGTGATAAACCTCTCCATCCAAACTGGTTTTGTCCCACCTACCTTGAAAATAGCAATCATCAAACCTCTTTTTAAAAAGCCCACCTTGGATCCAGCCCATCATGTCAACTATAGACCTGTTGCCAACCTTCCATTTTTGTCCAAAGTGCTGGAAAGAATTGTGGCAGCCTGTCTACATGACCACCTCACCACTAATAATATCTATGAGGTATTCCAGTCCGGCTTTCTTTCAGCTCATAGCA
>NC_056503.1:11888324-11890584 GCF_014905685.2 Nematolebias whitei
TTACGAGGATCCGGACTTGTTTTACTCCAGTGTTCATCAGAACAACATGGCAGACGGGGTGAGGACAACTTTAGTGTATTGTTGTGTTTTTTTTCCTTCTTCCTCTGTGTAGTGTGATTGACAGTTGTCTCTTCCAATAGGAAATGTCCCTACAAGTACCTAAACAACAAGAAATGTGTTACAATTTCCTGGACAGTGATGACGAGCGCTTGGACGGTGACGAGTGAGTCTTGAAGCTCAAGTATTGAGTTTTTTTTTTAATCATTCAGGCGTGTGATAAAGAAATTAAAGTACGCCCTGATTTTTTAAAATCAGAAATGCAAAATTATCCGTTCTAATTATGTCTTACAAGCAGGTAAATACAACTCCAGATGAGCAACAATACATGCTATATTGCACTGTTTTAAATTAAGTGTATAAATCCTGATTTAACGCCCTGTTTAACAAAAATAGCTTGGATTATTTATTTATTATTTATTGCCTTTAACAGTTTCTCTCCTTAACACGCCACTCCTCTTTACAGCCTTGATTCTTTTCATTGAAGTTTGAGGGTATTAATTTAATCTGAGGCTATCTTATGGACACCATTCCTTCATAATCTGTTCTGTTGCATGGCATGATTTTGAGATGACCACACATTTGACTCAAAAATATTTTAATAAACCAGGAAGTTCTGATGGCGCTTAGTTTTGAATCAATTTCATGAGTAAACATCCCAAAGTGAATGAGAGCGTGAAGGTGGGCTGTCCAAATTAAATATGGAGAGAAACATGAGCCATAAAACTCTGACCAGTTGCTGTTACAGTCCAGCTCGTTCTGCACTTCCAGCTTGTTGTGTGTAAACACACTGAGCACACTTCTGTGGGCATTACCAAAGATGAACAACCTTTCCTGAGATGGGATAGAGGTAGGGCTTGGGACCAGAAAGTCGCGGTTCAATTCCCAACCATTCCCACATTTCGTGGTGTCTCTGAGCAAGACACCTACTGATTATCGCTCCCCAGGCACTTACTGCTCCACCTGGGTGTATCTCACGTGTGATGGCTTAGATGCAAAGAACTACAGTAATTCTGCCATTGTATGGGAACATACAATGATGACAATCTCAGACTACCCTTCCCGTCGTTAATGCCAAGGGACAATTTGCGTATGGAAGGTTAATGACTAGAAACAGCCAGATAATCCCCAAACCACCAGGCGTCCAGTGCTTTGTGTAAGGACCATGTTGGTTGGTTTTCTCTAAACATTGAACATTGTGGCCAAACATTGCCACACTGTTCTCATTTCCCTAAAGATCGTGATCCCAGAAGTCTTGTGGTTTGTTCATAAGTTATTTTGCAATCCTAAGCTGTGACGTCTTATTTTTTTTTCAAAAGATGAGGCATTTCTTCTGTACACATCACACTTGTTTAGGCTTTTTCTCTATGAAATAGAATTTAAATGTAACATTCCAACTAAGACCTGTGAAGTCTGAATTGTAGCTCGTGAGTCTTTTCTAGATTCTCTGAGCATTTTGTGGTCTAACGTTTGGTTTGAATTGGCTGTAAAGTTCTATTTTCTGCTTGTTCATGTTAAACTCACTATAGATAGATGGACTCTCATTGTTCATGAACTGTCTTGTAACTTTTCCAATATTGATGCAACATTTGCCTCTACATTGTCACTGAATATTTATTTCCTTGTTGTCAGTGTGTGGTGCTCACCTGAATGCTCCAGACCAAATAAATACTCTGGATATCTGCTTTTATTGTAGTGCTCACACTGACAGATGATTCTTTAATCCGTGTCTGGCTGTTTTTACCTTCTTACTTTCTATGGAGCAGTAAGATTGGTCATAGCTGCACCTAGCTTAGATTTTGACGTTAACAATGAAACAGTTCAATAGGACCAGTGGTGTCAAGTCAAGGTTCTTTATTGTCAGTTGCACCACATGTGGTACATGTGGTGTAACAAAATTGTGTACGCACAGTCCCAGTTACATCCAACAAAAGTATAAATTGTAAAGAAAAACAGTAATAAGATGTAAGATATGAACTAAGAAATATGCTAAACTAAGAATACACTAAACACTTAATAGTACAAAAACAATGCACCAAACAACAGCAGCACGAACATGAGTCTGTGTGAGCAGATGAGTACAAATGAACACAGCAGCATGAAATAAATCAGCAGCATGAAATAAATCAGCAGCGTGGATAGTCAGAAGCGCATATCAACAATAAAATGGTATCACAGTGATTTTTTTTCACAGTGATAATCA
>NC_056503.1:11890684-11891840 GCF_014905685.2 Nematolebias whitei
TCCTGCTCCTGTTTTTCATTTAATTTTTAGGAAATACATTGAATTTGATTTGATCTTCTACTCATTCCTGTTTAAATTACTTTGTGTTGTGCAGTTTTATTTCAAAATATATGGCAACAGGAACAGTTCATCTGTGGTGAAATAGAGACATTTATTTCCTTAATCCAAACAAAACCTTCACTAAATGTCACAAAACAAACAATCCATGGCCTGTAGTCCATATAATTTTTCTACGGAGGATCAGCTGCTCAGTCCCTGTTTCCAGCTCTTTTGAAGGTCAGTTACAGTAAAAACAAAAAATCTAAACCAGTCCATGGGTCACACCATGTCTACCTTAGATGAAAGAACCCAAACGCAACAAGTTGCATTTTACTCATTTATTGAGCAATTGTTTCCTTTAAACAGTGACATCACTGTCATGTTGTAAATTGTTTAAACAAACAAACAAAAAAAGAAAAATAATGTACCAAGCAGAGAACTCAACAAATAAAAATGTTTAAAGACATTATTATAAATTGGACGACGTCCTCAAGAAGTTCAGTGTATGTGGTCGAGGTAACGAGCTCGTTTGGGTGAAGCATGATGTCGTGCATCTTCCCAGACTTCAGAGCATCATTTACAGACTGGACCATTGCAGGTCTGGTGTTCCACCTCATCTCTCCACAGCTGGACCAGTCCAGAGCCTTGTGTAACTAAAAGTGAAAGAAGACGTGCACGAGTCAAAATATGGTTACCGTGACTACAAATTACAATTTGTTGACCTTTCTTTTAGAAAAAAATATTTTATCAAAAACAAGAGATTTACAATTGAAATTAAGTCAAGAAAATGTGACATTTGCAAATATAAATTACAGTAGCTCAATTTTTCTTTATTTATTTCACTTATCATATTTTATAATTATTTAATCAGCCTCCCCAGGCAGAGATTACAAGATGTTATGTATCTTACCTGCTCTGTTGAAGTGTGTAACAAGGGTCTTTGTGTCCAAAGCTGTTTAACAGCTTGCTTCCAGAGCTAACAGCTTCCTGTGTTAGGTAGAAAAATTAAATTAAATTAAAGACAAACAAAAAGCTTAGTGCTACTTCTTGTGCCATGCTTTCTAAAACAATTATTGAATAAAGGATTTACTTATGTAGATAAACATAGATGTTTTAA
>NC_056503.1:11891940-11892985 GCF_014905685.2 Nematolebias whitei
TTTCTTTTAGAAAAAAATATTTTATCAAAAACAAGAGATTTACAATTGAAATTAAGTCAAGAAAATGTGACATTTTCAATTATAACTTACAGTAGCTCAATTTCTCTTTATTTATTTCACTTATCATATTTTATAATTATTTAATCAGCCTCCCCAGGCAGAGATTACAAGATGTTATGTATCTTACCTGCTCTTTTGAAGTGTGAGACAAGGGTCTTTGTGTCCAAAGCTGTTTAACAGTTTGCTTCCAGAGCTAACAGCTTCCTGTGTTAGGTAGAAAAATTAAATTAAATTAAAGACAAACAAAAAGCTTAGTGCTACTTCTTGTGCCATGCTTTCTAAAACAGTTATTGAATAAAGGATTTACTTATGTAGATAAACATAGATGTTTTAAAACCTGTTAAAATAAACCAGAATGCAGGAACTAGCAGCTGCTTTATTCAAAAAGTTATGGTGGAGGACCCACAGACCTCACACCAATATGTCCCCCCTACAATAATTCTAATTATAATAACCACTGTGTGGTTCAAGCCAAGAGCCATTGTCAACACTGGGGGGGCAAAGGCCCCTAAAAAAGGCTTCTAGAATCACCCCTGGTGTGAAGAAATGAACTGAGAAAAATCAACCCTTGGCCTAAAATTTAACACAACAACATAATTGTACACATCATATCTTAAATCTAAAACAATTATTATAATATATATGCAACCAGCCTTTCATATAAAAACGTGGATATTTTTACCAGAGATTGTTTTCACTAAAGAGTTTGTTGTTGTAATGACATGGTTACAGCTGACAGTAACTATTTACACAATAAAGTGATGGTTATTCACGTTTTCCTCGATTTCAGTATCCAGCAGGACGTCACAATATAAAAATAGGATATTTTTACCGGAGAACTCGTGCACTTTAACCAGGTAGAGTTCGGGTTTTTTTTACATTACAAACAGCAACATATAATGAAGATTTTAACCTAAAAACACTCATAACAAAGCAGGGTATAATTTTAAAATTAAAAGGGACATGGTGGAGAAAAATGTGCTGT
>NC_056503.1:11893085-11898368 GCF_014905685.2 Nematolebias whitei
CCCCCCCCCCCTTCTCCCCTCCACTCCTCGTTTCATTGGTTTGACTGTGATCTGTTTGGTCATTTCATTGGTCAGATTTTTTTTACCTTTATTTATACAGGTAGTCTCATTGAGTCATGAGGATCCACCTCCCAAGACAGATGTGTATTGGGCAGCTGTGTGATCGCCCGGGTGTGACAAAGCTAAATGTTTCAGCGACAGGACGCTGTTAACCCGTTAAATAAAACATAAATTAGCTGCAGCGTTGTATGAGCCATTGCAGCTTATAGAACGTAATTATGGAAATTATAGCATATTAACATAACAAATATCTATAACTGCAATAACAGCAGATCTCAATTACTTTTATTTTCATAATGACCAATATTTAACAGGTCCGAACAACATTTGTTTCTTTTTATTTTGAAGCATTCAATTGTTATTTTTTCATTATCATTTTTGAATTTAACAGCATTGTAATGGCAACTGGTTAGCTGCTCTAATAATGACACAGTTTGAACAATTAAGATTTGATTTCAGCATTGGACATGAATAATTTTGTGTTTTCCATCCATAAATAAAGCAACAGTTGTAGCATAAGCAGCACCGAGGTGTGCTCCTCATTCCCACAGGTGTAAGAACATAAGTTCATGAAGCGGTGCAAAGTAAAGATGGAGGATTGTGAGTTTGGTGACTGGAAGCAGCAGCTGTGCGCCGCCTGACTCACTGCATTGTCCTGCACAGTGGTCGGTCTGAAACTCACAGGCCTCCTAATCCACAGAAACATTCCCAGGAAGCTGAAAGGACTCCAACACGTGTATGAGCATCACACCGACTCAAAGGATGGAAAATCCTGAGGAAAATGTCCGCGAGCAATCTGATCAAAACAGATCAGAACTCTGAGACAATCAATTGATTGTCTTATTTTAAATCTCACTCAGCAGAGACTCTGTTCTAACCAACACGTGTAGCGTTTATAAAATGGTTTTTTCAAGTGTAACATCAGCCTACGCCCCCACCCCATTTCCAAAAGACAGAAACACGAGCGAGCGTTATCGACCATCTGATTGTGAAAGGACCACGCATGAAGCGACAAACAGACTACGATGCCCATAAGTTCTGTTTGGACATGAGAGATAATGTTAAGGCCTCGTTATTTCCTCGTATGACTCATAAGAAGGAGCTGGAATCTTAATCAGTCACACATGTTCTCCCTCTGCACAGTTTCCTCTCACGCTGACACCTTCATTCCTTTAAACTCGCATGTAGCTAATCTGTTGCTAAATCATACACACACACATGCACACACATGCACGTCTGACGGATGAACAGGCACACACACACACACACACACACACACAAAAGACTGAGAAACACCTTTAGGGACAGTCGGAAAATGTGTGTGTTCAACGGAAAAAGGTAATTGACTTTGGAAGACTGAAAGGGGGAAAAAGGAGCCTTGATACCCCCCAGTAAACACACACACACACACAGGTTTGTTTTGCTATCTTTGTGGGACCTTTGCATTGACTTCCATTCATTTTTCATTCATTTCTATAGCCTAACCATGACCTTTATCCATAACCTAACCATTACCAGTACATACCTAACCCTAAACCTAACACATCCTCAATTCACACCTTAGTCCTAAACCTAGCCCCTAACCCACCAACGGGACTTCTTCTTATGAGGCCTGGGCTTTGGGCCCCATAAGGAGCAGTTGGTCCCCACAATGTAGTATAAGTTGGAAAAATGGGCCTCACAAAGTAGCATAAACAAGGACACACACACACACACACAGAGTAACTCACAGTCTGGTGTTAAATGTGACTCACGGACACTCAGAACCTGTGAGTTGTGCACATTGTGGCTGGAAGTGGGTTAAGAGCCTATTAAGTGACAAGGCAGAGAAGCAAACTGTTTTAACCTCAAAACATGGAGTTCAGCAAAGTGACAAAAAGCCCATTCTCAGACTGAACCAACATGGCCCATGGCAGAATGAAGAGGTCAGAAAATTAAGAAGGACTCAGATAAAACCCTGTAACTTTGAGACGGTTGTCATCTTGCAACACCTGGAATAAACTAGAATGTTTCTTCGAGCTAAAAGCAAGGCAGCGATACACAGGAGTGCATTTCCATCATACAAAAATATCGCACCAGCAACAAATGTCAATTTTATTTTTATCTTTATTTATTTAACCTTCATTTTACCAGGATAAAAAAAACTCATTGAGATTAAAAACCTCTTTTTCAAGAGAGACCTGGCCAAGAGGCAGCAACAAATACAACACAAAAAATTACACAGTTACAAGAAAATGTCAAGCTATACAAAACAGGTAGCTCTAAAAACAGGTACATGTCATTGGACTGCCCTCAATAACTTTTAGTTTGGATGTAAAAGCACTGAGTGAGATTAAATCAGTCAATCTCAAAGTTTCTTGTAGCAAGTTCCAAGAGGGAGCAGAGTGAACGAAAGCCTTCGTATCCAATTCAGTCCGAGCAAAAGGGACAGAAAGACGCAGCAAATCGTGTGAGCGAAAAGTATAAGAGTCAACAACAAAGTCCATGCTCAATAATCCATATAATCCATATAAGGTCAGAGAAATGCATTAATCTTGTTTTGTCTTGTGAAGCACCTTGGTCAATGCAAGGCGTTGTTGGAAGGTGCTATAGAAATAAAGTTTATTATTATTATTATTACCCTGCGGAGCGAGCTCCGTCTGTTTACATTCACACTGCACTCAAACAGCGCTGGAGTTCTCTTCTACCGGACCGAGACCTATGTTTTAGCCCGGGCCAGAGTTCGCCTTTTTGTTCCGTGACAGAGTTCGATGGCACACCTCCCTAAACGAACCGGACTTTTGAGGAAAACGAGCTAGAGTTCGATTAAAGTGGACTAAACAGGGCTGGTGTGAATGCACCCTTAGACACAGATGCTGACTCACTCTAGGTTAAAAACCAATGAAAAAAAAAAGTGTTTTTAAACGAGTTTTAAAAACAGAAAGTGACGGGGCCTGCCTCACCTCCAGTGGCAGCTCATTCCACAATTTAGGAGCCAGAGCTGAAAAGGCTCTGTCTCCTCTGGATTTATAAAAGGTTTTCAGGACTGCTGAAAGCATCTGGTCAGAGGTTCTAAGAGCACGTGATGGTATGTAAAAGTGAAGCAGTTCAGACAAATAAAAGGGACTAAGACCGTTCAAAGACTTAAAAACAAACAATAGAACTTTAAAATGGATTTGAAACTGGACAGGAAGCCAGTGGAGGGACATCAGAACTGGAGTGATGTGCTCACGCCTGCCTGTACCAGTCAAAAATCGTGCAGCAGCATTTTGTACCAAGGTCATGGTTGCCCTCTCCATGATCCTCCATCTGCCTGCATGGACCTAACTCTACGGACAGTTCGGTTCCGCAGGGAAACCTTAGATGTTCTGTGTGTGCCGGACCCAGTTCTCGAGGGCAGTATGGGAGGGCAGTTGTAGCAGTTGTTATTATCATCATGCTGCTAACGGGACCTGCCAACAACGATTTGCCAACACTGCTTACCAGACCACGCCGCTAACAAAACCATGCTGCTAACGGGACCAAGTTGCTAAGAAACCCTCACTGCTAACAGAACCACTCTGCTAATAGGACCGTGCTGCTGTAGATGTATTTCACTTTTTCACTTTTGGCGCCTTGTTTTTGTATTTTTGTTGCATGGTTGGTAGTTCTTCTTCTTGTCTTTTTTTGTTTTGTTTTGTTGTGTTTTTGGCAAATCGAGACGGTTCTCGTCCTCAGCATTTCATGGCATTGTTGGCCTTGTGTTGATCTGCATATGACCAAAAAAACCTAACCTATGTGTCTATGTGTGTGAGTCTGTTAGTAAAATATCTCAAACCGCTAGATAGAGTTTAGTAAAATTATTAGAAAATAGACGACGTAAAATGGCTATGACTTGGTCAGCTTTACAGACTTTAAGCTAATTTGAGTGTGCTAACAGCTGAGAGTTATCCTCAAGATCTCCGACATCGCATAAGAATGAGCTTGACACAATTCCTGAGCTTTGATTGTGTTGTTACAGCTGTCATTTCCCAGAACGAGACAATTTCAAATTAAAACTGGCATGAACTGTAACGAGCGGTATTATACCTTCAGAGAATGCTCAACCTTTACTTAATTGGTTTTCTTTTAATTGTTTCAAAGAAACTCTGTCTCGATTACATGAACAACAACAGGAATTTCAAGTTACCGGTAAGTTCTGAAGGAGGAAGTTCATGTGCTGTGTATACACCTGAAGATATCGATGCTACTGTTAAACATGTGACCATGCAAGAAACCACTGCCTGAGTTTTTCAAAAACAACCAGGACAAAACAAAATTAATTACATTAACTACTTGTGTATGTACTCTAATTAAATAGTATATTTTGTGAAACAGTTGAGGAATAATGTTTTATTACTAAAAAAAAAACGATACAAAATAACATTTTTGTGCCTTTCAGCACATTCATTATTTCATTAAATGAGCAGTTTAGAGTATCAAAAATCTCTCCATCATGGTCTCCTCCCACCTAACATTTAAATCCTGCTGTAGTTTTTAAATCACAGATTAGGAAAACTCAAAGCCATATATCACATTATCACTCAACTCCAAAAACAGAAGCAAATAAAGCTGATATTGCCAATTTTCTACGTCATATTTCTTATTGTTAGCTTTTAAAAACTTCACTGAACAACATTATATACAGGATTAAAATAATATGTGACAGAGAAATCACAGCATAAAGGTGAATGGTTGCCAGTCCAGCTAAACTTTAATTTACTGCACATTTCCATCTGAGTTGTAGTTTGAAAGGACCAGTTAAATACACGATAAGACAACGCACAAAAGTTAAATAATTATCCACTATTCGGCCTAAACCACTATTTTGGCAGCATGGTGGTTTAGTGGTTAGCACTGTTATCACACAGTAAGAAGGTCCTGGGTTCAATCCCTGGTTTGGACCTGGGGTCTCTCTATGCATGTTCTCCTCGTGTTTAAGATTAATAAATAATAAATTAAAGTAACTACGGTGACTAGTTAAGGAAAATGTTGTGTTACTTTAACAGTCTGCTGAGTGTTTGTGCATGGGTTTCTGTAAGTGCAGTTCAGAATTATTTAAAAAAAAAAATAGCTCTACACAAAAATAAGAAGAGTAGAGTCAAACCCCCCCCCCCCTTAAATTCAGCTGCAAAAGCAGCTTTAAAAACAGATTATTCAGGAACGCTTTGGTGATGCAACCAGGTTGTATTTTGACTAAAAACTGTTAGACCACCAGGAGCTTGG
>NC_056503.1:11898468-11901532 GCF_014905685.2 Nematolebias whitei
ATAATTGTACACATCATATCTTAAATCTAAAACTAAAACAATTATTATAATATATATGCAACCAGCCTTTCATATAAAAACTGGGATATTTTTACCAGAGATTGTTTTCACTAAAGAGTTTGTTGTTGTACTGACATGGTTACAGCTGACAGTAACTATTTACACAATAAAGTGATGGTTATTCACGTTTTCCTCGATTTCAGTATCCAGCAGGACGTCACAATATAAAAATAGGGATATTTTTACTGGAGAACGCGTGCACTTTAACCAGGTAGAGTTCGGGTTTTTTTACATTACAAACAGCAACATATAATGAAGATTTTAACCTAAAAACCCACATAACAAAGCAGGGTATAATTTTAAAATTAAAAGGGACAAGGTGGAGAAAAATGCGCTGTTTGAGTTTATTTACTGACGGTAAACATCAGCTCTTCACTGCAGCTGAGACGTTTAAAGCAGCACAGCACCAACACAACTCTCGTGAAGTTCAGGGTTATTTGACACTTTCCTGCCCGTTCTGTGAGTTTAATAGACAGACAGTTACTTCTTACCTTGTGTTGCAAACTATTTTCAGCTACTCGCTCAGTTTCTTTGCTGGGAGACTTCGCTGCTCCTCCCGCCCTTTCGGTGAAATGCTACGGCTGGAACAGTTGACTTCTGGGAAATGCAGTTCTTTTGACTTGTGTTAAAGTCAGAGTCAGAGTTTCTTTGTCATTCGCACCTCATGTGCTACATGTGGTGGAGCGAAATTATGTACACAGGGTCCCAGTTACATCCAAAAATAAAATGTATGAGAAAAACCGTAATAAGATCTGATATGAACTAAGAAAAACATCAACTAAAAATACACTAAGCACTCATAACATAAAAACATTACGTCGAACATCAGCACAAACATGAACATGAGTCTGTGTGAGCAGATGAGCACGCATGAACACATCATCATTGAAACAGATCAGCAGCAACATGATGTGATTTTTCCACAGTGATTGTTTTGGTTAAAGATTAAAAAAAAGTGAAGGCTTACTGAAAGAAAACTACAAAATAGCTGCGCCCATGTTTTTTTTGTTTATTTCATTTTCATTTTTGGTTATTGGTCGGATCCCGCTCCTGTCTGCTCCCATTAGCTTTCAGTCCGGTCACGTCCCGGTCACATGAGTTATAATGAGGTTGACTCTGGTCCCGCCTGAATCCGTCCGGAATCACGTGACCCGCGGTACTCCTGAAAAAATGTCATCCTCTAACACAGACAGAGAGCAAAAAAGCAGGAGGAGAACAGGGAGAAGGAAGAAACATGTGCGCCTCATTACAGGGCCAGTGAGGGGAAAAAAACTGGAACTGGAACACGCTGCCATATACGCCGATCCAGAGCATCTCAAACATGCTCAATGGTTGACATGTCCGGCGCGTATGCTGGCCATTCAAGAACTGGGATGTTTTCATCTTCCAGGAATTGTGTACGGATCCTTGCAATATGGGTCTATGCATGATCATGCTGAAACATGAGGTGTTGGTCATGGATGAATGGCACAACAATGGGCCTCAGGATCTTGTCACGGTATCTCTGTGCATTCAAAATGCCATCAATAAAATTTTCCAAGAATTTACCAAAAATAAAATAAAATACATCAGTGTTTGTTGTGCATAACATACGCCTGCCCATACCATGACCCCATTGCTACCATGGGCCACGCGATTCACAGCGTTGACTTCAGCAAACCTCTCACCCACAAGATGCCGTACTATCTGCCTTCTGTCCTGTACAGTGTAAACTGGGATTCATCTATTAAGAGGACACCTCTCCAAAGTGCCATACACCATTGAATGTGAGCATTTGCCCACTCAAGTTGGTTATGACAACAAACTACAGTCAGGTGGAGACCCCCATGGGGATGACGATAATGCAGATGAGCTTCTTTAAGATGGTTTCTGACAGTTTGTGCAGAAATTCTTTGGCTCTACAAACTGATTGTTGCAGCAGCTGACCACATGGCTGGTCTCAAACGATCTTGGAGGTGAAGATCCTGGATGTGGAGGTCCTGGGTTGGTGTGGTTACACCCTGTCTGCGGTTGTGAGGCCGGTTGGCTGTACCGACAAATTCTCTGAAACGCCTTTGGAGACGGCTTATGGTAGAAAAATGAACGTTCAATTGATGAGCAACAGCTTTGATGGACATTCCTGCTGTCAGCATGTCAAATGCATGCTCCCTCAAAACTTGCAACATCTGTGGCATTGTGCTGAGTGATAAAACTGCACATTATAGAGTGGTCTTTTGTTGTGGTCAGCCTAAGGCACACCTGTGCATTAATCAATATGTCATCAGCATCTTGAAATGCCACACCTGTGAGGTGGATGGATTATCTTGGCAAAGAAGTGCTCACTAACAAAGATTTACACAAATTTGTGTTACGTTTATATTTTTGTTCAGTGTATTAATGTTTTGCCCTTGCTGCAGGTATTTTTGGAGCTCGGTAATGAGCGGGTGAACAGTTTCTGGGCAGCTAATGTCCCTCCAAGTGAAGCTTTAACGCCCTCAAGCAGTAGCGAGGACAGACGGCGCTTCATCACCAACAAATATCGCCAGGGCAAATACAGGAAGTACCATCCTTTGTATGGTAACCAGAGTGAGCTCAACAACGTGAGTTCATTTCCCCAACTGAATTATTTGCTTCTATGTTTTGGCTCTCATGTTTTATGATTCATCTGCTTCATCTGCTTTTTGCAAAGTTATTATGTAGGAATATGTTTAAAAGTAAATTCAGTTTAATGCATTTTTACTAAAAACTGAAAAATTTAAGTCCAATTCACTCTAAAGTATTGATATAATAGTCATGTATTACTGAATTTCCTTTTTCATACAATTTCTAAAAAAAAACAAAAACAAAAAAAAAAACAGCTGGGCATTATTCTGTAGTAAAAGACAATTTTCTTCCCATCTGGAGGTTTTCTCAATTTAAAATAAGTCTGGGTAGGGTCTTACATTATTTTTTTTACCTTGTCCTGGATAAATTGCTTTAAATTGATTTATTTGCTTCCTGCTTTACTTCGTATTGCAATATAGCA
>NC_056503.1:11901632-11911728 GCF_014905685.2 Nematolebias whitei
TGTGTGTGTGTGTGTGTGTGTGTGTGTGTGTGTGTGTGTGTGTGTGTCACTGTTTGGAATGTTCAAAGGAAGGTTAGGGAAGTTTAAGTGTTTTTCTTCCTCCACTGTTTGTGCTACTCCTGTTTTGTATCTTCTGCTGACTCTTCCAGTGGTTCTCTCCTGATTTCAGATATCTCGTAAACTTTCTGATTTAAGAAGTGGTTCCCAAAAGTGTTTATGACTGTTCTTTTTTTAATTTAATCATTTTTTAAATATTTGCAATTCTCTGGCTGAGCTTGTTACATTTCTTCATGGGTGTGTCTTAAGAAATTCTAGGCAGTTAATTTATTTGTGGCAACTTTGTTCTTACAACAGAAGACATTGACAAATGGGCAGTGCTCAAAGAACAAGTTTGTGTTTTGAGTATTGGAGTATAAATCAGGCTTATTATTCTATTTTTGTCTTTTTAATCCTCTCTACAGTTCTTTGTTGATTTTTTTTCCCTTTTTTTCCTGAGTGTGACATCATTACTCGCCGATTTAACTGGAATGTTTGGTAACTCCGCCTCTCCTCCTCCTCCTCCTCTCCTCCTCCTCCTCCTCATCTACTCCTCCTCCTGTCCTCATTGTTTGGCTGTGACTGCTGAAGAAAGCTGATCTCTTCACTCTTGGCTTTTTTCTTTCCGTTGTAAGTAAGTTTCTTGTAAACTTTCTAAGTAAAAGCTTCATAAATTAGTTTACATTTTTTACATTTTGAACTTTAATGTCTGTTGACATTAAAGTTAACATTGTTGACAGTAGAGTTTTACAGGAACTGAAAACCTGAAGGTAAGGCTGTGTGTATCTGTAGGACAGGGTAGTGAAAATATTTTCATGCGAGTACATCTGTTTAGTTCAAGCTTAGGTTAGTTAAAGATCGTGTTGTTTTGAGGAGGGTAAGTTCGAGCTTTTATTACGCTCTTCATGGACTTTGGATGTTGGGTTGTGATATCGGTGTGAAACTGCACACGCACTTGTTTGTGTTGCACAGTTTTGTATCAGAACTAGTCATGTTTATCCATGTTTGCAATGATTGTTTGTGTGCGTCCATGTTCCTCACTGGAATGGGCTGGACTATGTTAACATGCATATTAATGTGCATGTGGGCTTGTCTTTGTGCCATGTTTTGTAAACTTTCCATGTGTTTTCTGTGACCTAGTCTCTTGGTGGACACACAGTCTTCTTTTCACTCTGTCACTGTTTGCTGGCAACCATTGATTTTCAGTTCAATAGTCCCGTTTTGTCCTACAGCTATTTAAAGTTAAAGTGATCTCAGGGACAAATGAGAAAATAAATACTTTGAGTTTTTTGATCAAGGAAGAAGCAACAAGTTTACCAGATGAGAGCTCGAGCACAATTGGATTCTGAGAAGAAGATTGTCTGCCTTTACCGGTTAGGTGATGGGATACAAAGACAGATGACAAAGTTGGAAAGAAACAAATGCTGGACAGGTTGGTCTAGTCAATTACTGTACAGTAGATTGGCAATTGAAAGCTGGAGATATCTTTAAAATGTTTCACGTAGTGGAAAAGCCTCCAGCTATGACGTTAATGTACACACACAATTAAAATACATGGAGGTTTAAATAGCAGCATCAATATTTGTTGTTTTCACACATGAACACTAGAGATGTTATGGAGAACCTGTGGACTGCTTGGTCGATATTTTTTCTGTAGTTTCTGGTCACAGCTGCAGGGTTGGCTTTTTTTTTTTCTCCCCCTGTTAGAAATGGGCTTTCACATCTGGAAATTTGAAGGACAGTATGTGGGGGAGGCAAGATGTGATCCAGAAAGCCAGAAAAGCTGTTTTCTCGACATCTTGGCAAAAGAGACTTCTTGTTGTGCTGATTGGAACATTTTTGCAAGATGTTTCATTTCCCTGAAACATCTCAAAAGCACAGAGACAACAGTGCAGGTCTGATTAGAACATAGCTTATAAACACCTAAACCAACATGATCCAGGGGTGTCAAACTCATTTACTAAAGGGGGCCAATTTTAAAACCTTTTTCAAACTAAGGGCCAATTTCAGAATCTACATGAACTCAAATCAGATACCCAACATCTTTTCTTGGTTCCAGGTTCCTCAAAGAGGGATTGATTGGTCTCATTTAATGCTCTCTGTTGCACTTTTGACATCATAATCAAAGATTACTGAAATAATTCAAGTGAAAAAAGTATTTTACGTTTAACATATCATTTTGGGGGCCAGAGAAGATGTCAACAAGATCCACATTTGACCCCCGGGCCTTGAGTTTGACACATGTGATATGCTATTGGCTAACGAGAACATTTTAATCTACACAGTAAAGGAGACTGATGCTGTGTCCCTCATTTTAGACTTTTGTAAACACTATTAACCACAAATACTACAGGAAATGGACAACAAAATGCTCTCTTGGGACATAAATAATTTCTAGGTAGAATGCTAGTTTGGTTATAGAGTGCCTTGTACAGTTAGAAAGATTTTATTTCATTCTTAATTTTATAAGAAGCTAATGAATAGAAGCTGAAACAGGAGACAGCTTCTAAACCTTCATCCATCCATCCATTATCTTTTACCCGCTTCTTCCATTTTGGGTCACGGGGGTCGCTGGTGCCCATGTCCAGCAGTCACTGTGCGAGGGGCGGGGTACACCCTGGACAGGTCTCCAGTCCATCACAGGGACACATGGAGACAAACGAGACAAACAACCATTCACTCTCTCACTCACATCTAGGGACAATTTAGAGTTACCAATCAGCCTAACATGCATGTTTTTGATCTGTGGGAGGAAACTGGAGTACCCGGAGAAAACCCACGCATGCACGGAGCGAACATGCAAGCTCCACCCAGAAAGGCCCCTGGACCGGGATTTGAACCAGGGACCTGCTCGCTGAGAGGCAGCAGCTCTACCAGTTGCGCCACCGTGCTGCGCGCTGCTAAACCTTGAGTAGCATCTTTTTGGATGAGCAGAGATCTTTTCAGAGAGATTTTTGGATAGTCTGACAAGTAGTTTGATGAAACAACAAAAAAGGAGACCTCAAAAAGTTTATTAGCATATTTTATTCACTTTTTCTTCAAAAACCAATTTTTTTTATTTTTTTTTGCATAATCAACCCAAAATTAACAAAGTCCCACATGCTGCATTTTGTTTTCAAGCTTGACTTGGCTTTCTTTTCCTGGAGGACACATGCTGGTTTGTCACCAGTGTGTTGAGTCAAATGACAGCCATTCATGGCTCTGGCTTCCTCTGTGGTGAGCTATTATCTTGTGCTTTCTGAAGCCCTGCTAAAATGTCAATCCGCCTGGTCCCACATGTTTGTGGGAGTGGAAAGATGCAAATAAGCATAAAAATGTGTTTACTAAAGGGATGTAGAGTTCTCCAAGTCGGAGTATCTCCTACACACTGGTGAAGATTCTCAGTCATCCAGGACATGGCAAATTCAAAAAGTTCCAGGACAAAAACAACTGGACATCCGAGGATGAGAAGCAAAACGTCTTCTGTTACAAATAAATTCCAGTTGTTTTTGTCTTGAAATCTTTTGAATTTATCTCCTACACAGGTTTCAGCTTCATGTTAGGGACAGTTGTCAAAAGTCGGGCTGAAAAAAGAAACTGTCCAGATGACCCGACTGAGAGTTATTGGATGTTTGTGAGGATTGATGGGTCAATCTGCATATGCAACTAGCTCATCTCAGCTTTATAACTCGAACCCCTCACTCTCTGTTCTTTGAATTGAGAAAGCTCCTCAGATGAGAAACGAAACATCTTTTCTTAAAAATAAATTCCAGTTGTTTTTGTCCTGAACTTTTTTGAATTTATCATGTCACCGTTTTAGAGAATGTGTTTTTGTTTATAAGAATGGGGGGAAAATAGCTTTAAAACTAGAAAGTCACATTGTTCCTTGGTTGACTACTACAAATCCAGCTTGTTGGTTGTGCTGGTGGCAATCGAGATGTTGTTGGCATTTGATCAGCAAGTTGACAGCAGAAGACATTCCTCATGTTTTTTTGTTGTTGTTGTTCGATTTGTATAAAATGGTGAACTTTAAAAAAAACCTTTTCATTACTTCGCATTTTTTGCTTCCTGAAGCTTAGCCCCCTCATTTCCTCAGTCACACTGTGGGATTTGAGACAATCAGTTGTTTCTGTATTCAGTCTGCCTTCTTGTTCTCAGTTCTTCACCCATTCTCTACGTTTCCAGTTGCACTCATTCTTCTCTCTACTTTGAATCTCTTTGGGTTTTCTCCTCCCTCTTTCTGTAAAATCCATTCCTGGTGATGTAATGATGAAGCATGCGTATTTGCGCTCTTTCTCATCTGCGTTTAATATTTGAACATGAACATGTGACAGTCTGGGTGGAGTTTTGGCATAATGTGCAGTAAAAATCTACAAAGCGTAGACTTTGTGTCTGTCTCTCTATAGGTTGAGTTTCCAGCCAAGCGCAATCAGCCTCTGATGGACGTGCCCGACTGAAATGCTTTCATCTTGTTTTCACAATATTTTCTTTCTTCATCCTTTTTTTTTTCCAACTTTAGTCCATGTTACTGGAAAGGGCAGATGGAGGGCTGTGATTTTTAGACACACCCAGATAAAATCTCGGTCTCTGTGTCTCTCTGGGGGAACTTGTCCAAGATTCTTGTATTCCCCTCTTCTCTCCTCCCTGTGTTATTCCATTGCTCCCTTTTCATAGGCAGCAGATGTTGAAGGGTGAGGCCTTTAAACTCTCAAACAACCCATTTCCTCATTGCACTTTGTTCCGATTGGTCTGTGTCACAAGGTCAAAGGGAGCATGCTTGCTTTTCTTTTACTGCAGCACACTGACCTACATAGATTTTCACATGTAGGTCCAACAGGATGGTTTTGTTTTTCCTGCGTGTTGTATGACTTCACCGTGAAATAACAAAATGTTTTATTAATCTATTCGTGAAAAACGGGTTTGTTAAATAGAATGGTCTTATGGTTAAAATTTGTAGCATGCATGGCTATTTCTATAGTAGAATGTAAAATAGCCTGCAGAGATTAATTAGAAAGATTGATGTTTCTGGTCTATAATACATTGATCCAGTACTGCTTTTCAGATTTGATGGTCAAAGTGGACAAAACATAAAAGGTATAAAATAAGCTATTTAATTTTCTCATGTGAGAAAAGCTAAATTTATGAGGGACCACCAGATAGTTTTCTTTATTTGTTTTATACAGACTCTCAATAGTTGTATCAGTCTAAAAAGGCATCAAATAGTTTTAAATGCTCCAGAGGGATCTTGAGTTTTTTTTAATTTTTATTCAAAGATAAACAATTTGAGTTTATTTTGTTTTTATTTACGTTACTGCCAAACATCATTTATTCTTTTCCAGCAGGACCAAGAACCACTTTTAGATCCGAAGTGAATCTTGCATCTAACTTTTTGTGTTTATGTTACTGCATAACATTTTATTGCAGACTAATTTGAGGTTAGAGGCTGTATCAGATCTGTCATTGAGCAAACATTGATCCATAACTGGTATTAATGGGATTCTTAGGACAGCTGGGACGTTTGGGTTTAGGAAAGCAACTTTTCAACTGAAATAACAATTAAAATATATTTTATGGAAGATGATGTCAGGCACTCCATTTATCCATAATTCATTTAAATTCTTGGGGCAGTCATGGCTGAGTGGTTAGAGCAGTCGTCCTCCAATGGGAGAGTTGGGGGTTTGAATGTGATAAAGCTCTGATTCTTTATAGAGGTATAGTAGAGTGCTGTGTGAATGTGTCAATGAGGCACAGATTGTGTTGTAAAGAGCTTTGAGTGTCTTGATAAAATAGAAAGGTGCTGTGTAAGTACAGTCCATTTACCATTCTTGTTGAGTCAACTGGAAGACACGACGTGACCACTTTGAATTTTTGATTTGCTCCTCACATAAATGAAACCAAACTTCTGCTCATTAAGGCTAGACATATCACCCATTGTAAGATTCACAAGGTCCTTTAAAATGAAGTGATTTACAAATGAACTGTGGCATTGTGATTTACAGCTGAGGAATGTTCATGTGGACGTCTTTAGATGGCACACCGCAGCTTTTTGTTTAGAGCTGCGAGACACAAAAGAAAGCAGTTTGTCTCAGTGACTTGTGTGTGTGTTGTGGACATTTCTTGTGCAATTTTAATCTCTGTTAATTGGTTTGTTTGTTTGGATGTGTGTGTTGGAGCTCAGCAGAGCTTAAATAGAGGAGGAGTGCAGTTCGTGTGTGACGAAGTGCTGTGGAATTTCTCAGACAGACTGAAAAAGAGCTTAACACAAGACAGACGTGTGTGTGTGTGTGTTTGCATGAATCAAAATGAAGTTGCCTCTTTAAAAACATCAATCCTTTCACATGAGCATGCATCAGGAAATCCTTTCCACAGTTTTAACTTTATTCTGATTCTGTGTTTCCACCTTCTCCTTTTTTATTTTAAGATCTACAGGATTTTTTGTTCAGCTGTCCTCTTGAGGCCTTAATGTTAGGAGTCCTGAGATTGTTGTCACTCACAGAGATCTGCCTTTGTTCATCATCATAATTTAAAAGCAGTACAGTAGTCCCTCGTTTATTGTGCATCTGTACCCTGAAGCCTCGCGATAAGTGAAAAACCACAAAATAGGAATAGTAGTACAAGTATTAAGTAGTATTAAACACTTCCCACACTCTTACAATATTCTAAACAATGTTTCTAAACTCCAAACGCTCTAAAAGAGCACAGAATGTCATGATTTCAGCTCCCTGCCTCTTCTCTTTGCCACATGCAAGCGCTCTTGGCCACGCCCACTTCTCAGCTCTGCACGCAGAACAGCTGACCAGTTGCAGCAGGAAGCTTATCCCGCTGCTTTGGGCTGCACAAAGGTGCAGCAGGTGCTAAATAATGTAAAATAATTGATTTTAAATAAAAATTCCTTGCCGATCGTGTGTCTCATCCATCAATCAGCCAATTGTGGGTCATGTCAAATGATTAAACGAGTCCCGAGGCTCAATGGGACTAACCTGTATAAATTAAGGTTGAATGAATGTCCAATCTTATTTTGAAAAACCGCAATAGAGCGAATCTGCGATTAACCAACAGCGAAGTAGCGAGGGACTACTGTATTACTAATCCACTGTAGCAGCAAAACCAGTTTATTGTTCAGTGACTGAACACCTTTTTTCTTTTAGTGTTTTGACACTTTGTTGATTGTTGATTTTTTTTTTTTTACAGATTGTTTTCTCTAGATTTACTGTATATGGAGTATTAAATACATTTTAGACCAGTTTAGCTTACTTTACTCTTAGATAAGTGTTTATTTTCTTTTAAATATCAGTAATTACTAAAGATCCTCAAACATCAGCAGATTTTGAAAGAATTTACATGTTTGAATTGCACAACACTTTATTGGTTGTTCCAGCTCAGAGTACAAAATAAGTCCACATATGCAATTAATTCCCAAATAATCCTGTCATTTTTTCCCATAATGATATGGAACACATTCATTAGAAAACGCATAAATATTAGTTTGCACACCAAATATCAGTATTAACAGGTACTATAGAGGTAAAGACTCATCATTTGTGTCATCTACTGACTAGACAGTTGCTGCAGGTGCAACATAGCAATGCTTACTGTAGATTAGCTGTAATGATTTAGTTCTCTGCCAACATTCAATGCAGTGCAACACATTCTCTAAAGTGGTTTGTTTTTTCCTCTGTGCCGTGTCATCTACAGGCTCTTTGCATAAATGTGCAGTGCAGCGATTTGCTGGAGACTTTGAGCCTGATTTTCTGCGGTGCAGAAGTGAATTGTTCGACTGGTATGGAAAAATGTCCAACCCCTGAATACATCGCCAGTGCACATTCACAACCCCTGCAGGCCGAAATAATCAGACATAACCTCAACACAGGTACAATATGCATGTGTGCATGTTTGTTTTCTTTTGTACAGCACTTTGGTTGGCCTTGTTGCTGTTTTAAGTGCTATATAAATAAATTGGTATGGTATGGTAATATCTGTGCCTTCAGGGGGGCATTTCTGTTTTTGTTTTTGTTGGTGTTTTACGTTAGAATTGAAGAGAGTTTTTATGAAACCTAAGCAGAAATCTGTCAAATAAAACCCAAACTGATGTCTTTCTGCGTTGCAGCACCTATAACAACTATTCACTTCCTATTATGCTTTTGTTGCTGTCATAATTCAATCATAGTCAGTACAAACTGACCTTCTTTTTACTCTAATAAATGTTGCAGGTTTAGGTTTAAGATAAATATAATGTTATTCCTGTAGTTTCTATTTAGCTTGATCTTGAGACATTCACCACTTTCCAATAATTATGTGAAAAGTGACTTTTGTTGCTTACGCTATATTTGCTTGTTTTTTCATTGTCTTTGTGTCACACTGCAGAGGTAGTCGATAGACTGATTTATTCGTGCTACATTACAAAACGTCTGCTGGACAGGTTTGGTGTTTTGAATTGTTAAAGTTGTTAGTCCTTTCTTTCCTCTGTAGAGCTGCCACAGTTACAAGTAGACAGCAGTATGGATCTGGAACATTACCAGCCGTCACCATGTGCGTCTTACACGGGCTTTCTGTTCAAAACTGCCTCCATGACCCGGGCTGCCACAGAACGCAAGCCCAAAGAGGGTACGTGGAAAAAATTGTGTAGCAAGCACCAACACTTGCTCTTGCTGAAAACATTAAAAAGTATTTATTTTGAACAAACTGTCTTGTAGAGTTATATCAGACCTCACCAAACACTGAGGTCCGTCAACCTTGCCGCTAACACTTTCATTGCAGTCCCCTCTCGATGAAATACTTAAAACGCCCGTTTGTCCGTGTGTGCAGAGTTCAGTCGTCGTTGGTGCACGTTAAACGATGGCATCTTCAGCTACTATGAAAGTGACAAGAACTCCAACCCTAACGGAGTGATAAAGGCGTCAGAGCTGCTCTGTTTGGCTGTCGACACACCTGAGAAACATGGGTACACACACATGCACATCAGTCTGTTTTCACACATTTAAAGGGATAGTGTGGTGGTTTGTTGTAATATTTTTGTTAAATAGTTATCAATATTTATTACCTTAAAAAGTCTTCATCCAGGCCAGGCTAATGGCCTGCCATATAAAGGCTCATTGATTCTTTCTGAGGGTTAAAAAGTCCTTTTTTTTTTTTTTTTCCCAAATGACAGACCACTGTAAAAGAACTACAAGTTCTAATATTAAACCTTGACACGTTTGCATGAGACTGTTTAGTTTGCTGTTTTCTTAACCAAACAGTGATTGTGTTACTACACAATTGTAGGTGTGCTGAGCATACACCATTTATGCCGAAGCCTTAGTGTATCAGTCCACCAGGAGTTGAGGAAACGTTTGACTAAACACGCTAATCAGGTGAACTGATACATTCGCAGCCTCAACACTTTTGGCATAAACATTTTTTAGAGGTCAGTGGAACCTCTACAACAGTGTAGATTTAATATGATCCCGTGTGGCGTTCTTTCACGTCACTATATTGTTTTTGAGAGAAGTTTTATAAATTTGAAATTTTATGAAAAACAGTCCCTTGTTATTAGCCTAGCCTGAATGAAGACTTTTTCCAAAGTTACGTTAAATCTTCCTTCACTCCTTCTCAATTTCTTCTGAACCCCAGGTTTGAATATACCTTTGAACTGTACTCTGAAAATGAGCGTATTTATCTGTTCGGCACTGATGATGCAGACAGCCACAAGGAGTGGGTCAAGTGCCTTGCCAAGGTAAACACCGTTTTCTCCTCCATCCTCAGAAGAACAAATCCTACTGTACAGTGACCCTGTAATTTGTTTTTTAAGGTCATTAAGTTTTGTATAAGGCTTGCAACTCCCGATATTTTAGATGAAAATGCTGTTTTGTTGTTTGAAAAGTGACATCTTTTGCATGCAGAATGAAACAACGTGGCCAGTTCTGGTGCATTTCTTATTGAAATGTCCAAATAAAAATGATCACATTAGTAAATTCACCACTTCTGCAAATTCATAATATAAATATAACTTGTCAAGCGTTTCTTTTCACTCCGTCTTTCGATCATTATGTATTTATCTATATTCACCAGTTTTCACGAAATGACATTACAGTATCCCCAGCCA
>NC_056503.1:11911828-11915688 GCF_014905685.2 Nematolebias whitei
ATTTTAATCTCTGTTAATTGGTTTGTTTGTTTGGATGTGTGTGTTGGGGCTCAGCAGAGCTTAAATAGAGGAGGAGTGCAGTTCGTGTGTGACGAAGTGCTGTGGAATTTCTCAGACAGACTGAAAAAGAGCTTAACGCAAGACAGACGTGTGTGTGTGTGTGTGTGTTTGCATGAATCAAAATGAAGTTGCCTCTTTAAAAACATCAATCCTTTCACATGAGCATGCATCAGGAAATCCTTTCCACAGTTTTAACTTTATTCTGATTCTGTGTTTCCACCTTCTCCTTTTTTATTTTAAGATCTACAGGATTTTCTGTTCAGCTGGCCTCTTGAGGCCTTAATGTTAGGAGTCCTGAAACTGTTGTCACTCACAGAGATCTGCCTTTGTTCATCATCATAATTTAAAAGCAGTACAGCAGTCCCTCGTTTATTGTGCATCTGTACCCTGAAGCCTCGCGATAAGTAAAAAACCACAAAGTAGGAATAGTAGTACAAGTATTAAGTAAAACACTTCTCACACTCTTACAATATTCTAAACAATGTTTCTAAACTCTAAACACTCTAAAAGAGCACAGAATGTCATGATTTCAGCTCCCTGCCTCTTCTCTTTGCCACCTGCAAGCGCTCTTGGCCACGCCCATTTCTCAGCTCTGCACGCAGAACAGCTGACCAGCTGCAGCAGGAAGCTTATCCCGCTGCTTTGGGCTGCACAAAGGTGCAGCAGGTGCTAAATAATGTAAAATAATTGATTTTAAATAAAAATTCCTTGCCGATCGTGTGTCTCATCCATCAATCAGCCAATTGTGGGTCATGTCAAATGATTAAACGAGTCCCGAGGCTCAATGGGACTAACCTGTATAAATTAAGGTTGAATGAATGTCCAATCTTATTTTGAAAAACCGCAATAGAGCGAATCTGCGATTAACCAACAGCGAAGTAGCGAGGGACTACTGTATTACTAATCCACTGTAGCAGCAAAACCAGTTTATTGTTCAGTGACTGAACACCTTTTTTCTTTTAGTGTTTTGACACTTTGTTGATTGTTGATTTTTTTTTTTTTACAGATTGTTTTCTCTAGATTTACTGTATATGGAGTATTAAATACATTTTAGACCAGTTTAGCTTACTTTACTCTTAGATAAGTGTTTATTTTCTTTTAAATATCAGTAATTACTAAAGATCCTCAAACATCAGCAGATTTTGAAAGAATTTACATGTTTGAATTGCACAACACTTTATTGGTTGTTCCAGCTCAGAGTACAAAATAAGTCCACATATGCAATTAATTCCCAAATAATCCTGTCATTTTTTCCCATAATGATATGGAACACATTAATTAGAAAACGCATAAATATTAGTTTGCACACCAAATATCAGTATTAACAGGTACTATAGAGGTAAAGACCCATCATTTGTGTCATCTACTGACTAGACAGTTGCTGCAGGTGCAACATAGCAATGCTTACTGTAGATTAGCTGTAATGATTTAGTTCTCTGCCAACATTCAATGCAGTGCAACACATTCTCTAAAGTGGTTTGTTTTTTCCTCTGTGCCGTGTCATCTACAGGCTCTTTGCATAAATGTGCAGTGCAGCGATTTGCTGGAGACTTTGAGCCTGGTTTTCTGCGGTGCAGAAGTGAATTGTTCGACTGGTATGGAAAAATGTCCAACCCCTGAATACATCGCCAGTGCACATTCACAACCCCTGCAGGCTGAAATAATCAGACATAACCTCAACACAGGTACAATATCTGTGCCTTCAGGGGGGCATTTCTGTTTTTGTTGGTGTTTTACGTTAGAATTGAAGAGAGTTTTTATGAAACCTTAGCAGAAATCTGTCAAATAAAACCCAAACTGATGTCTTTCTGCGTTGCAGCACCTATAACAACTATTCACTTCCTATTATGCTTTTGTTGCTGTCATAATTCAATCATAGTCAGTACAAACTGACCTTCTTTTTACTCTAATAAATGTTGCAGGTTTAGGTTTAAGATAAATATAATGTTATTCCTGTAGTTTCTATTTAGCTTGATCTTGAGACATTCACCACTTTCCAATAATTATGTGAAAAGTGACTTTTGTTGCTTACGCTATATTTGCTTGTTTTTTCATTGTCTTTGTGTCACACTGCAGAGGTAGTCGATAGACTGATTTATTCGTGCTACATTACAAAACGTCTGCTGGACAGGTTTGGTGTTTTGAATTGTTAAAGTTGTTAGTCCTTTCTTTCCTCTGTAGAGCTGCCACAGTTACAAGTAGACAGCAGTATGGATCTGGAACATTACCAGCCGTCACCATGTGCGTCTTACACGGGCTTTCTGTTCAAAACTGCCTCCATGACCCGGGCTGCCACAGAACGCAAGCCCAAAGAGGGTACGTGGAAAAATTGTGTAGCAAGCACCAACACTTGCTCTTGCTGAAAACATTAAAAAGTATTTATTTTGAACAAACTGTCTTGTAGAGTTATATCAGACCTCACCAAACACTGAGGTCCGTCAACCTTGCCGCTAACACTTTCATTGCAGTCCCCTCTCGATGAAATACTTAAAACGCCCGTTTGTCCGTGTGTGCAGAGTTCAGTCGTCGTTGGTGCACGTTAAACGATGGCATCTTCAGCTACTATGAAAGTGACAAGAACTCCAACCCTAACGGAGTGATAAAGGCGTCAGAGCTTCTCTGTTTGGCTGTCGACACACCTGAGAAACATGGGTACACACACATGCACATCAGTCTGTTTTCACACATTTAAAGGGATAGTGTGGTGGTTTGTTGTAATATTTTTGTTAAATAGTTATCAATATTTATTACCTTAAAAAGTCTTCATCCAGGCCAGGCTAATGGCCTGCCATATAAAGGCTCATTGATTCTTTCTGAGGGTTAAAAAGTCTTCTTTTTTTTTTTTTTTCCAAATGACAGACCACTGTAAAAGAACTACAAGTTCTAATATTAAACCTTGACACGTTTGCATGAGACTGTTTAGTTTGCTGTTTTCTTAACCAAACAGTGATTGTGTTACTACACAATTGTAGGTGTGCTGAGCATACACCATTTATGCCGAAGCCTTAGTGTATCAGTCCACCAGGAGTTGAGGAAACGTTTGACTAAACACGCTAATCAGGTGAACTGATACATTCGCAGCCTCAACACTTTTGGCATAAACATTTTTTAGAGGTCAGTGGAACCTCTACAACAGTGTAGACTTAATATGATCCCGTGTGGCGTTCTTTCACGTCACTATATTGTTTTTGAGAGAAGTTTTCTAAATTTGAAATTTTATGAAAAACAGTCCCTTGTTTGGCTAGTTATTAGCCTAGCCTGAATGAAGACTTTTTCCAAAGTTTCGTTAAATCTTCCTTCACTCCTTCTCAATTTCTTCTGAACCCCAGGTTTGAATATACCTTTGAACTGTACTCTGAAAATGAGCGTATTTATCTGTTCGGCACTGATGATGCAGACAGCCACAAGGAGTGGGTCAAGTGCCTTGCCAAGGTAACACCGTTTTCTCCTCCATCCTCAGAAGAACAAATCCTACTGTACAGTGACCCTGTAATTTGTTTTTTAAGGTCATTAAGTTTTGTATAAGGCTTGCAACTCCCGATATTTTAGATGAAAATGCTGTTTTGTTGTTTGAAAAGTGACATCTTTTGCATGCAGAATGAAACAACGTGGCCAGTTCTGGTGCATTTCTTATTGAAATGTCCAAATAAAAATGATCACATTAGTAAATTCACCACTTCTGCAAATTCATAATATAAATATAACTTGTCAAGCGTTTCTTTTCACTCCGTCTTTCGATCATTATGTATTTATCTATATTCACCAGTTTTCACGAAATGACATTACAGTATCCCCAGCCA
>NC_056503.1:11915788-11920833 GCF_014905685.2 Nematolebias whitei
CTATATTCACCAGTTTTCACGAAATGACATTACAGTATCCCCAGCCAACAGTCACACTACAAACCTTCAGTGTCCTTGTTTTTCCACAGAGCTTTATCCCAGCCTCTGCAGAGCCTTTGCTGCGGTTGAGTTTTGATCGGATTGGACGTCTAAAGTGTAAAGACGGCCTGAACCTACAAAAATCCAAAGTAGGCTGGTTTGCTCTTGTTGGCTCTACGCTTCACTTCTACCTGGAGGGCAGCAAAGGAGAAGAGATCCACCTCCGCCGAGTGAATGAACTTTGTGAGTGAGATGTTGAAAGACAAATCCTTGACAAAATTCTTGCCACATGAATGCACATTAATATTTGTTTTATTTTTTGTAGCAATTCAACAAGACAGTGAAGTGTTGGTTCTTGTCGAGAGGGGAAGGTGAGAGAGAAAAATAATGCAAAATTACATTTTACTAATGTTTACTTGTAAAGACCTTTCTAATAAAATGATCAATTTGTGCCGTTAGTTTTTATAACTCATTCTAAAATATGTTAAACTATTTAGCCTGAATTATTGACTGAATGTTGATTCATTCATTTGCTGAAAAAAAAAAGCCAAAGGATTTATGTTATTTTATCTTCAAAACCTTTTTTGTTAGTTTTTTGGAATTTAGGATCAGTCGTTCTTGTCTGAAACGCAACACAATGTGTCCAAAAAAGTTAACAACAAACTGGTTGATCCACTCTGAGAAGGCGCTACTTATAAGACTGAGCTGAATACAGCTGCTCAGACTCAAGAAGTCCTTCGGACGAAAGACAAAACGTTTCTACAATTTTTTGTTTTTTGAACCCGTCCAGAGAACCTGACTACTTTGTTGGATTTTTCTACCTGGATTATTGAGCATGCATCAGGACAACACAAAATGTAAAACTTAATAAAAGTGATAGTTTAGACGTATTGAAGTGGTGACCTGTGGAAAAACACAAGGATAAGTAATTTCCTAACTATTATAACTGGGTCTTTGAATGACCTCAGGTTGGAGAACTAGAACAACTTTAATTCTGACGGAGTTGATGAGCTAAAAGTTAGTCCAAGCAGAGCAAAGACCAAAGTGGATTGCCGCCAAAACTAACTAACTAAATAAAAACCCGTTTAAAAACAAAACAACAGGCTTTTTTGTAGCTGAAGATGATTTGCTTCCCATTCGGGTGGCTTTCTAAAAACAAAAAGTCTTGAAAACCTCCCGAATGGGAAGCAAACAGTCTTCAGATAGTAGAAGTCCAGCTGTCCAGTATTTTATTAATTTTTTTAACATGTCCTGAAATAAGAGGAATTACGCCAGCATATTGCCATCTAAAACTCCAGCCTAAGAATGATCAAAATGGGTCATGACAATGCAGTTAAAAAATGACTTTACATCTCTGTCAGTTTAGCATTACAGGATTATTACATTTTGTGAATATTAGCAGGCACAAATGGCAGCAGCAACAGCTAGCTGTAGCTGGTTGGCTTGTCCATTCAGTCAGAGTTAAACTTTATTCCTCTAACCTGAGCTTTTCCAAAGACATATTTATTTACAAGTAAGATTATAACCTTTCCTCTAAACCTCATGTCAGTAGATTTGAATTATCATTTTAATCTATTATATTGTGTTGTTTTCTTTGCTTAGCTGCTTTTAAAAACAACACTTTTTTTTTCAATATTGTCTTTTTGTGTGTACATCTATCATTATGTAGAACTTTATACATCGAGGGAGAAAGGAAGCTGGACTTTGCTGGCTGGTGCGGGGCCATCCAGGCAGCAGGAAAGAGCGGAGGAGACTGTCTGAGCCAGCAGCAGCTCACAGAGACAGACGTTCCTGTCATCGTACTCAGCTGCATTGACTACATCACACAGTGCGGTAAGAGACCTTCAGAGACAAATTCAAACTAACATTTTGAAGAAATCACCAACATTTTGGATCGGAGCTTTCTGTGAATGTCTGTACTTGTGACTAGCAGGAGGAGGTGTGGCAGTGGGAGAGCTGAACAGACTGCAAGATAACAAAGCAGCTCTGTTCCACCTCCTTCAGCCTTTGATCCTCTTTCCCTCTATTTTGTGTTTTAAATTGAACTTCTCATCTATTATTCCTCTTTATAGGCTCCATCAGGAAAAATCCACTCCAGCTGCAGCGTTATCTACTGTATGTTCTGCAACTAATATCATCTCTGACCATATGATGCTTATTTATGATTCCCTACACTTCTAGTGCCTCTAGTCACCTTTAACTAAATGTAATAATTCCACTGCATGCTATCTGCAAAATTAGTTTTCTTGTCAAAACAAAACGATAACGAACACATTTGATAGAAACGAGTGATAAACCATAAAGCTTCAAATCAAAAAACTTAAAGTTCAATTTATTTTTGGTTCACAACACACTGCTTTACGTATGCTTGCACTTCCAGTTGGGACCTTCTTATCTCATCTGTATAAGGTAAATATGTTAGATGTTGCCCTCAGCAGTTAGCTTATGGGGAAAAAAAAGATTCTAGCATTAATCCGTTTTACTAGTTTTAATCTCATAGGATATTAGATGTTTGTTAGAATTAACAGTACATGAAATAATAATTAAATGCAGTTATATGAAAACAGAGTTGTTCCCATGTGTGAAATAAATAAAAGAGGAGTGCTGGAGGATGCTCAAAACTTTGAAACACTGGCGTTAAAGGCAGTGGATCATATGCAGGGGTGCACATAACTTTTTTTAGTGGGCTCCTCAGGAGATGGTGTTTGGTACTTACCCCATATGCAGCTTTGTCTCAACAAGTGCCACCTTCCTCGCTGTCCTCAGTGCCACTGCTACTATCTTCTGCTTCAGCTTCCTGCATTATAGATGATGCCGATGCTGCAGATGTACAGTATCTCCTTGTCCTTGGTATTTTTTCCTTCATTATTTTGTAAAACCCCCTATTTTGTGAAATGTACTTATGATACACATCACTAATTTGTATTTGTATCTTGTTGCATTGTTCTGTTTTGTGTTGTTAATAAAGTTCTAGAAAAAAAATGATGGGCTGCATATATCTGCAGGTAAGAGGCCTTTACCTTTGGGACAAATTGAGGTCATCGATTGGTCAGTTGCTGACACGCCTACTGGATTGATTGACAGGTTGCATCGCACATCCAGCTTGTGCAAAAAAATTAAGAATACGCTGCCGCCACCCATCGGCCCTAAGTGGAGGCTGGGCAGCCCAGGTGCCGTGGTAGCGGTGTCCTGAGTTTTAATGTTGTTAATAAAACGTTCTTTAAAAAACAAAAAAAGCAGGGAGCGCCGGCCCTGCAGCCCACACGTCAGACCATCCCACCGGGAAATCTCCCAATCCTCCCAAGTGTTTATAACATCACAATCAAATACACAAAGGCCTGTGGGAACACAGGTGATGCTAAGCATTCCTGATTTTTGTTATGTATGCGTACCAGTTATGTGCACCCCTGATCATATGCATTTGTTCAAGGAATACTTAGTATTTCATTATTGTTACTGTTTTTTTGTTTTAAAGGTTTGATGTCTGAAGGAATTTATCGCAAGAGTGGTGTGAATTCCCGTGTGGCAGCTTTGTGCGACAGGTTCCGCCAAGACGCTCGCAGTCTTCGTCTGAAGGAAGGGGACCATCAGGTAGACGATGTCACCAACGCACTTAAACGCTTCTTCAGGGAGTTAGAAGAGGGACTTTTTACGTCGGGGGACGCCAAGACGTGGCTCAGTGTCACCGGTAAGACTCGAGACTGTGTTAAGTGGGGGAGGATTCTGTGTCTGATTAAATTATTCTACAAATGTAAAATTGCTTTGAAGACTTTTTACATATTCGGGAATATTTTTGCTCATAATTTGTTACATTAGGTTTAGATTCTGTTGTTGGGCATTAAAACATTTAAGATTGTGGCAGTTAAGAGAGAAATTTGCTGCTGCTTTGTTACCAGAAACTGAACAACTTATTATTTTTCATAATCCGCTGCAATATAAAGTGGACAAAAATAAAATTATCCTGTGTTTGAGTGTGTATGTGTATTCATTCATTTGTTTATTATCAAAATATCTCATGAACCACTGGATGGATTTGAATGAAAATCCAGAGTAATCACTGGATTGATATGATTAATACTTGAAGTCAGCTCAGTTCCATATGGCCATTTGGAAAAGTACTAATGAGTATAACTCAACCAGTTCTACAGACCCTGAGCTAGACTCTGGTGTGGTGCCTACTCTTAGCACTAATAGATCAACTAAGATCTTTGTTTAAATCTTTCACTGCCAAGATTGTAGGCTATATGAATTTTTCCAAAGAATGCTAGTTTCATACTTTTCTGTTTATTTCGTTTTTCTTCCACTCTGTTTTGTACTCCAGGCATTCAGGATGAAAGGGAAAAAATCACACAGTACAAGCTCCTGCTGGACAGACTTCCTCGTGTCAACAAGGCTACACTACAAGCTCTTATCAACCACCTCTACTGGTGAGACGCTGATACACAGTGACTGGCATACGCACTGTGCATATATGTGTACGCAGACTTATTTCTTACTGTGTGTGCTTCAGTGTGCAGCGTTATTCTGAGCTAAATCAGATGAACCTCCACAACCTGGCCATAGTGTTTGGTCCCACTCTGTTTCAAACCGATGGACAGGACTACACAGCCGGCCAGGCCATTGAGGACCTCATACAGCACTACACACTCATCTTTGAGGTCAGTCTGTCATACAACAGGATGACGTACAGTAAGGTGGCAAAGCATTACATTTTTAGAGCCATTTTCTAAACGCATATTGCAAGATGGACAACCTCCAAATGTGGAGTTTAAGTCCTGATCAGGATTTCAGATTAAGACGTAAAAATTACATTATGCATTATAATCATTGATTCCTTGTTTATTGAAATGTGATTGAATGTGTCCATTCTGGTTTGTAGGTGGGTGAACAACAGCTAAGCAAGCAGCTGGACGAGATCAAAGCCATCATTGACCTGCGAAATACACACACCACAAAATTTCCTGTGAGCCACACACATTAAAAAATACTTTATATATATATATATA
>NC_056503.1:11920933-11922753 GCF_014905685.2 Nematolebias whitei
CAATGAGAGTTTTAAAGACTTGAAGCAGCTTTTCTTTGAATTGTTTGCATCACAGTAAAGCTGTTCCTAAAAATCCCCTGTGATGTGTTTTATAGTTAGAAAGTCTTTGCTGTAATTGTGCAGATGTCTGCGTCATTCACGTTTGACCTGCCTATTTTGTTTTATGCAACTTCAAAAAAATCCAAATAAAAAGAGATTTGCGGACTATTCTAAGGATTTTATTTTATAACTATTCATCAGAATTCATATATTGTCCAAAGAGCTGTGTAAGTGGAAGGGTAACCAATTACATATTCAAAACTACACTCATTTACTTTTGAGCCTGTTATAGTCAGAGGGCTACAGTGTGTTTAAGAGTAATGTCTGTAATTCTGAAACATTTTAAGCAACTTGTTTTATGAAGCTACTGAACCAAAGCTTTTTAGTTTCATGTTGATTGCTTTCAATGCTTCAAACAAATGCAGCCTTTGTCTGTGTGTCTTTAGGTTTTTATCGTATTGATGTGGTTTTATGCTGTTGGACTGTGTCTGATATGTTTTCTCAATGTGTGTATGCCAGCCCTATCAGAAAAAGGAGGGTGACGGCCACTTCATTTGTACAGTGTACTTGCAAGAAACTGTGCCGGAAGAACAACTTGTCAAAGTAAGTTGGATTTGACCCAATTACATTGTAATGTTTTTATGCTCAGTTTGTTTTTGTGTGAAAATCTTCAGTGTCACAGGACCTACAGTGCCTTGTGAAAGTATTCGGCCCCCTTGAACTTTTCAACCTTTTTCCACATTTCAGGCTTCAAACATAAAGATATAAAATTTAAATTTTTTGTGAAGAATCAACAACAAGTGGAACACAATCGTGAAGTGGAATGAAATTTATTGGATGTGTCAAACTTTTTTAACAAATAAAAACTGAAAAGTGAGGCGTGCAATATTATTCAGCCCCTTTACTTTCAGAGCAGCAAACTCACTCCAGAAGTTCAGTGAGGATCTATGAATGATCCAATGTTGTCCCAAATGACTGATGATGATAAATAGAATCCACCTGTGTGTAATCAAGTCTCCGTATAAATGCACCTGCTCTGTGATAGTCTCAGGGTTCTGTTCAAAGAGCAGAGAGCATCATGAAGACCAAGGAACACACCAGGCAGGTCAGAGATACTGTTATGGAGAAGTTTAAAGCCGGATTTGGATACAAAAAGATTTCCCAAGCTTTAAACATCCCAAGGAGCACTGTGCAAGCAATCATATTGAAATGGAAGGAGTATCAGACCACTGCAAATCTACCAAGACCCGGCCGTCCCTCTAAACTTTAATCTCCAACAAGGAGAAGACGATCAGAGATGCAGCCAAGAGGCATGAGGCACAAATCTGACCTTTATGGAAGAGTGGCAAGAAGAAAACCATTTCTCAAAGATATCCATAAAAAGTGTTTAAAGTTTGTCACAAGCACCTGGGAGACACCAAACATGTGGAAGAAGGTGCTCTGGTCACATGAAACCAAAATCCAACTGTTTGGCCACAATGCAAAACTATATGTTTGGCGTAAAAGCAACACAGCTCATCACCCTGAACACACCATCCCCACTGTCAAACATGGTGGTGGCAGCATCATGGTTTGGGCCTGCTTCTCATCAGCAGGGACAGGGAAGATGGTCAGAATTGATGGGAAGATGGATGGGGCCAAATACAGGACCATTCTGGAAGAAAACCTGTTTGAGTCTGCAAGAGACCTGAGACTGGGACGGAGATTTAACTTCCAACAAGACAATGATCCAAAACATAAAGACAAATCTACAATGGAATGGTTCACAAATAAACGTATCC
>NC_056503.1:11922853-11934512 GCF_014905685.2 Nematolebias whitei
CTGTTTTACAAGAAGAATGGGCAGAACTTCAGTGTCTCCATGTTCAAAACTGATAGAGACAAACCCCAAGAGACTGTAGCTGGAACTGCAGCAAAAGGCGGCGCTACAAAGTATTAACACAAGGGGGCCCAATAATATTGCACACCCCACTTTTCAGTTTTTTATTTGTTAAAAAAGTTTGACACGTCCAATAAATTTCATTCCACTTCACGATTGTGTCCCACTTGTTGTTGATTCTTCACAAAAAATTAAAATGTTATATCTTTATGTTTGAAGTCTGAAATGTGGCAAAAGGTTGAAAAGTTCAAGGGGGCCGAATACTTTCACAAGGCACTGTAAACTCCTGCAGTCACCTCTACTCTGTGATAATTGATCAACTCTGGTTCCTGTTTTGTTTTCCCCTCAGGTGCCTGGTTCCATGACCGCAGCAGAGCTGACATGTGAGGTTTTGGACCGACGTAACATTCTAGTTAGAGAAAAAGATTACTGGACCTGCTGGGAGGTCTGTGATAAAGAAGATATGGGTGAGACACATGGAAAAAATTAAAAGAGAGAAGGAGATGACTTTATATTCTGCTATTGCTCTTCACAAGTGTATGTCATTGATGGTTCAATTGTAATGTGATGTGCCCCAGGGATCTGTCCTCAGCCCGCTTCTATTTTCTTCTGTCTTCTATTGATTTGATAATTGATCATGTAATATCACTCAGGTTTCTAGAAATCTTAGCTATGAATTATTCTAAGTTTAATTTCAATGCTCAAGTTAAACATACTCACTCTTGATTTTTTTTTTCTGCCTAAGAAAGATTACTAAAATGTGCATTAAAAGAGCTCCTATTCACAATAAAAGGTATCCAGTCAGTTTTTGGAAACCATCTGAAATCTCTGCCTGTGTGACTTTAGATTATGAGGCTTTGGTTTGGAAAGCACCACTAAATTTAAGCTGTCAAAATAACAGTGACTAATGAAAATAAACAAAAGAAATAGACCAACCTGTGAGGTTTTCTGTATATAACTCGAATCACTAATAACAAAGCATATGCTCTTATGACAGCACATTTCAATCAGTAGATTTGTTTCTGTTTTCTTTGGCTTTTGTTTTGTGTTCGGTATGTGCACCGCCTGTATTTTGGCAGGAAACTTTTTCGATGCCAGTAAAACCCAACTGATATGTCAGATTTCCTGTTACCTGTCGGAAGACCAGTTTTCAAACCTTATCCTTCCTTGGCTCATGCTGTCATAATGTCCAAATTTTTTATCCATCCATTCTTATTTTTTCCTCACTTATTCCTTTTCTGGTCATGCCAAGGAGTAGTTTAGTTTCAGTTTACGTTTAGTTACATCATCCTTTTTTGTTATTGTGTATTTTCTCAGAACGTCTCCTGCACTATCAGGAGCGAGTCTTGCCCATCCTTCACTCTATTGGAGCTGATTCCCGTCTGCTAATCAAGAAACATCCTGATATAGAGGCTATGAAGGCCTTCCTGGGTAAAACATAAATATCTTTCTTGCTAAACCATTGCACTGCCCTTCATATTTCTGTACACTTGTGAATATTTAATTCTACCTCTCAGCCAATAAAATGGATGTATCCAAACATGGAATAATGAAGTTCAGAGAAGAACGAAGCATCTTGGGATTGGGGCTGCCGTCTGGAAATTTCCACGAACGATTCTTCATTCTCAACGTCACCTCGCTCAGAATGTACAAGGATGTCAGAGTAAGAGTTTTACACGCAGGCGAAGTCTTTATTGTTCTTAGTTGTTACTTTATTTCACAAGTTTGAGGGTATTTGTTTTTTTCTGTCAGAGTAACCGTCCAGAACGAGAATGGCCGGTGAAAAGCTTGAAGGTTTACTTAGGAATCAAGAAGAGACTCCGTCCTCCCACACTGTGAGTAAATGTGATCATTACCGTAAATAAAAAATAACAAAACTGATTATTTAAAGGTGCCTTAATATGGGTATACCGCTTGTAGACTTGAGGACATTTTCAATTATTAAAGTATTTTTCTTATGCAAATGATACATTTTTTTCTTCTTTAATTTTTCAGATACAAACGAATTACAAATTATTTATTATAAAATATATAAATGATACACTTAAATATATATATAGTATAAATTGTATATAGCTACCAGTACTTATTTGCCCAAACCTAAGCACTTTGGTAACAGTTTCTTTTTTAAATGTGCTCTGTAAATAAATTTGACTCGACTAAAATAGTTCCTGGGTCTCATAAGTATGGTCAGTGACCACTAGGGGACAGACTAAGACCAAAAATCACATGACTGATTTTCAAACGAATTGGTAATTTTGTTTGTTTATTTTTTATCTTTTGTATCTAGTTGGGGCCTGACGGTAATGTATGAGAGCAAGAAACAAGAGAAACCAGAGAAGCAGCAGTGGTGAGTAGCTTGTATCTAAAATGAATGATCTGAAATGTACACTTTATTAAGCTGCAGTTCATCCTTTTTAGGATTTAAGTATTTTTGGATAGCTTAATGTTATGGAATTTTTGGTCAGAGGTTATGGATGTTTTTATTACTGTGGCAGAGAACACTCTTCCTCTCTGCCCTGAGAACAAGGAGCTCAGTTGTTTCCCAAAACACTCTCTTATCTCAAACTAAAGGATGTCTCTTTGATGCCCATGAACCATATGTTTGTACAAACAAAGCATGGCGTGTGAGGCTACAGCTGGCTTCAAGGACACCCCCTGAACTATGATGAACTCAGCTGAGCTGAGAGGGATATAAAAGCGAGCAGATAATGAGGCTCATTTCTCTGACTGGTCGTCCTGTGTATACATTTATGTATATTTATGTACTTAACTTGTCCTTAAATCTGACCTTGCAAGTAAAATGCCAGATACAAATCTTCAGCTGTTGTAAGTTGTGGTTCATTTGAGTAAACGTCAGAGAACGAGAGATTTTCTCCAACGTGTAACCACTGTCATACCTTGCGTTTTGACTTTGTTGTTGTTTTTATATAAACAGGTTTAGCTTTGTTTCTAATATCTTCATAAAGTGCAAACTGAAGCATGAGAAAACAACAGAACGTAAACTTTTTTACGGTCATGTTTCTATTTCACATTACAACTAGGACTGATCTGAAACTTTTGATTTTTTTTTTTTTACAATGACTTTGGTTCAGTACTACTTCTACTACCTCCTACTCATAAAAACAAGTAAGTTTTAAACATATTTTAGTACTAAAAATTGGATTTTTATTCTTGTTTTATTCCTACAGTGGCACTACGCACCACGTACACAGTGTAGCCGGCTTCAGTTCAGACTTGCACAGTTGTTCTGACATGTTTGCAGGCAGTGGCGTTTGCTCCTTAGTGGTGGCGTAATTATATTTATGATATGCATGCAAATATAATAAACATCAGAGGAAGCTGCAGGCTTTTCTTTAGGCGGGGTAAACAGGTCAGATCTCTGCATGAGAGAGTTTGAAGAGGGAGGCGTATGAAAGGTCGGCTCCACCTAGAGGGAAAACACATGAGTGCACCTGTAACTGGCTTTATTCTATTCTGGGTCTGTGTCTCTCTGTGTGCGTCTGTTTTTTGTTGGGGATGTGCTTGTGGAGTACCAAAGCTGATGTTATGCACATCTCGGTGCACTGCAAAGACGATGTAATACAATACCCACCCTCACTGTGATGCAGGCCAGAAGGTGCAAAAAGATTTACACAAAAAACAATGGAACTGATTGTGTTTGTATGTATATCAAAGTGTTTAGCTGTAAGTATACTCTGGTTTTACACTCTTTGTGACTTGTGATAAAAATTGTGCCTTAAATAATTTATATATATTTTTTTATTCATTCTGTGTGTCTGGTTATAATTTTATCATAAGCTCACACATATGACAGAGTAACTATATGCTGTAACTACTGCCAGCAGTAAACATGCTACATCTTTTCATCAGCAGGGAGAAAAGAAGCAGCTGATTTGTTTTTTGTTTGAAAAATAAGTGTAGAGGAAAAGAAAAGGTGAATAATCTTGTTCCCTGTTCGTGTACCTGGTACTGCTAGAGCCCAACAGAGCTGAATGTTCAGTTTTTACTTATAATAGTACACATGTAATCTTCCCAGATGTAAGGAGAGCCCTGTCCTTGTCACGCTGTGGGCCAAATAATCATTTTGTTCTGCCTTATTGTTCCATTTTTGTTTCATTTAGAAACTCAACTTAGAACAAGCAAGAGAGAGAGAGAGAGGGAAGGTATAAGGAGTTAAAAGAAATGTGAGGATAATCAGAGGTTAGAAAGTTTTGATTTGAGTACATGCTGCTGAAAAACTAGTTAAAGCAGAGTTTAGAAGCAGCTGCTGAGCCGATTTAACATTTCCACTGGATCTTAATATTGCTACTTTTTTCTTCTTTTATTGACTTTGTCGCCTTAAGTTTATGCATCTTTAAATTTCTCTTTTTGTTGTGGTATTTTCTCATAAAAATTCTTGCAGTAGTTTCGCTCCAGCTTCAGTTCAATTCAGTTTATTTATATAGCGCCAAATCGCAACAAAGTTGTCTCAGGGCACTTTACAGGAACATTCACATACATAAAAGCCAATTAGTAACGTTCTCTAAGGAATTCAGCAGACAAGTTGAATCTTGGCTTCGTTGCAGTCTCCCACCATGAGCAAACACAGTGGCAACAGTGGAAAGGAAAAACTCCCGTTTAAAAGTTAGTAGAAGAGATCATATCTCTCCAGTTTTATCTTCTCTCCATCGGCTCCCTGTCAAATCCAGAACAGAATTCAAAATCTTACTTCTAACCTACAAAGCTCTCAACAACCTAGCTCCATCTTATATTACAGATCTTATTGTTCCATATTTTCCTAACAAAGCACTTCACTCTCAGGCTGCAGGTTTACTCGTGGTTCCTAGAGTTTCCAAAAGCAGAATGGGAGGAAAATCTTTATCAGGCTCCTCTCTTGTGGAACCAACTTCCAGTTTCTGTCTGTGAAGCTGACACATTGTCCAGTTTTAAGACTGGGATTAAGACTTTCCTTTTTGATAAATCCTCCAGTTAAGACTCTGGCATCAGCATTTTGGATTAACTGAAGACGTTTTAAAGACGTATTTGGACACCCAGATAATAAACCATCACAGCTTTTTAACATACTAACTTATTTTCAGAATATCATAGAACTTTAAATCGAAGGCATTTTGGAGAGTAACAATGGAGCAGTTTTTATTAATTTGTGGTTCAAAATTGTTGTAGCTGGCCGGCATTTTAATGTACGTAAAAGAAAAACAGAAAGTCAACAGTGTCATTTCAGATGTGAGACTTTGAATCCTGGCTAGCACTAATGAGCTTTGTTGGGCATGATGGTGCAAACTGTTCACAGGGAAGTGAAAGGTGTGTGAGTGTGTGTGTGGCTTCTTACAACTGTGGTATACACTTAACCCTGCATACTGTTTGAGTTGTCGAGTCTCAGAGGAGAGCGCCTGAGTAATTGCTGTAGTTGAAACCTGTGCTAGGAACAGTAATAAGTGTATAAATGAAGCCTGCTTATTCAGCATCACAGCTTGGTTGATGACTCAGAGGGCTTTATGGGATGGAGACCCAAGTGGCATAAAATGTGCTCACAATAAATCATTAGAGACATAATCACTTCATGGGCACCAGCACATAGAGCTGAAAGTACTGATCAGTGTTTTCTTTCCAATTTACCATCACGCTCCCTGCACTATAGGAGAGAGCATGTCTGTTTCCCTTATATCTCTGATGACCTCTATCTTCTTGTTCTGTTTCTCAAACTGTTCTCCATCTCAAAAAGCTTATCAGCTTCACGCCCCATCTCCTAATGCTGCTGCACAACGTGGCTCACGTTATCACTATCCGTTTGTTTGCAGGTATGTCTGCTGTGAAAATCAGTCTGAAATGAGGGAGTGGTACGCCACACTTCTTAGTATTCAGGTGCGTGTTTTCTCTCTCTCACAAACACCTCACAGACATGCTTGAAAAATATCTGCAACAATTTGAAATTCATGGATCTGGTGCAGCAGCTAGTAGTCTATAGTCCAAACCAAAGTATAGCATTGCTGATTGTGATCACTGCTGAATGGCGTGTCCCTCAGCTGGACGGTTTAGCTCACAGGACACATGATTTTCTCTTTGTGGTATCAAGCTGTTTCAGCATCATGAAGTCTCTTATTTATCCCTCTCATGTCTTCATTTCTCCTTGCCTGTTCCGTGTTTCAGTATGACGGTGACCTGTGGCCTCAGGAAGGACTCCCGCAGACCCGGGTGGGCCGCACTCTTCCAGATACGCGCCAACGTAATGTGGTACTGATACCGCTGCGTGGCAGTGAGAATGAGATGCGGAACAGCGTAGCGGCTTTCAGCCAAGACCCGCTTGCTGTGAGTCAATCTGCCAATCAACGGGGGACTAATCTGGGGACAAACTAGGCAGCTCAATCTGGAGCTGTTTGCTAATCAGAGACATTCATGCTGAACTGGTGGTCCACAACCTCCACGCTGATCCTTATCAAAACGCATACCTATATGTACTGTAGTAGTTGTGTTATGCATCATTGAAAGGTCTGATAGCTTGAAAAAATAATCTTAGATGAGCATTTTTTTCTTTGATTTGTGTTAAAATAATGGAAAGAGTTGTGGGTTACACCTGTGCAAGATGAATACTCTGTTTTGTGATTTAACTGTGATTTCAATCATCATGACAAAATCTAGGTTCTTTAAACTGTGGGGTTTGAACAGAGGCGATGAGCCTTTCTTTGTGGAGTGCATATACAGTAGTCCCTCAATACTTTGTGGTTCGACTTTCCAAGACTTACACTTTTGCGGGTTTTCAACGTAAGATTGTGCACAACTCAAGATTGGTTTATTGATGGAAGGCGACCAACCAGAGCATTATGCTGAGGGGCAGATTGGGCATCGGGAGCACTGGGACATTTCCCAGTGGCCTGGCCCGCTCAGTGATCGCCAAGGGGTCCCCTCCTTTCTCTTTTTGAGGCTGTTTGTCACAGCAGAGCAGAGACACACAACAGGCGGGCACGTGACGTGTTGTGTGTCTCTGCTCTGCTATAACAGACAGCCTCAGAAAGAGAAAGGAGAGGGTGGGGTCTGTCTTTCCCCATCGCTGCTGTGGGAGCTTCAGTGAGATGGATACCTGAGTGAGCAGCATGGATTGTTTGTTTAAAATCATCAAGTGCGACCTGAACCAAACCTTTTGTCCCCCTCGGCAATTACTGAGCGGGCCAGGCCACCGAGAAATGTCCCGGTGCTCATGAATGACCAGTCCGTCCCCAGGCACTGATTGGCTCAGTAACCGTAGCAACAGTCTGTCTGCTTTCTTTCGCTGTGCTCTTTTAGAGAGTTTAGAACATTGCAAGAGTGTGGGGAGAGTTTATAAAGCCTTAAATTAAACATAAATACTAAAATAAATGTAACATCCCTACTTTGCAAATTTTCACCTATCGTGGGGGCGTCTGGAACGTAACCCCCACGATAAGTGAGGGACTACTGTATGTGTCTTTCATTAGCCTGGCCCTGAAAAGGTTTAAAGAATCCAGAAAATGTGGGGAGGGGGAGAGGGAGACGGCAGCATCTTCATTTCGCAGGCCAAGAAAATAAAACTACAAAAGGAGCAATCCTTGTACAGATCTGCCAAAGCTCAAAGAAACAAAAAGAGTTGCTCCTTTTGATGTGAATTCATGCCCGCAGGCAAACTTTGGTTAACTCTATTCCACAGCACTGATGCTGCATGTGCTCGCAGAGTTTTCAACTTGAATGTATTTGAAAAACACCACCGCCGTAGGTCTGTTCGGCTCAATCTCAAGCACACTGACATTGAATCAGACCTGTTCAGCAGCATCAGTATCACCTCCCCTCCATCTGTTCTCTCGCAGAAAATTTAGTGCAGCCATCCACATCTGTCTGCTCTGTGTTCAGACTCTGAAACACAAATGTCCACAATCTGAGGGTGCTGCTGTCTCCTCCTGCTGTTCCAGCTTGCACACACTGCTCATTAGTTTGCTGCAGACAGTAGAGGCCCATACATCGGCCTGCTGGAACTTCTACAGCTTGTTGGTCTTTACCTGGCTTCTTCTGTTGATTCAGCTTTGCTACATGAACTGAATGGATGGATTCTTTTTGTGAGAAGTGTAAGAAAAGCTGGTGTTGTGTGGCTGACACACTCAAACCTTTACTAACGCATACACCTGCCATTTTCATACTCATCTGTACTTGGTCCAGTCAATCTCTTGCCCCCATCCTAAATATACAGTACCACCAGGTTTAATTAGAAAATCTGCTCTTCTGTTTCTTTGTCAAAAGCTGTATATTGTTTGTTTCAGCTCTATAGAGATGTGCGATAATGCTTACAGCAACAACGAGGTAAGAAACTCACACTCGTATTAAAAACTATAAATTCAAGTGAGACTATTTTTTATTTATTTTTATGTACATCAACTGTGTTTTAAATTATCTTTACGAACATCATCAAGTTCACTGCTCAGTGCAAGTCCCTGGGGCGAGACAGTAGTGTATGAGAGCAAGTGATTGTTTGAAAGTAAAGACTGACTGGTGACGAACAAACTGAAGTCAAATGAAAGCACTGACTGAAAACTTGAAGCCCAAAGCAAATTAGTACAAATCATCAGTTTAGTTTATTTGTCAATTCATAGCAAATGTTATTTCAGGGCACTGTACAAAACTAAAGGTCTAATTCAAATAAACATATGCAGTTCAGTTCACATAATTTCATTCCAATACAGTTCATGAACACCTCGGTCCAATATATATATTATATTATCACTTTTAAAAAATCTGATCCAGTAAACTGTAAAATGCCGTTAACTTAAAGTCTTACCTGAGTTTGTCTAAGAAAGCCATCAGATTAAATAAAATATTCACTTTGAGTCAGTCTCCCATCCTGATAAATCCTTTATTTTGTTTAATAAATACAAATTGAGTCAAAATGAAAATTAAAATTATTTGCCCATGAATGACTTCCTAGATTCAAGATCTTAACCCATTGTAGGTAGCTCTTGGAACAAATTAAATTAAATCTGTCTGTATTTCCAAGCCTATTAACAGATTCAGTACATGTTGGTTTTATACGAGACCAAACCAGAGTATTTACTGTAACTTCTGGACTACAAGCCACTACTTTTTTCACACACTTTGAACTCCATGGCTTATACATTGCAGCAGCTAATTTATGGAAATAATATTTTTTTGGATGGGCTAACGAGTTTCATGACACCAAAACATTTAGCCTCGTCACATCGGGTGCTCTCATAGCTGCTCAATACATGTCTCTCTTGGGGGGTGGGTCCTCGTGACTCAATGAGACTACCTGTATGAATAAAAGTTAAAAAAAATCTGGCCATTGAAATTACCGAACAGGTGACAGTGGGTGACAAGTTTCATTGGTCCACTGGGGTGGGGGGACAAAGCCCCCCCCCCCCAACTCCCGTTCTCCTCCCCTCCCCGTTGTGGCCCCCAGTGAGGGGGGGGAAACATGATGAAGAGGACAGCACAAGTTCATGGGCGCAGTGCGCAGCGTATATATTTGTGGTGCGTAGGAGAAATATGAAGATGGCGATCACTGACTTCCTGGTACGCTGCTGTATATATATATTTTTTTTTAACAGCCCTGTTATAGGTACTGTTAAAAAAAAAAAAAAAAAAAGCATTTACTGTATGTATTTATGTATGTTACTGGTAGATATGTTATTAAAAGTTAAAAAAATGTTTTTGTGTAAATATCTCATGTTACAACATGGACACCTGCAGCTTATGTACAAGTGTGGCCTATATATGTACAACATTTTTTCTTTTTAAATTTATTGAGCGTGGCTTATAGGTGTTCTCTATAGTCTGTAAATTATGGTAAATGATTAGGTTTAATTCACGAGAATTTTAACTTGGGCATAAACTTTGAAAATATGTAACTAAAAGCAATGTAATTGAAGCATTATGTAGGTCTTACAACTTTTGTATGTTTTATCAAATTATTTTCCAAAAAGAGTTTGTCATAAATAATTTAGCACTGATATTATATTATAATTTCTGTCCAGCTGCTTAAATCAGGTTTTAATGCTAATAATAAAAGTTAAAATATCAAAGGATGTTAATAAACCTTATTCCATTAGTTGTTGTTTTTTCCACATTAAATGTTGTTTACATCCTGTCATTTATTCTCATTTAAGCTGTCCTCAATTGGGCTTAAAAACACTCCAAATAATTTTCATAAAAGGTGAAACATGTTTATTTATCTTATCTTTGATGTAGATAAGCGTTAAAGCTCCACCTGTCAGTGAAAACTGATCTGCAGGTTTATCTCTCAGCTCCGTCTGTGTTTATCTACTGACCACAGCTCATCGAGTGAGCAGCTTCGTATCTGGTTACCATGGCTGCGAGGCGTTCGTGGTCTGGATGAGAGATTTAAGCTTGACCCGCAGGAGAATAAAAACTACAGTGAAAATGATTTGGCTTCTTGTTAGCTTGGATTGATGTTTGTGATGGATAAAGAGTTCACTCTCTAACACGGTGGATGTTTGTCGTTGAAAGGTTGGATGGAGGGGCCCCTGAATATTCCATTAACTTCATCTGTGCAGACCAGAGTGACGGACGCTCAGAAAAACACAGACTCCTTTTCTTACAGTGGAATGTGACTTTCCACCTTAAAGGATCCACAAATAAATCAACTGGATCAGATGAAAACCTACACTGCTTTCTGGGTCACTATGCACTGATGGATGGTGGTTGGACGGATGGATGGATGCAGCGGGAAGCTTTAGCATTAAAAACAAAAAGAGACGGTGATCACCGAAGAGCTCCCAACTGTTTCCGACTTGTTGTGAAGCAGCTTTTTTCCCACTGGGATCCAAAACAGAAAAGACACTGCAGGAAACTGATTTCTCTGGTGTATTTGTATAAAAAACGTCTTAAGTTAGTTATTTGTAGCTCCAACACCGAGTGCCTGAACTTGTAATAATTTAATAAAGGCATTTGTAGCTGAATATGTGTTTAACCACTTTACTGAATCATTGCTATAAGAGTGCAGCTCAGAAATCAACATTTATGAAGGAAGGGAGACTGATCTGGCTTCATCTGGACTGGGACTGAAACAAAATGTCAATATCTGCTGAAAATCTGTGCAAAACCTTCTTCTGAGTTTCAGAGTACCAGATTTGTGCTCGTGTTGACTTCAATGATGAAGCAGCGAGTTATTCTGTGTGAGAGAGTGGTTTCAGAGGCACAAAGAAGTCGGTCTGAAAAGTTGCAGCTTTGAGTAAAACGTTGTTTTTAGCCGAATTCATGTTGAATCATACGAAAATAAAAGAATGATGTGATTTATTGTTAATTATTTTTGAAATAGTTCAACTCCTTGTACACTTATTTAAAATAAAAGTTCTGTTTCTTGTTGTCTTTAGTAATCAATAGTCTGCCTCGTCACTTCTTTCTCTCTGCCCCCCCAGCTGCAGCTCAACAGTTCAGTTTAGTTGCTTTCTTCTTTGCACAATGTGGGATCTATACAGCAATGCTTCAGACAATGAGTCTGAATAAAAATGCTCTAAATTGTTTTACTCACTCGGGTCCAGACTATTTTTAAAGCAACAATCTGTCAGCAGCAACATCACACTCCACCCCCTCTCTTGTTGTGTGCCTTTTGTAGATTTTATTT
>NC_056503.1:11934612-11943168 GCF_014905685.2 Nematolebias whitei
ACATCTTCTCTAGATCAGCCAGGTTTCTGGGCTGTCACTGAGAAACACGGAGTTTGAGCTCCCTCCAAAGATTTTCTATAGGGTTTAGGTCTGGAGACTGGCTAGGCCACTCCAGAACCTTGATATGCTTCTTACGGAGCCACTCCTTGGTTCTCCTGGCTGTGTGCTTCGGGTCATTGTCTTGTTGGAAGACCCAGCCATGACCCATCTCCAATGCTCTAACTGAGGGGAGGAGGTTGTTCCCCAAAATCTCTCACTACATGGCCCCGGTCATCCTCTCCTTAATACAGTGCAGTTGTCCTGTCCCATGTGCAGAAAAACACCCCCAAAGCATGATGCATCCACCCCCATGCTTCACAGTAGGGATGGTGTATTTGGGATGGTATTCATCATTCTTCGTCCTCCAAACACGGTGAGTGGAATTAAGACCAAAAAGTTCTATTTTGGTCTCATGTGACCACATAACTTTCTCCCATGACTCCTCTGGATCATCCAAATGGTCATGGACAAACTTAAGACGGCCTGGACGTGTGCTGATTTAACCAGGGGAACCTTCCGTGCCATGCATGATTTTAAACTATGACGTCTTAGTGTATTACCCACAGTAACCATGGAAACAGTGGTGCCAGCTCTCTTCAGGTCATTGACTAGCTCCTCCCATGTAGTTCTGGGCTGATTCCTCACCTTTCTTAGGATCATCGATACGCTACGAGGTGAGATCTTTCATGAAGCCCCAGTCCGAGGGAGATTGACAGTCATGTTTAGCTTCTTCCATTTTCTAATAATTGCTCCAACAGTTGATCTTTTTTCACCAAGCTGCTTGGCAATTGCCTCGTAGCCCTTTCCAGCCTTGTGGAGGTCTACAATTTTGTTTCTGGTGTCTTTGGACAGCTATTTGGTCTTAGCCATGTTAGTAGTTGGAGTATTACTGATTGTGTGGGGTGGACAGGTGTCTTTATGCAGCTACCAACCTCAAACAGGTGCTTCTAATTTAGAATAATAAGTGGAGTGGAGGTGGACATTATAGAGGAGGACTAACAGGTCTTTGAGGGCCAGAATTGTTGCTGATTGGCAGGTGTTCAAATACTTATTTGCAGCAGTAACACACAAATAAATTATTTAAAAATCATACATTGTGATTTCCAAATTTTTCTTTTAGATTATGTCTGTCACAGTGGACATGCACCTAAGATGAAAATTTCAGACCCCTCCATGATTTCTAAGTGGGAGAACTTGCAAAATCGCAGGGTGTTCAAATACTTATTTTCCTCACTGTACGTATGCAGATTGCAATCGGTTTTTAAATTATTTTATTGATAAAGTTTCCAGCATTAGGGCCAGTATTTGTCCTTCATCTTCCCTTCTACCGGCTCCTTTGTCACTGACCCCTGATAAGTGGTCCTTTTTTTTACCCCAGTTTCAATCAAGGACATCTCAGATTTAATGGGTCATATGACACTCTCATCGAGTCCCCTTGATGTCCTTCCTACGTCGCTTTTTAAAGATATTTTTACCTGTATTAGCCCCAGTATTGTACAAGTGATAAATTCCTCTCTTTGTTCTGGCACTGTCCCACACTATTTTAAAACTGCTATTGTCTGTCCTTTGCTAAAAAAGCCAAACTTGGATTCTTCGTTGCCTGAAAACTACAGACCTATCTCCAAACTTCCCTTTCTATCAAAGATCCTTGAGAAGGTTGTAGCACAACAATTAAACTGCTTCTTGGCGGTAAATGACATCATGGATTCTTTTCAATCTGGTTTTAGCAAATTGCACTCCACAGAAACAGCACTTTTAAAAGTTTCTAGTGACATATTGATGGCAGCTGATTCTGGAAACTACACTGTGTTGGTTTTATTGGACTTGACTTTAGCCTTTGACACAGTGGATCACACTGTTCTTATCAATAGACTAAGAGATCTATTTGGTATTTCTGGCACTGTTTTAAATTGGTTTATTTCTTATTTATCTGAAAGGTCTTACTGTTTTTATGAATAATGTTCACTCTGATGTTGCACAGCTGTCTTGTGAGGTACCCCAAGGTTCTGTTCTGGGTCCAGTCCTCTTTTTATTGTATTTACGCCCTTTAGGTTTTATTTTGAAACGTTACATTAATGTGTCCTACCATCTGTATGCTGATGATATTCAGCTATACTGTTCTTTTCGAGCCTCCCAATTCCATAAATTGACAGAACTCAGAAACTGTCTGTTAGAGATCAAAACATGGCTGAATGACAACTACCTGCAGTTAAATGCAAATAAAACTGAGACTCTTATTATTGCCCCTGATGATAAAATCCCAGTAATCAGGCAGTATCTTACGTTTTTAAATCCTTCGGTAAATAATAATCTCAGAAATTTGGGTGTTGTCTTTGATAGTTCTTTATCTTTGGACAGTCATTGCAAATTGCTAGTTCGAAATTGTTTTTTTCCACTTAAGAAACATTTCTAAACTACAAGGAATTGTATCACAGAAGGAACTTGAGATGATTGTTCATGCTTTTATTTCATCTCGGTTAGATTACTGTAATAGCATTTTAATGGGTCTGAACAAATCTTCCCTAGCTCGCCTTCAATCTGTGCAGAATGCTGCAGCGAGGCTGCTAACTAGAACCCACAGAAGAGCTCGCATAACTCCTGTTCTGGCCTCCCTGCATTGGCTCCCTGTGCATTTCAGGAGTCATTTAAAAATTTTGGTCCTAACTTTTAGGGCACTTCATGGTCAGGCTCCCAAATATTTACTGGACCTTTTGAAGCCTCTATGTCCCATCAGGACTTTGAGATCTTCAAATCAAATGTTGCTGATGTTACCAAGAACTTATTTTAAAACACGTGGAGACAGAGCATTCCAAGTGGTGGCCCCGAGGCTTTGGAACGCTCTCCCTCTGTCACTGCGCTGCTCAGATTCTATTGACTCTTTCAAAAATGATCTTAAGACTTATTTATTCAGACTGGCTTTTATTTAAATTTTGGTTACTTTTACTTTGTGAAGCACTTTGTTGTTTACTTTTACTTTGTGAAGCACTTTGTGATGTCATTGTCTGTGAAAGGTGCTATATAAATAAAGATTACTTACTTACTTACTTAAAGATAGCGATGTATATGTGTATATATATATATATATATATATATATATATATATATGTACATATGTGTACATACACACACACACAATGGGGCAAAAAAGTATTTAGTCAGCCACTGATTGTATACGTTTTTCTATTTTGACAGATGAGAGAGGTTTGTAATTTTCATCATAGGTGCACTTCAACTATGAGAGACAATGAGGGGAAAAAAAAAATCACATTGTAGGATTAAAGAGTTTATTTGTAATTTATGGTGGAAAATAAGTATTTGGTCAGTAATAAAAGTTCAACTCAATACTTTGTAACATGACAGGGGTCAAACGTTTCCTGTAAGTCTTCACCAGTTTTGCACACACTGTAGCTGCTGTTTTGGCCCATTCCTCCTTGCAGATCTCCTCTAGAGCAATGATGTTTGGAGGTTGTTGCTGGGCAACACTGACTTTCAACTCCCTCCACAAATTTTCTATGGAGTTGAGGTCTGGAGACAGGCTAGGCCATTCCAGGACCTTGAAATGCTGTTTACGGAGCCACTCCTTTGTTGCCCGAGTGGTGTTTGGGATCATTGTCATGCTGGAAGCCCCAGCCACGTTCCATCTTCAATGCTCTCACTGATGGAAGGTGGTTTTGGCTTAAAATCTCATGATACTCGGCCCCGTTCATTCTTCCCTTAACCTGGATCAGTCGTCCTGTCCCCTTTGCACAAAAACAGCCCCAAAGTATGATGCTTCCACCCCCATGCTTCACAGTAGGTATGGTGTTCTTGGAATACAACTCAGCATTCTTATTCCTCCAAACACAGCGAGTCGAGTTTTTACCAAAAAGTTCTATTTTGGTTTCATCTGACCACATGATATTCTCCCAGTCCTCTTCTGGATCATCCATATGCTCTCTGGCAAACTTCAGATGGGCCTGGACAAGTACTGGCTTAATCAGGGGGACATGCCTGGCACTGCAGAATTTGAGTCCCTCTTGGCATAGTGCGTTACTGATAGTAGCCTTTGCTACTTTGGTCCCAGATCTCTGCAGGTCATTTGTCAGGTCCCTCTGTGTAGTTCTGAGATTTTTGCGCACTGTTCTCATGATCATTTTGACCCCACGGGATGAGATCTTGCCTGAGGCCCCAAATAGAGGGAGATTATCAATGGTCTTTTATGGCTTCCATTTTTTTTTACCAGCCTGCCTGCCTATTGTAGATTCACTCTTCCCTGTCTGGTGCAGGTCTAGAATTTTCTTTCTGGTGTCCTTTGACAGTTCTTTGGTCTTGGCCATGGTTGAGTTTGGAGTCTGACTGTTTGAAGCTGTAGACAGGTGTCTTATACAGATATCAAGGTCAAACATAAGTGGAGGACAGAAGAGCTTCTTAAAGAAGTTGTTGCAGGTCTGAGAAAGCCAGAAATCTTGCTTGTTTGTTATTAACCCAATACTTATTTTCCACCATAATTTACAAATTCTTTAAAAATCCTACAATGTGATTTCCTGGATTTTTTTCCTCATTTTGTCTCTCACAGTTGAAGTGTACCTATGATGAACATTACAGACCCCTCTCATCTTTCTAAATAGGAGAACTTGCACAATAAGTGGCTGACTAAATACTTTTTTGCCCCACTGTATAGTACATACACTAGTGTATTTGCTCACCCATCCAAATTATCGGAATCAGGTGTTCCAATCACTTCCATGGCCACAGGTGTATAAAATGAAGCAGCTACGCATGCAAACTGTTTTTACAAACATTTCTGGAAGAATGGGTTGCTCTCAGGAACTCAGTGAATTCCAGCATGGAACTGATAGGATGCCACCTATGCAACAAATCCAGTCGTGAAATTTCCTCGCTCCTAAATATTCCACAGTCAACTGTCAGCTGTATTATAAGAAACTGGAAGTGTTTGGGAATGACAGCAACTCAGCCACGTAAACTGACGGAGCGGGGTCAGTGGATGCTGAAGCGCTTAGTGCGAAGAGGTCGCCAAATTTCTGCAGAGTCAATCACTACAGACCTCCAAACTTCATGTGACCTTCAGATTAGCTCAAAAACAGTGCGCAGAGAGCTTCATGGAATGGGTTTCCATGGTCAAGCAGCTGCATCCAAGCCATACATCAGCCATACAGCCATACATACAGCCATACATACAAGTGCAATGCAAAGCATCGGATGAGGTGATGTAAAGCACGCAGCCACTGGACTAGAGCAGTGGAGGCAAGTTCTCTGGAGTGACAAATCGTGCTTCTCCATCTGGTAATCCGATGGATGAGTCTGGGTTTGGCGGATGCCAGGAGAATGGTACTTGTCTGACTGATTGTGCCAAGTGTAAAGTTTGGTGGAGGGGGGGGATTAAAGTGTGGGGTTGTTTTTCAGAACCTGGGCTTGGCCCCTTAGTTCCAGTGAAAGGAACTCTGACTGCTTCAGCATAACGAGACATTTTGGACAATTCCATGCTCCCAACTTTGTGGGAACAGTTTGGAGCTGGCCCCTTTCTCTTCCAACATGACTGTGCAACAGTGCACAAAGCAAGGTCCATAAAGACATGGATGGCAGAGTCTGGTGTGGATGAACTTGACTGGCCGGCACAGAGTCCTGACCTCAACCTGATAGAACACCTTTGGGATGAATTAGAGCAGAGACTGAGAGCCAGGCCTTCTTGTCCAACATCAGTATGTGACCCCACAAATGCGCTTCTGGAAGAATGGTCAAAAATCCTCATAAACACACTCCTAAATCTTGTGGACAGACTTCTCAGAAGAATTGAAGCTGTTCTATATGCAAAGGGTGGACCAACGTCATATTGAACCCTATGGATTAGGAATGGGATGCCACTTAAACCATATGTGAGTCATGGCAGGTGAGAGAATACTTTTGGCAATGTAGTGTATGTGTGCGTTTGTTTTCTTTCTTCCAATAGGAGATACACCTGCACCTTCCCCAGGACCTTTACCATTCTGTGTTTGTTTTTCTCCTTCCTGTCCTCTCAAACCCAGCCGGTCAAAGCAGATAGGCACTTGTCCTGAGCCTGGTTCTGCTAATGGTTTCTTCCTGTTAAAAGGGAGGGTTTCCTTCCCACTGTTGTCTTTGTGCTTGCTCAGAATGGGAGACTGCGACAAAGTGAGGATTCAGTACGTCTCCCTCCTTAGATACTGGTAGATAACTTTTACTAATTGGCTTCAGTTGTGGCCAGTTCCGTTGTGACTTGGCGCTATGTAAATAAACTTAATTGAATGTGTGTGTGTGTAAACTTTTTATACATGGTACAGTAGTCCCTCGCTACTTCACGGTTAAACTTTCGCAGACTCGCTCTTTCGTGGTTTTTCAACGTAAGATTGTGCACGACACATGGTTATCAACTTTAATATTACTCCTGTGATTAGGATGGTACGGGATAAAAAGTTAACGAAAAAAAATACTTTGGACAGTCGCCGCCATTTTGCAGTTTTCTTTCAATAAGCCTACACTGTAACACTGTACTATACTTTATTGTCATAGCTATAATAACAGTTATGGATATCAACATTTTTTTAATGGAGTATCATACACCTACACGTTAATAAATTAGCATATATTGTGCAAAAGAACTTTGCAAGGTTCTGATGATCAATGTAAACATAAATAATAATAAAAAAATCCAAGGGCAGGATAGAAGAAGGGAAAACTGTAAACAGCCAGATGTTGAAGAGGTAGTAGTTCGTTTCTGCAGCAATGCAATACCCAGTTCAGTTATTGTCCTGATGAAATTTAATATGTCAGGATAATGGGTGGTGCCACAGAGAGAGGTTTGTTTAACAGTCTCACAGCCTTTGGGTACAGTCTGTGAGCCATTCTGGTGGTCCTGGCACCTATAGACCAGTACCTTCTGCCTGAGGCTAGCAGATGGAATAGACCAGGGCTATTCAACTGGCAGCCCACGAGTGACTTCAATTCAACCCACTTCATAATTTTTTTTATTTAAATATATATACAGGTCCTTCTAAAAAAATTAGCATATTGTGATAAAGGTCATTATTTTCCATAAAGTAATGATAAAAATGAAACTTTCATATATTTCAGATTCATTGCACACAAACTGAAATATTTCAGGTCTTTAATTGTTTTAATACTGATGATTATGGCATACAGCTCATGAAAACCCAAAATGCCTGTCCCAAAAAATTAGCATATTTCATCCCACCAATGAAAGACAAGTGTTTTTAATACAAAAAACGCCAACCTTCAAATAATCATGTTCAGTTATGCACTCAATACTTGGTCGGGAATCCTTTTGCATGAATGACTGCTTCAATGCGGCGTGGCATGGAGGCAATCAGCCTGTGGCACTGCTGAGGTGTTATGGAGGCCCAGAATGCTTCGATAGCGGCCTTAAGCTCATCCAGAGTGTTGGTCTTGTGTCTCTCAACTTTCTCTTCACAATATCCCACAGGTTCTCTATGGGGTTCAGGTCAGGAGAGTTGGCAGGCCAATTGAGCACAGTAATACCATGGTCAGTAAACCATTTACCAGTGGTTTTGGCACTGTGAGCAGGTGCCAGGTCGTGCTGAAAAATGAAATCTTCATCTCCATAAAGCTTTTCAGCAGATGGAAGCATGAAGTGCTCCAAAATCTCCTGATAGCTAGCTGCATTGACCCTGCGCTTGATAAAACACAGTGGACCAACACCAGCAGCTGACATGGCACCCCAGTGACTGTGGAAACTTGACACTGGACCTCAAGCAATGTGAATTCTTTGTCTCCTCTCTTCCTCCAGACTCTGAGACCTTGATTTCCAAAGGAAATGTAAAATTTATTGTAATCAGAGAACATAACTTTGGACCACTCAGCAGCAGTCCCAGGCGAGATGCTTCTGACGCAGTCTCTCTTGTTCAAAAGTGGCTTGACCTGGGGAATGCGGCACCTGTAGCCCATTTCCTGCACACGCCTGTGCACGGTGGCTCTGGATGTTTCTACTCCAGACTCAGTCCACTGCTTCCGCAGGTCCCCCAAGGTCTGGAATCGGCCCTTCTCCACAATCCTCCTCAGGGTCCGGTCACCTCTTCTCGTTGTGCAGCGTTTTCTGCCACACTTTTCCCTTCCCACAGACTTCCCACTGAGGTGCCTTGATACAGCACTCTGGGAACAGCCTATTGGTTCAGCAATTTCTTTCTGTGTCTTACCCTCTTGCTTGAGGGTGTCAATGATGGCCTTCTGGACAGCAGTCAGGTCGGCAGTCTTACCCATGATTGCGGTTTTGAGTAATGAACAAGGCTGGGAGTTTTTAAAAGCCTCAGGAATCTTTTGCAGGTGTTTAGAGTTACGTCGTTGATTCAGATGGTTAGGTTAATAGCTTGTTTAGAGAACCTTTTCATGATATGCTAATTTTTTGGGACAGGCGTTTTGGGTTTTCATGAGCTGTATGCCATAATCATCAGTATTAAAACAATTAAAGACCTGAAATATTTCAGTTGGTGTGCAATGAATCTGAAATGTATTCAAGTAGGACCTGTA
>NC_056503.1:11943268-11947179 GCF_014905685.2 Nematolebias whitei
ATATTTTTTTTTTTTTTTTTTTTGTTTCTTTTTTTTGGTGGGGGGGGGTTCTGGGTTTGGGTTTTGGGTTCTGTTTATTGCATTTATGATTCAATGCAATAAACTTAAAGGTAACACTTAATGGTTAACTTTGGTTTATTTACATAATGATTTTAATCACTGGCAGCACGGTAGCACAACTGGCAGAGCTGCTGCCTCTCAGCAAGCAGGTCCCTGGTTCAAATCCGGTCTGGGAGCCTTTCTGGGTGGAGTTTGCATGTTCTCTCCGTGCATGCGTGGGTTTTCTCCGGGTACTCCGGTTTCCTCCCGCAGACCAAAAACATGCATGTTAAGCTGACTGGTGACTCTATATTGTCCCTAGGTGTGAGTGAATGGTTGTTAGTCTCTGTGTGACCCTGTCCAGGGTGTACCCTGCCCCTCACACAGTGATTGCTGGACATGGGCACCAGTGACCCCTGTTACACAAATGGAAGAAGTGTGTAAAAGATAATGGATGGATGGATTTTAATCACTGGTTGTCCGACCCCCGAGCTGTTGGCTTTCAGAAACTGTGGTCCCCTGAGCAGTTTTGTTGAATAACCCTGGAATTGGCCATGTGCAGGATGTTACCTGTCCTGCAGGATGTTGTTGACTCGTATAGATAGTTCTGATTTTCAGGTGGGTAGTCCCGATGATCTTCCCAGCTGTTTTAACCCTATGGAGAGTCTGCTGGTCCGCCTTAGTGCAGCTGGAGAACCACTCTAGAAATCCACAGGTTAATGCACTTCCAATAGCACAGTTATAGAAGTTGATCATAAGCTGCTGAGAAATTTTGGCCCATTTCAGTTTCCTCAGAAAGAAAATATGCTGCTGGGCCTTTCCAATGACTGAGGCACTGTTAGTACCCCCAGGTCAGGTTCTCTGTCACTGTCACACCCAGAAATTTGAATTTTGTGACCCTCTCAACTGCTTTTATTCTGGTGTAAAATGGAGAGTTGATGTTTTTACTTTGTTTGCGAAAATCCACAATAATTTCCTTAGTTTTCTTTGTTAATAACCAAGTGGTGGTTGTGACACCATGATACCAATTGTTTTACTTCAGTTCTCTATATGTTGGCTCATTGTTGTCATTGATGAGCTCCAACAATGTGATGTCATCAGCATATTTAACAGTGAGATTTGATGGTGAAGAGGCTGTGCAGTCATGTGTAGTGATATGGGGTGTAAATATATTGTTAATTATCAATTATGAGTTAAGCTCATAAGATATGCATTTATTATGCAAATAACCTTGTTGTTTGGGCATCACCTCTCTTGGAGAGGAAAATCAGTCTCTATTTACCCAAAAATAATGTAACGTGAACGTGTGTTCTTTTCTCATGTTTAAAGGCATAAAATCAGTTAATACACACAGATATGCCAAAACAATCATAAATTCAGTTGATTTTATGTATTTTATTATTTTTATAATAAAATACATAAAATCTACGATATATATGAAAAATATGCATGACAAAAATTAACAGAATATCAAATGATGTTGAATCAAAGGTCTAATTGATATATTAGTGAAACTTAAAAGACAGACTTTGGACTGGCTTCTGATTGTGAAGTGGTTAAAATTGTATCTATGATTGTTTTCACACCTGATAGTCCGGTAAACTCAGTTCAGTTGTGGACCAATATTCATGACATTTTGTTTACATTTGAGCTGGTGCATTTGCATTCACACTGCACTGTGCAGTCGAGCCAGCTTATTTAACCAACCGGTTCCCCCACTCGCCTGTGGTGGCGCTACACCTAGAACTACTGAAAGAAATGACACAAAAACCTCTGAAGAAGACACTTCTTCTTTTTCTTCTTCTGGAAATGAAAACAAAAACTGAGTGGCATCAAGTTTTAGCAGTTTTAGGAGTTATATTTTGTCATTTTTCAACAATGGACTCAGCATGAGCGGAAGATGAGGCAGAAGACCATGGAGAATATTGTTTTTCACACAAGGCAACTGGTGGCTCCATACGAGGTAAGAGAAATGCGTGTTTGTTTGCCCTGCGCTGTACTCCACTTCTTGTTTGTGGACCAGGGCCTGGTCTGCTAACATTCATACTGCACTCAAACCGCGCTGGAGTTTTCTTCTACCGAACCGAGACCTAGGTTTTAGCCCGGGCCAGAGTTCACCTTTTTGTTCCATGACAGAGTTCGATGGCGCGTTCACACCTCCCCAAATGAACCGGACTTCCTAGGAAAACGAGCTAGAGTTCGATTAAAGCAGACTAAACGGGGCTGGTGTGAATGCACCCTCAGGTGAGCTAAGTTTGTTTGATAAGTTGTGATGTAGCGTCACCAGAAAGGCATTGAAAAGTCTCTGTCCTACCAGGATCTAGATGGTCAGAGCATGGTTCTGACAGCTGCTTAAATGGTACCAGCCTCAGATATTCCGGTGACTGAGAGGCTGAAGTCTCCTCAAAGTTCACCTGTCATCGTTGGAGGAATGAAGGTCCATGGTAGTCAGCTGTGATACCACTTTGCAGTGTGACCGTTGCCTGGCAGACAGCTCTCGGGTCAATGCCAGCATGGTTCTGGTCTGGCCAGGTTCTGTATCTTTCTTTCGTCTTGAAACGTCTACAGAAGAGTTGCTTCTTTCAATTATTTTTTCCTAGGATGTCTCGCTAGGAAATATTCTTCTCTCTCTGAAATTTGTTAGTGTTCAAGTGCAAAGGTTTTTCTGAGGTCCAGTGTGAAGTTGCTTCTCCTCTGTCAGTTCTCTGTACCAGTCTGTCTCTGTGGAGTTTTTCTTAAAAGTGAAACTTTACTCTCTGTTAGAACAGAGATGAAAGTTCATCTCGGGAAGAGGTGGTCCTAAACTCTTGGCTTGTTTTATAAAATCTAAAGTCCCTTTTTCTGCCTTAAAAGTTTCCTTTTAAAAGATAAAATAAGACAAATGTATTATCTTAAAGAAAGATTACTTAAAACACACATTTGAATGAATAAACAATTAACATATGACATTTTAGAATTAAATTTAAAACATGCAATGTTTTAACTAGGGATGGGGCCGATCCGATCCAGTATCAGTATCGGCCTCTGATACCAGCATAATTTACGTATCGGATTTTACCGATCCACCTGCCGATATTTCCGATCCATGATGCATGTTGGCTTCAAACTATGAACTGTGGATTTCCTGAACAGCAGCGTGTCTCATGAGCCCAGAGTAATAAGACCCACCTCACATTCAAGAAATCCAGTTCATAGTTTGCAGCCAGCTACAACGTGAGGACTGAGTTAGCAGCACTGTGGATAACAGCTAACAAACTTTTCATCTAAACATGTCCGCTGTGTGGAAGTATTTTACACTAAACACCACAAAACAAAACAGCAACATGCAATGTCTGCAGAGCCATAGCGCCACATTAAACCACGTTAAAGTTAGTTTTACGATGGACATTCGAGCTCTGTGGCTTCAGCGGGGCGCTGCTCTTTGGTCAAACCGAAAGAGGCGACTTGACCCCGGCCAGCCGCGTCCAATCTGCCCCGCTCAGTCTGCCCGTCTCTGAGGAGGGACAGACTGAGCGCAGCTGCCCCAAATCAGGCTGCCTGCTTCGGATTGAACAAGAAGAAGACATCGCTGAAACTACGGAGCTCAAATGTTTACAGAGAAGTTGCTAAACTTCATAATTAATGACCAACTCCTATCAGTTGTAGAAAACGAAGGATTTCACAGCTTGATACTTGCAGCCAAGATATAGTTTACCCTCCAGGAGATATTTATCAGTACAACAGTAGACAATCATAAAAAAACATACGATTTGAAAATTATATTAAAAACATAAACAGCTACATTATTAAGTGATGTAAAATACTAAAAACAGGAACATGTCTGTTGGTTTATGCCATGAACTTAGCAGATGTTTGAAGCCATTTAACCTTTT
>NC_056503.1:11947279-11957479 GCF_014905685.2 Nematolebias whitei
GGTTTATGCCATGAACTTAGCAGATGTTTGAAGCCATTTAACCTTTTATTTAATTTAATTCATTTATTCATTCATTTAAATGAAACAAAAAAAAAAAAATAATCAAAAAGAAAACATTGAATGAAAAGAGTGCAGAAAGAAGAAAAATTCTTATATCTGCTCCTTATAACATATAAAACAACTTTAAACAATCACTTAAATTAATCACTTTAATGTCCACTTTAAAGCTAGGAATAAAAAGAAACATGTTTTGTGTTAGCAGAATTTAATTTTTACTTTAAAACTTATCCAACATTAATAAAACTTACTTCAAGTTGCCTTTTTGGACATGCATGCATATATTTGTACAAATTGTACTTGAGAGGAGATTATTACAGCCTCATATAAAATCAATGATGATCATGATATTGGAACTGGATCGGTATCGGCCGATACTCAGATCTAAGTATCGGGATCGGATCGGAAGTAAAAAAAAAAGTGGATCGTTGCATCCCTAGTTTTAACAGAGGTGTCGCTGTTGACTGTCCATCTCCAAGAAAAGGAATGTCATTTTGAACAAACAAAGGCTCTTTCTTTGTTATCATCTTCTCATAGGAGAAAGTCTGAGAAGAGTACTCCTTTTCGATACAGGGGAGATATCAACGTAGCAAGTTTGGATGTTTAAAACTCCGAGGTCAGTTGAACAAAAGCTCTCATTAAAACTATCTGTCCATTTCATGGGAAATGATTTTATATTGGGTTAGTGAAGTTCACATTAACAGTTTTATTACATTAGTGTCAACTAAGGAGTTTATGAGCTAAGCTGAATATTTGTAAAACAATGTCTGTCTGTTCCCAAGGGAATAGATTCATCTTATTTTAACAGTTTCAAACACAAAACACAGGAATGATGTTTGTTTTCGATGAGCTGAACTCTTTAATGAGGTGAGGTGTTCCCCTACACATGACTGAGGAGAGTATAAAGCGCTGGGCTGAGCACGCAGCCTTGTGGGGTCCCCATGCTGATGGAAAGGGTGGAGGAAGTGTGCTCGCCCACTCTCACACACACTCAAACACAAGTCAAAAGAACTTCACTACCCAGAAGCCAACGGTGCTTCCAGCTGCTGCTTTCTGCTGAAATGGAGGGAAAGTTTTGCAGCGTAAAGTCAGAAGTAACAATCTCTCTATTAAGCTCACAGAACTGGCAGGAAAGTTGAAAATAATCCTGAAGCTGAATTATCCACATAAACCTGGATGGGGCGGTGGGCTTCATGCTGCAGGGTAGGTCTGCAGAACCAGAACCGAGCCCGATGGGAATAGAGCTGCTGTTCTGCAGAGCTGGTGAGTAAAATTTTGCAGTACTGTACAGTACATATACACATGTTGGTAAAATTACGTAGGTTTAAGAGTTTAGAACATTGTAAAGAACATTTATTTATAGGGTTTATAAGGCTTTAAAATATATATAAATACTAAAATAAATAGTGTTCCTACTTTGCAGATTTTCACCTCCCATGGGGGTGTCTGGAACGTAACCCCCGTGATAACCGAGGGTCTACACAGTCGTACACGTTCTGTACAGTGAAGTTTTTAAACCAATCCTAATTTCTTTTTTGTTTGCCTCCATTCAGTCAGACTTTCTTGTAATCTTTTCCGTTTGTTGTTGTTCAGTCCTTGTACCTGATCCTGACAGCCTAAAGTGCAATGTAAGCTTTAATAATTGAACAATTTGAGGAGAAGAAGTGTCTGGCCTTGAATAACAAAATGAGACAGCAGATAAATCTGAAAGTCACGTTGTTAAAAAAACGGAAACAAAGTCGAGACCTGGGAGTTCCACCTGTATGTCACCTTGTTGGTACAAGAGTATGTTTTTATGGATTAAACTAAGTCATCTTTGGTATTTTTTTTAATGGATTTGACAAAAGAAATGGGAACAGTTTGTGTCTTTGTGACTCCCTCAACAAATTATAACCTACTCTTTGTTCGTTCAACATCGTGGGTTGACCCATCAGAACTTCTGGTGCCCTGAGCTAAGTGTCATAAACAAAAGCAACATTCCTCTGGAGACGATCAGGACTAAAATGAATGAATAGAAGCTAAATGAAGAAACTCTTTGAAACTTGATTAAAAACACTTTAAAAGAACACATGAAAGTTTGGCTTCTTGAAAGCAACAATCTGGTCTAAGTGATGTTTTTCTCTACAGTTTATATAAGAAAGTGGAAAGGTTCAACTTTTTATCAGCCTGGTGTTATTTCTTTATCTTTTCTATTTTTACAGTATTTGCCTTCTCACAACTTCAATAAACACATTCAGCCAGTTGTGTGTGCTTGTGTTTTCTTTCTGAACATGCAGTCTTGCAGTTCCTGTTACTTTTTAGTTTTTCCAAAAGGTTGATGCCCTACAGGTCTGCTTTTCCCACACGACAATTCACTTCTTTTTTTTTTTTTTCTCCATCTCGCTCTTGTTGTACTTTTGTAAACTGAATGCACAAGCACACACACAGGCTGTGAAAAAAAAACAACAGCTGTAACATTTCCCACTATGTTGCACGTGTGCAAACAGTAAACAGAAACGCAGGGAGACAGAAACGTGTGCAACGCCTGCAGGTTTCATGACAGTGTTGCTCAAAAAGACCCTAAAATAGGTAGACGGGTTTTGAGGAACCGCGTCAGTTTTGACTCGGTGTGGTGGACTGCAGTGATCAGTTAGCAGCCCTGAGGTGATTTTTTTTGTTTTTTTTGTGTGTGAGTAACGGTGGTCCACCAACTTTCCCTTTCCGCTTCTAAGCAGAAGTGACACATCAGGGTCAGTCTTTACCTCTGGACACCCACCGGAGTGCCTGGTGAGGGGTGTGTGCACATTAGATCTTCACTAAGCTGTTCACAAACACAAAACCCATTAGGGGAAATACACACTCACACTCAGCAGTGCCCTTTAGGTCATGGTTGTATAAGACAGGGAAGGGTCATGGATAAACGGGGGAGAAGTGTCCAAACTAGGGGAAACGCTGCAGGACCGGACTGGTGCTGAGGTGTCAGCCCCACCTGCCAGGACCTTCCAGCCCAGCTCGCACCGCTCCAAAATAACATGTACATGTTCTGAGCAGCACAGTGCGCCACGAGCTCTGAAAACACAATCAGAAGGACAGCAGCAGCCTCCGACACCTGGACATCCTCCTGTTTGCCACTTTCACTTCATTTTCACTCGAAGAGCACAACAAGAAGAGACGACACCCGTAGCGCTGCAGCCGCACACAAACAACCCTGTTGTAGAAGTTCAGCTCGCTGCACCGCCGCCTGCTCTCAGGCCAAAATGAAAGAGCTGCTTAGGGTGGACTTTGTGATGGAAGGAATTCATGTCCACGGTTTAGGAATGACCAATTTTACCTAAATAATCCTATATTATATTATATCTATCTTTCTGTCTGTCTGTCTAATTATATATATATATATATATATATGTATATATATATATATATATATATATATATATATATATATATATATATAATTCTCTTCTTCCTTCTGAAAGCCTTAAATACAGAAGTCCCTTGCTACTTCGCGGTTCGACTTGCAGACTTGCTCTTTTGCGGTTTTTCAAAGAAAGATTATACACGAGAGAAAAAAATTGTACGACACATGATTGTCAAGTTTAATATTACTCGTGTGATTGGGACAGCATGGAATACAGTAAAAAGTTAAATATATATATATATATATGTATATATATATACTTTTGACAGGCGCCACCATTTTGTACTTTTCTCTCAATAAGCCTATACTGTATCACCGCTCAAGCACTACATTTCCCAGAAGCCAACAGTGCCCCAGCGTGCTTCCAGCCATTGCCTTCTGTTGAAATGGAGGGAAAGTTTTGATCCGATCCGAAAAGTTCGATCCTTATTCATACAGTGACTTGGGCACCCAGTGGATACAGAGAGCCACAAGGAACCAACCGGGAACTGGACCAGAACCGGACCTCCAGACTCATTGGTGAATCTGAGTTCCGCCCGACAGCCCATGGGGCCTCCCAGGCGGGGAGGTGACATTCATTCATTCTTCCTTTATTTAAACAGGTAACACCCAGAGATCCGGCGTTCACTCTAGAGCCCACCAGGACTTCCCCCATCTGGATTTGGACTCGATCGAACCACCGTCTGGTTCTGTGCTGACCATCCAAAGGTCCTGCTCCCTCCAAAAACATTTTGGTGCTCAGTGGCTGCAGAGCGCAGACCAGAACCGGCAGGGTAGGTCTGCCGAGCTGGACTGTAACCGAGCTGCTGTAGTTCTGCAGAGCTGGTGACTAAAGGTTTGTAGCTACATGTATGTTGTTAAAATGATGTAGGTTTAAGAGTTTAGAACATTGCAAGAGTGTACATTACTACTTCACAGATTTTTACTTATTCATCATGTGATCATGGGATTTATGTTCCATCTGAGCCTGAAGCTGGGGGAAAGTACCACATCTGTGGAAGACCTCCTGTGGTACCGGTACCACCTGGAGAAACCTGGAAGCACTGTGAGGATCGTGTTCTTTGATTTCTCCAGTGCTTTCAACACCATCCAGCCAGGAGTTATCAGGAGTGGATCACCACATGTCCCAGTGGATACTGGATTACCTCACTGGATGCCCACAGTATGTGAGGACACAGGGCTGTGTCTCTGACAGGCTGGTCTGCAGTACGGGGGTCCCACAGGGAACTGTGCTGGCACCGTTCCTCTTCACCCTCTACACTGCAGACTTCACCATCGACTCCCCACACTGCCATCTGCAAAAGTTCTCTGATGACTGCCATAGTCGGCCTCATCACAGGTGAGGACGACTCAGACAGCGGACTCAAGACTTTGTGGACTGGTGCCAGCAGAACCACCTCCTGATCAACGCTGATAAAACTAAGGAGCTGGTTGTGGATTTCCGCAGGCACATACTCACCTCACTGACCCCGGTGAACATCCAGGGTGTGAACATCGGGATCGTGGACTCTTACAAGTACCTGGGTGTTCACCTGAACAATAAACTGGACTGGGCTCACAACACTCATGCACTTTACAGGAAGGGTCAGAGCAGACTCTACCTGCTGAGGAGACTGAGGTCTTTTGGAGTGCAGGGGTGCTCCTGAAGACCTTCTTTGACTCAGTAGTGGCATCAGCCATCTTCTGTGGTGTTGTGTGTTGGAGCAGCAGCTTATCATCAGCTGAGAAGAAGAAGCTAGATAAGCTCATCAAGAAGGCCAGCTCGGTGCTTGGACGCCCCCTCAACCCAGTGCAGGCGGTGGGAGACAGAAGGACTCCAGCTAAAATAACATCATTGCTGGACAACGTCTCCCACCCCATGCATGAAGCTGTTGCTGAACTGGAGAGCTCGTTCAGTGACAGATTACTGCGTCCTAAATGCACAAAGGAGCGTTACCGCAGGTCCTTCCTCCCAGCAGCTGTTAGACTCTACAACCATCACTGCTCCCAACAAACTCAATAAGGATTAAACACATGCTGACCTCTGCTAAAACACACTCTCTGCCTGTAATACTGTTCTGTAAATAGTCTGTCCTAATCAATGTTCCAATACATACTGAACATTATTATTGATATTGTTTATCTTATTTCTTTATATATTGTTTTTGACATTTTAGGAACTTTTGTGTGACATCTTTTTATCTGTTGCTGCCGTTACACTTGAATTTTCTATCCGTGGGACAATAAAGGCTGTTTCTATTCTATTCTATTATTGCAGGGGTGGGTCCAGAACATAACTCCCACAATAAACGAGGGACTACCGTATATAAACAAGTGGTTTCCTTCCCTGAGATTCAGCTATTATATGCTATTAGTGTCCAACTTCTGTTTTTTTTTTTTTGTTTTTTTTTTTGTCAACTTCAATTCCATGTCTTTGATTTGGAGGATAATTTACTTTCTCTGTACACACCTGCTTTGGATTTGTAATCAGCACACCTGTTTCTCTTTAAAGAACATCCATCTACAACTGATTAATTTTGGGTGTTTATTCACTTCAACATGGCTGCCACAGCTAATTGACATTAGCTAGCACAGAAATGGCTCTAGCTTAGACAATTTTAAAGCCACTGAGCTAAAAATAGGTCGTGGTAGTAGCTCAGAGGAAGTGTTTTCCCAAAACGCCTATAACCTCATTATTTCTCACTATGAAATGATTGTAGCTGAAAACTGACTTGAAAGGCATTCATCTTAAGGAGAGCTATAACCTTCATTTTTATTTATCATTGCCATCATATTACTGGAAAAATACATTTGGAGGAAATAAGGTCTGAATGCTGCTGAGATGGGAAACGTTATAGACGTGTTTTAATGCCTGACACAACTCTGCAGCAGCTGCTTTAAGATTTGAGGAGGGACAATAAATATTAATTAGAAGTATTTATGTATATATTTAACGTAAACGTGGTTGTTGCTGCAGAAAAACCAAATTAGGTGGTTAGGTTGACCAGTGTTCAAAGTTTCTAAAAACGATGCAGCTAAGGCTTTAAAACTGAAATTTGACGAGAGGTGCCTTTTTTCCCCCCTTCCTCTTTGCTCGGCATTGCCAGTGTGAGTAGACGCCCCCCAGGCTAATTGTGCTGCTGTGTTCCAATTGATTTTGACAGGAAAAGGCCCCCAAACCTCCCCGAGCGCTCGGCGCAGTTGACAGCCAGAAACATTGTGCTGCTGGAGCTGCAGCTGCGACAGCTTACGAGCCGGTGCCAGAAGCCTGTTGGTTACATGTCAGAGTCTTGGAGGAAGTCTGATGAGCGCTCACATGCTGGGTTCGCTTTCGAGCCAGTGCCCTGTGTTGGAGGTTACAGAGCTGTGTGGTCCGATAACGCTTCAGGAGTATGAAGAATGCATTCCACCTGAGTTGGGAAAGAAGCTGCCTTTGAGCTGCTTCTCTGGCGGATGTATTTGTGCCGAGACATCCAGGAAAATATTCTTCGAACAACTACCGTATTTTCCACCGTACCCGTCGCACTGCCATATAAGTCACATCAGTCCAAATATGTCTAATAAAATGAAAAAATACATAAATATATCGCTTTGCCGTATAAGTCACATCTATCATGCTTCCCCGCTGACGCATCGCGTTTGTTACGCGTCACCGCTGACAATCCGGAAACGTGGGCCGGTGTTGTGCCATAAATCAATTGGCTGCCAATGGTGGCCATGGGAGCATTCACAGGAGGACTTTAACAAGAATTTAATAAGATAACTACATAAAAACAATTATTTGTTTGCTCGACTTTATAGTATAAATGTGCCTCAGTTGAACTTTTCCTTAATAAATGCACTTTGTTGTCTTGTTTTTATCATAAATCCAATTATATGTGTCCTTAAAATCAATCAATGACAGCAGAGATAGACACATCATCAAGTCGATGAGATATCCAGCTGTGTGCGTGCCAACAGGGCGAATCAGCTCGCCTAAAGCCTGTCTTCTCTTCAGAGAAATGTTATTAATTGTGCTGAGGGACCAACTGATTAAAACATGTCCATAATGATGATTATGAAGATTTGTAGAAGAGAGGCTCTAAAGCAGTTTCAAAGACAGTACAGAACAAAAGTAAAGCGGAGAGGGAGAGGAGGAGAAGACGTCCACCCTTGACAAGAGCAAGTGTTGAAGTGTTTACATAAATAATGTCCACAACATTCACTCACTCATGGATGGGGGGAGGGACAGTATTTCCAATTCCCACTTTACACTTTGCAATGTGGGACAAAAATGAATAAAAATTAAAATCTTAGTTTGTGCCTCTATCATGTCAGTCCAGATTCCTCTTCTTAAGGAGTGTTTCAGGTTTTTACCACCTTTATACTTCAGCCAGGATGAGGATGAGGATGAGGCGATGACTGAAAGCCTCCAAGAATTCAGAATTGCTCCAAAGGTTTGGCGTTTTGTTCGCCTGCTGATAAGCTCACAGAGCTGGTTAAGCCAATTTAAAGTTACCCAGCTCCTTTTTTTTATGAAATGACTTCAAACTTACCTGAACGTGACACTCAGGTGGGGATGAAAACCCAATTCATGTGGAGTTTAGTAAAGTTACTGAAGAGCTGGTTAAAATGATCAGTGAAGTTCATTTTAAGTCCTGTAAACACGATTGCACCTTTTTTCTCTCCGCTGAGCATCTTCCCATTTTTCGCTTGAAAAATCTGCTGAGTCGTTGTGGACGTGCTAGATGTGATAAAGCCCCAATGCTGTCCTTTGTTGTATGTCTAAAACTACTGCAGTGGTGTAAAATCAGTCTTTTTAAGAGGTTCAACCCACAGAACCTGAGAAGTGTATCTGCTTTTATGACCATCTGTTCACAGAACGGCAGAACCATTACAGTATATCTTAATTAAAATGAGCGCTGATATTAAAGTTATCTTCAGGATTTGTTGAGACAACTACCAGATGGAAACCTGAAAGTTAGCTCACTAAAAAACAAGTTTCCATCAAAAATGAGTTAATTAAATTCTCAGGTTGTCTGTGTTTGACATGCAGTACTTTATCTGTAAAGATCAGTCGAAAGGAGATGCCTGATCTGCAAAACCCCTGCAGTTCAACAGAGTTAATAGGATTATGGTCAGGAAACATGACTGTTGGTATTTTGGATTTTAAAACCCAACCTGAAAGGGCTGCAAAGCCTAAATAAGTCACTTAATGATTTGGCAGACAAGATCTTAAGTTCTTGGAAAGGAAACTAACTGGACGGTCAATAGGTTGTTTGTCAGCTGCAGGGAGAGGAATATTGGCTTCATTATGAGCTGCTTCCACGTGCAGCTTGAAAGCTCCCCCCAGTCGGATTGTTAAATAAATAAAATGTTGGAGTAGAGTGCAACAAGGTTTTAATGTTGTCAAAAGCCTGCTGGGACGAGATTGTGGTTTCTCTGACTGATCCTGTGATCGTTACCTGAATCAGTGCTAGAGAACAAAGGGAGCGCCGGCATTATTCTTGGTTTAGCAGCACCTTCATGTCTGCTTTGACTCTGGAATACAAATAGTTCTAATCTCAGACCAAATCACACGCTTTATTGAAATACCTGCAGGGTTTTCAGCAGCGCAGTTTCACTTCAGCTCCAGAACCCAAACAGCAGGCACAGACAAAGGTGATATTATGGCACCAGGGCTCCTCCTTAATTCTCTGCACATCTACTAATAATATACCTGATGTACTGACCTGCAGCTTTGGTTCACTGCTCTTTAGTTGTTGCCTGGCACCATCACTGCTGAGGCTCCACGTGGTGAGGCCATACGAGAGGAGTCTCGATTTGTTGTAAAAATATCACGTACAAACTTCAACTGAATCGTCTTAAACGTGCTAAATATGTTAGTAATTAATTCAGGTTGATGCACTTTGCATTTGCTGCCACTGCCACACACTTTGCTTTGACTAGTATGAGCGATGTTCAGTAGTACTACTAAACTCTAAAACATGAACCCTTTCAAAACAGACTTTGTATGAAACTGCACTCATAAATATATCTGTCACGTGTAGCTAGAATTTGTTGCACTTGCATTTATATAAATGAAGAAGAGACGGCCATAAATTTGAATAGTTTTACACATGAGTCTTTTTCTGGACGAATTGAGCAAGAAATCCTAATAAACCTCAATGTTTTGATGCAAGATATTCAAGTGGGTCAGAGTTACACTGTGCATAAGAACAGGGGAAGGCTTGTGGGTGGAGCAATTTTATCCACCACTAGGGGGTGGGGTGGGGGTAAGATGAGGGGTTATGATTGAAGAGCATGCACAGGAATGAGAGTTGCTCGTCTAGTGAGTACACAGTCTGACTGGTTGCATCAGACAATATTAGGGTGTTTATGTTCAAAAACAGGGTTTATTGTGAATGAAAATGACAAAATATTCTAAATTTGGGCTTAAAAATCTTTGTTGTTTATTGTAAAGACACTGAAACTGCTGTGTCCATATAATAATTATTGTATATCTGGTATCACTGTCTGTGAATTGCCTGTGCAAGTCGAGGTTTGAAATGCAAATGAATAGTTTTTGGGGGTTTGAAGGTGAACCTGTGGCTCTGAAAGGAAAAGCCTCGAGTCTTCAGATGTTTAGTCAACAGAACATTTCAATATGCTTCATTTAAACTGATGCTCCCGGGGTTATTGTTGCCTTTTGGCCTGTTTTTGTCTCACTTTCTCCCACTAATTTTGTGGAACGCTTCACAATAACACAGAGCGAATATTGTGAGTATATTACTTTTATCCATTTTACA
>NC_056503.1:11957579-11959536 GCF_014905685.2 Nematolebias whitei
TAACACAGAGCGAATATTGTGAGTATATTACTTTTATCCATTTTACAGTTGAATGTGGAACTTTAAGAGCCACGTGTCTCTCACTCTTATGAAGCATTAAACCATTCTACATTAAAAGCCTGGCATTTCTTTAAGGAACGCACATCGCCCACCGTGTTCCACAGCAGAATGTTAAACTAAGATCATCTTATGACAAAAAGATGTCCTCTACAAGAACATCACCCAAGCCCCGGACTCCCTACCTTCACATCTGTGTTCAACTAAATTTTGTAACTCCCTCATGTCATTTTTTGACAGTAAAATTGTTAAGATCCATCAGTATCTCAGCTCACAACCGACCCCTTGTCCTACTCGTGAACTTTCTCCTCCAGCCCACTCCTTCTCTTCCTTCGAACTCCTGACAACTTCAGAAATCATAAGCCTCATCAACAAGTCCAAGTTGTCCTGTTTGCTTGACCCTCTTCCAACAGTTCTGGTTAAAGCCTGTGCCCCATCTATACTCCCTCTCATTTCTGCCATTATTCACTCCTCTCTCTCCACCGGAACAGTTCCTGCATCATTTAAAATTGCTGCCATAACCCCTATCCTGAAAAAACCTGGCGCTGATTACCGTAATCACAATAATTTCCGTCCTATCTCCAACTTGCCTTTTATCTCCAAGATTCTTGAAAAGACAGTTGCATCTCAACTCCATACTTACTTATCCAACAATAACCTGTATGAACTGTTTCAGTCTGGTTTTCGTCCCCTCCATAGTACAGAAACAGCTCTTATAAAAATCACCAATGACCTCCTCTTGGCAGCTGACTCCGGCTTGCTGTCCATCCTCATCCTCCTCGACCTGAGTGCAGCGTTTGACACCATTTGCCATGCCACCCTACTCAATAGACTTTCCTCTATCGGTATCACTCAGACTCCTCTAAATTGGTTTAAATCATATCTCTCCGGCCGCACTCAGTTCATCCGGATCAAAACCTTCACTTCTGAGCCTTCATCTGTCACATCAGGAGTTCCCCAGGGCTCTGTCCTGGGACCCCTCCTCTTCATTATTTATCTTCTTCCCCTCGGCACTATTTTCCACAAGCACAATATCGATTTCCACTGTTATGCGGATGACACCCAGCTCTTTGTTTCCAGTAAGCCCGCCTCCAACCTCCCGCCATCCTCGCTTACCGACTGCTTGACTGAATTAAAATCCTGGTTCACCTCAAATTTTCTTAAACTTAACAGTGACAAAACAGAGGTTCTTCTCATTGGTACAAAATCCACCCTGGCTAAAACAAAAAATTTCAGTATTGACATTGATAACCGTTCCATTTCTCCCTCCCCTCAGGTAAAGAGTCTAGGTGTCACCCTCGACAGCACTCTTTCTTTCCAGTCTCATATCAACAACACCATCCGTTAGGCTTATTTTCACCTACGCAACATCAACCGCCTCCGCCCCTCCCTTACTCCCCATTCCACTGCCATCCTTGTTCACTGTCTGGTTACATCGCACCTGGACTATTGCAACTCCCTTCTGTTCGGTCTCACCCACAAATCTCTTCATAAGCTCCAACTGGTCCAGAACTCAGCTGCCCGCATCATCACCAAAACCCCATCCATTCATCACATCACTCCAGTCCTGCAAAAACTCCACTGGCTGCCAACCAAGTTCCGCTTAGATTACAAAATTCTCCTGTTCACTTTCAAGGCCCTCTACAATCTCTCCCCACCATATCTTTCAAATCTTATTCATATTGCCATTCCCTCTCGCTCCCTCAGATCATCCTCCTCCATCCTTTTGACTGTCTTCTCCGCCCGTCTCACCACCATGGGGAGCAGAGCCTTCAGTCGCTCTGCTCCCCGACTTTGGAACTCGTTACCACCTCACATTAGAAACATAAAGTCAATCTCACAATACAAATCATAACTCAAAACACACCTTTTTAGATCTGCTTTTTCCACCTGACACAAT
>NC_056503.1:11959636-11960795 GCF_014905685.2 Nematolebias whitei
AACAGTGACAAAACAGAGGTTCTTCTCATTGGTACAAAATCCACCCTGGCTAAAACCAAAAATTTCAGTATTGACATTGATAACCGTTCCATTTCTCCCTCCCCTCAGGTAAAGAGTCTAGGTGTCATCCTCGACAGCACTCTTTCTTTCCAGTCTCATATCAACAACACCATCCGTTCGGCTTATTTTCACCTACGCAACATCAACCGCCTCCGCCCCTCCCTTACTCCCCATTCCACTGCCATCCTTGTTCACTGTCTGGTTACATCGCGCCTGGACTATTGCAACTCCCTTCTGTTCGGTCTCACCCACAAATCTCTTCATAAGCTCCAACTGGTCCAGAACTCAGCTGCCCGCATCATCACCAAAACCCCATCCATTCATCACATCACTCCAGTCCTGCAAAAACTCCACTGGCTGCCAACCAAGTTCCGCATAGATTACAAAATTCTCCTGTTCACTTTCAAGGCCCTCTACAATCTCTCCCCACCATATCTTTCAAATCTTATTCATATTGCCATTCCCTCTCGCTCCCTCAGATCATCCTCCTCCATCCTTTTGACTGTCCCCTCCGCCCGTCTCACCACCATGGGGAGCAGAGCCTTCAGTTGCTCTGCTCCCCGACTTTGGAACTCGTTACCACCTCACATTAGAAACATAAAGTCAATCTCACAATACAAATCAGAACTCAAAACACACCTTTTTAGATCTGCTTTTTCCACCTGACACAATTGGTTTTGCCTGATTTTATATTGATTTTATATTGATTTTATACATTGTCTTTTTTCTTCCTTTCTTTTTCTTTTCTTTTCTTTTCATCTCTTAGTTTCTGTTACTGCTGATTTTATTCTTCGTACGGTGTCCTTGAGTGCCAGAAAGGCGCCTTTGAAATAAAATGTATTATTATTATTATTAAAAAGCATGTGATAACAACAACACTCGGGTACTACCACACCAAATTTAGCTCAGTATCAGTAAAATTAACTTTTTTGATGGCTAAGCTCGATTACCAGTGGCGACTATCTTAATTGGGTTACTTGTAAATATTAATGAGTTATAAATATACATAAAGATATTTTTGAGAGTTGTTAAAATTAGTCCAGTGGTTTGTAAGATATTTTGCTAACAGGCTTGCAGATTTGACAGCAGTAGTTAATGG
>NC_056503.1:11960895-11969753 GCF_014905685.2 Nematolebias whitei
AGATATTTTGCTAACAGGCTTGCAGATTTGACAGCAGTAGTTAATGGCAAGGTTTTACATAAACGTCTCATGAGATCAGTTAGTGCTCGGAGTATCTGTCGAGGATCACTCTCAGCTACCAGGTTTTAGCTCAGTATCTGTAAAACTGACAGTTAAAGTCATTATTTTGTTTTCGCAGCGGTTGATAAGCTGCAGCATCCATCTTAAAATAGGTTGAGATCAAAGTTGAATCGGTTGCAGATGTACATCCCACGATTACTTTCTGGGAGTTTCGATAAAATCTGTCCTCTAATCCATTTTACTAACACACAGTACACACACAGTGATCCAGGCAAAAACATTATAGCCTTTTGCCTTCAGGGAAGGGCAATAATCACACATACCAGCTGCTGTTGGTGCACAACACATTACTCAACAATATGCTTCATGGTTACATCACTCCTGATGTCTGGCATCCCTGCTAAACCTTTCCAACCCATCGCTGAAGAGCTGCAGACTTTTGTGGATACAATCAACGAGTTCTTTCTGTTGGATCTGTCTCCTCATACGTGCTCTCGTTTCTGTTTGCAGACAAAAAACATTTTCACCCTAGAAATCTTGATCTCTGTTGTCAAGGAAACCAACCAAGTGAGAATGATCCCCATCGAGGTGTCAATCCCTGCAGCACATCGATTATGGAAGGCTTCATCTCAGAGGTCACACTGGGCTGGTAATCAGTGTCGAGCTGAATGAAGAGGTTGATGTGTTTGTAAAGCAACATCAGTGCTAAAGGTAAGCTGCTACTGCCGAGCTTGCCCCTCCATTGAGTGGATAAGAGGTTGGAATATGTGCCTTTTGGGTTGTTCTTGGTAGATTTTGTCAAGTCAACTTTATTGTCAAAACTGCAATATGTACAGGACATACACAGGATTGAAATGACATTACTCTCAGACCCCTGGTGCAACAATAACCATTTAACATTAAAACATTTAATAAACATAAGCATAAAATGAAATAATAAAAGTATGATACTGTCTTAAATTGTAGTATGGCGGTATAAAAAATATTTAAACAAGTATATCTATAAAATAAAATGAAATGAAGTGAAGGTCCTGACATTGACATTTGTAGTAAGTGGCAAAGCAGCCACTTTGGTGACTGTTATTTGAGTCTTTTCCTTATTATTTGTGTCTTGTTGTTTTCTGTGTTTCAGTCTTTCCCAGGCTGTGTCCCCTGTGCCACCAGTTTACTCTTCCCCAGTCAGTTTCTGCTCCTCAGCTCCTGCCCCGCTCGCTCTCACCTGTTTCCAGTTGTCATTTTTCTCAGGCGTCTCCACTCCTCTTATCAGTCCCCGTTCATAAAGGCCAGCGTTCATTTCACCTTTAGTCTGGCATTGTGTTGAGCTTTTTGTCATGCCCTATTCTCCTTTGAGTCTCCTTGGCATTTTCTCCAAGTTTCTGTACATTTTTATTGCCACACCAGCCGTATTTGTTTTCCTCGTTAAATGTTTAAGTTTCTCTCCGAAGTCCTTGTGTTTGTTTGCTTTGCTGGGTCCATTCTCCACCAGCTAGCTCATAAGACATGAAAGAAAACTATTTGTATAAAAGTAAAGTAGGTGAGCTTCAGTTATAGTCAATATTTCTAATCTATCATTCTTCTCTTTTGTTTTTGCCAACTGAAATATTCTTATCAGATATAATGAAAAATTAAGATTCCTTCAAAGATGCTTTGTTGCATCCAAGATCAAAGCCAACCTGGACCCTGCATGTAATCATTGTAAACAAACTCCAGTTACAGTCTTGCATACATTCTGGACCTGTCCCAAACTGGACATTTTGGCAATCTGTTTTTGACGCCTTCTCTGAGATATGTGGAAAAACTGTACACCCATCACCGTTCATCTCACTGATCAGGGTGATCCCTGTGGATACGTCGTTCAGCAAGTACGAGAAGGATGTGATTCATTTTGGATTTCTTCTGACCAGGAGACTTGTTTTGTGCAATTGGAAGGACCCACACCCCCCAGCACATGTTCATTGGATAAGAGAAGCTATCATATCAATCTGGAAAAAATAAGATATATCCTGAAGGGTTCTGCTAAAATATTTTGGGACATGTGGCAATCTTTTATGTTATATGTGGAAAACTTGTCAATGCCTGTGTAATTCATTTTAATTCATTTATATGTGTGACTGATCTGGTGTGGGAGGAGTTGTTATATGTTCTTTGTGTTCTGTATGTTCAAAATAGAAAAAAATTAAAAGACTTTGGTTAAAAAATATGCTTTATTGCTTCTGTGCACAATTAACTAAGTGGTGTTTACATAGCACCTTAATTATTGATTACAGTAGCTCACTTATAATTCCTTTAAGTTCAGGAACCTGATGCAAAGTTCTAATTTGTATTTAAATTGTTTACAGAAAATAAGCAGATGGGTGCGTGCTTAAAATTTAAAAGGAATTGTGCAATTACGACTCCTGTTATTTAATTTAACCAATTGTGAAACTCTCAGTAAAATTAGTTTATATTTAATTAAGTAAAAGGCAATGGGTTTTATGTTCAATGCAGCTGTAATGATGTCTAATAACATAAACTTTACAAACCCTATTAGGACTTTCCCAGTCCTGAGTGCTGCAGTGTGCAGCCAGACTTCAGCTCTTTTCTCTAGGAGCAGTGGCTACACACATGCCTCTTGAATCAGGTTGTGGAAATTATATAAAACTCATTACATAAACTGGACACCATTGACAATCAATTTCAATAACTTTGTGGGGGCTGTGCAAATTATGAGGGCTTCTTTTGAGGAAAAACAAAAAAGATGATTACTGGAAAATGGATTTGAAGAATTTGAGAAAAGAAACTTACTTAGATGGTTAGTTTAGTGTATTTCTTAGTTCATATCTTAGATCTTACTACTGTTTTTCTTTACAATTTATACTTTTGTTGGATGGAACTGGGACCCTGTGTACACAATTTCATTCCACCACATGTACCACATATAATGTGAATAACAATAAAGAAACCTTGACCTTGACCTTGAGATGGATAAGTTGTTGGATGCCAATTTTGAGGCCGCTCAGTGTCTGGCCTAAACTCCAAATCTCTGTTGTCATCTTTAAAACTATAGCTCAGATGTTTTGGAGCAAAGATTATTTAACATGTTGTAGATTATTTGAATATCTAGGTATTCGTATCTCACTGAGCTGTGACTGGAGACTAGTTGGCAACCTGAAATTATGGGACAGCTGTGAGAAAATATGTACATTTAAGGTTAGTCTTACTGAATGCTGAGTGTTTGATACCAAGCGACTAGCGAGTGGTGTTAATGTTTTGTTGTAGTCAGTTTTGGAAAATCCCGACTTATTTTGCACAACTTGAAAAACTGTATTCTAGGCCATACACATTATTTCATTGCTCGTTTACTTTGTACTGACTTTGGCTGTCCCCCCAATTATAATCTACTGTTGTACACTTTCAAAATCAATATAGGCAGATTTGGACCAGTTGAATATGTCCTATCATCATGGTTTTAGATTTGGGCATGTTTTCTGTCAGAGGAGAACTCCTGTCCAGGTATCAGTTACAGTTCTTGTGCTCGTAAAACAGGTTGGAGACCCTGATGACAAAACTGTGCAAGATTCAAGATGGCTTCGAGGTGACTCTGTGACCATTTTACAAAAATAAAATAAAGTTTGTCTCACACAATTTTTAACACGTTCAAATTTCAAGTGACAAGACTGGAAGCTTTTATGACTCAAAAAATGAAGCTGAGAACCCCACAAATGTGACAAGACATTCTGAAGACTCCCTCACGGATGTTGTTTGCTAATTAGTCTCAGCCCAGACGGTTGTATTTCCTGTGCAGCCAAGTCCACGTCCAGAAGGAATATCATGAAGCTTATTTTATTCTTTTTGGCCAAATACTGAAAGAAAAAGAAAAAAATCAGCTAGTTAAAATAATTTAATTTAATAAACCTCTTAAAGCATCAGCTCATATATAAACGGTTCACATACCAATTCATAAAGGAGGTTCTGCTACAACATTTATTATCCCACCATAATTCATCATATCCTCTGTGCTGATACCTTTATGTGGTAGGGGAGCTTGTGTGTCTCAAGGACCCTTGAGAGCTATGCCAGCAAGGGCTCAAGCTCCTGGAAAGGGGAACCAACGTAAGCAGATCTCGGGGTAGAGGCCAGAAAAAAAATCACCTGGTCCTCCAGGTTGGGGACTGGACGTAGGGCTAACAACCCTACCCTGTAAAAACAATACTTTGTTATGGAAACAATAACATATATTGTCTTGATTTGGATTTGGATGGAGGAATGCCACCACTCAGGGGAGTGGTAGCGCAGAGGTTAGAGAAGGTGGGCCTGTGATTGGAAGGTCGCCGATTCTACTCCCTGGACCGACAACATCAAAATATGGGTGGAAAAGATAAAACATCCACACATACCTCCACCCTCATTTGCCCCACTCTGGGCCCTTGAGCAAAGCCCTTTACCCCCATCATCTGCTCCCAAACAGGTGTCTCTTGAAAATAAGTCCTCATGACTCAATGAGAATGTATAAATAAAGGTTAAATTCAATTAAAATTTGAGCCGACTACATGGCAGCATGACCACTTCTGAAGAAAACCTACTTTCAGAAGCCAGAGGTGTGACAGAATATCTACTCAGACCAAAACACAAGATCCACATTAGAGCATGGAATATATGCACTATGTACAAGACATCTAAAGCAGCTCAAGTCTCTAGTGAGATGGAAAGATACTGACTGGACATACTAGGTATTAGTGAATGCTACTTGACTGATGCTGGTAGGCAGGTGACAAGCGATGGATCAGTCATACTATACTCAGGTCACCAAGACCAGCATGTATGCAGTGTTGCCAATACCACAATATTGGTATTGACTGGCCACAGCAGGCAAACTGAGAAACATTCAGTGGACTCCTCTTTCCCATCTTAAGGATCTTGATTTTGCTGATGATCTTGCTGTCTTGTCCACAAAAATGAGTCATCTACAGGAAAAGACAAACAGGCTACATTGCTTTGCTCAACAGACTAGTGTAGTGGACTAGGCCCATGTCAAAAACTAAGTCTAAGGTCAAATCCCTTGACCTTAAGAACCTTGTGGGACAGGAACTGTCATTTTATTGATTTGAATCCAGAAATACAGGTTCACCCATCCTGAGACTTTCTCTCTTGAAGATTCATGTGAAAGAACACTCTCTTTTTTATTATCATTACTGTTTTACAAATGTTGATAATCAAAATGTCTTAGTTCAAACCATTTTAGATGTTGCAGTGAACTAATCAATTTTATTAACTGTGTAATGATTTTTATTCTCATGCAAAATTAGAACTCATGTCAAAGCTGTTACAGAGTAATTATGCCTTTTCTGATTTCTGCTTTTGAATGAGCAAGTGTAAGTTGGTCCAAGGTTGGAGTCAAATGCAAAACAAGTTGTTGGAACGAACTATCATGTTTTTAGAATCCTCTCAGACGTAAATATAGAGGTTTTTGGCACCTGTTTCTGAAACGCGCCAAAACAAAACTCTCTCTGTCTGTGAGAACATTTCTGATCTGTTTCATAACAATTCTTGCTGTCTTCTAACCTCTTACGTCACAAAACACACCCCGTCTGGTCGGTTCTGGCCAATGGGAGACTCCCGTATGGACCGGGAAAAGGGCTCTTTAAATTGTCGGTACTTCCTGGTCTACTCAGTTCTGTTAGAAGTTCTGTTAGAAGTTCTGTAGAAGTTCTGTAGAAGCTCTGGGATGGTGCTGGAACGGTTCTGGACAGTTCCATTCAGTTCTGATGGAGACGGGAAGATCCTGACATGACAACAGAGCTCTTCCGAGGTTCATGGGATTATAACATTTTCCACTGAGGTGAGCTTGTGTCGGACAGTCTCGCCGCTACTCCGGAGGAGTAACAGCATCCTACGGAGACGCTGAAGGGTGCGTTAAACGGAATCTCGCCTGAAGACAGCTCCAGGTAAAAGAGTCGATTTCACCACCGAAGTGTACCGTAAGAAAAGCTGAAGAAAGCCCAGAGAGTGCCGTTCTGTTAACACACTCCCTCAAACCCCATCTTTTACTCTTCTTTAACTCCTTTCCCATCTTGAAACTTTTCTCTCAAGTAGAAATTCTTCCAGATATTTAGAAATGTCTGTGTAAAGTGCTCATCCACATCCGTGTGGGTAAAAGATCATAATTGTACAGTTTCATAAATGTCTGTGGTGAAGCAACGGAAAAATCATGGCCGTATGATTTTTCCTGATTGATTGCTTATGTTGTTATTTTCATAATTTGCCAAATTAATGTAAATGTTTGATGTTAAACTTTGATTCTGTAAATAAATGACCGCATTCATTTTGATGGGTCAAATATAAATGACGTCTCACGTTTGCATTTCCTTAAATTCAATGCACGTTTTATTCAGTCCAGAAAAATGAGGAATCCGTGTTAATTGATGAATATATCTGAGCATCTGTTCATCTACATATTGGTGGCCCGTCACGTGCTCATAAATGGACTGTAACCGTGTAAAAATTGATTTTAAGTGTTGGCATGTGGAAAGTAGCAGTCAAAACAGTGCATGTTTACGCAGCGTGCTGGAGCTGCGCCTTTGAAGTCTAAAACGCAGCTCATGCTGCGCCGCTGAAGCGAAACGCTGCATGTTTTAACGTGTTGGGCTGTGATGCTCAGGAAGCTCACAGAAAGCTGGGATTGTGTCGTTGAGTCTTGTGAAAGCTGAGATTGTACGCCTGTTATGTGTGTATTCTGTTTAAACTGAGGTCCAAACGGACGGAGGTTCGGTTCTGTGGAACGGTTCGGTTCTGAAAAAGTTCGAACGAGTTGTTTAAATAGTTTAAAAGACGTTTCTGAGACCGGAGCGCCGTCTCCGTGCAGCTCAGGGAGTTGATTCGTTACATTTTTAACAGACAAAGTGCATTTTGACAGTTTAAGAGACGATAAGTTGACGAAATAGTTTTCAGGCTAATCTAGCATGTTAGTTGCTTTGACGCTTTCGTGATTTGTTGGATATTGCTGCTGTGGAGCGCTCTGATTTGCTGAGGAGGGTGAATGCGTGCCTACGTAACTTCCTCTCAACCCTGCGCTGCTTTTTCATTGGTGATTTCAGTCACGTGACCCGGAAGTGAAAATTCGTTTTCATAGGGAAATAAAATCACTAAATAAAGCTGCAATATTGTCCCACGAAACTCATGTTTCATGCTTCGAAGTCTAATTGCTAAAATTTTGCCACGTTTGTGTAAAAGATACGTTCAGAAATGTTGATTTTGACCGAGTTTAGCCGAAGCTTACTTTAAGCTAAGCGGCTAACAACAGGATGTCAACCGAACGCCACAGGAAGTCATAGCGACCCCTACTGGACAACACAAACAGTGTCTGAGTTAAAGTCAAACAAAGGTTGTACTGACACCTTCTGGATAAACGGAAGATCACAGGTTTTTCACTTCATTTTAGGTTTAAAGAGTGAAATTAAACGTTTTTATTTTTCTGTAAGGCATTTTGTGAGTTAACAAACTTCCTCAAAGCTGAATAAACACTGTTATCTTGCATTTTAAAAGTTATGAAGGTATTTATGCAGAGAGCATTTACCGAACAAATTTTTATTCACTGATAAATCCTTGAGAAACAGGTACAAAATAAAAATTTAGAAGCTTTTAAATAAGATACAGTTACAGATATTCACAAAGTTGGAAAAAGTTTACTAATTTGCTAGAAGATAACGCACGTTTAATTGATAAATCACTAAATAAGAGGAAACTTATCAGGAAAAAGAGATTTTTCTGATTTTCTTTTACCACCTAAACATTTACATCTCCTATTTAATTTCTAAATAGCAGATAATGGCGGACGTAGAGGTAAACACTGACCCCTTACAATCCGGAGATGCTGTCCAGACAGCTATACATATTTTAACAAATTCAATTATTGGTAAACAATTAGAGCAATTGCTAGACCTTGATGATGATCAAAGATATGAGGAGCTGCAGAGGTTGTCAAAAGCTGCTAAAGTGAAAGAGGACACAAAATCCAGCCGTGAACGGTTAGCAAAAATTGCTCTGCTTCTGAAGGCGGAATTGGACCGTCTGGTTGAACGAAATGGCTTGCTGTCCAGCGGATATGAGTCTGAAAAGGAGAGGTGTGACAAATTGTTAAATGAATCTGAGTTGCTGAAACAACAAATTCAGACTGATAGGGACCTCTCAAAGACTGAGCTGTCAGAACAGGCTCAATCATATGAGGTGAAGATTGCGGATAAGGAACAAGCGTACCAAGCCGCGTGTGCAGATAACAATATGTTACAAGCACGATTGCAGGCCGGCTTAAAGGAACTGGACGATTGCAAGGCAGACAAGGAGATAATACTCCGAAATTGGCTGAATTTACAAAGTGAAAATCAGACGACACATAAGCGCCTGACAGCTTGTGAGGAGAAACTTGCTACAGCTACAAACCTGATTTCTGACATGGAGCAAGCTGGTTTGAGACTCAGAAACGAACAGGGTCAGCTACAACCACCCCAGACAGGTGCTGTTGCACCTCCTCCCCTTAGCCCCGTTTCAACACCCCCAACCCGGGGGATAAGGACGGGTCTGCACCCACTTGCACCTCTTCCTCCTGACACCATGCAGTCCTCTCCACCCCCATCTCGGAGGGTAGGGACAGACCTGCACCAATATGCACCTCCTCCTACCAACCCTTATCAGCCACCCCCACCCCCACCATGGGCGGTAGGGGCAGGCCTTGACCAGTCTGCACCACCAGTCACACAAGTTAGACCGGTGATACAGTCTCCTTCAATGGATGATTTGCAGAAGATCTCAAAATATGTACAACG
>NC_056503.1:11969853-11978631 GCF_014905685.2 Nematolebias whitei
TGTTTTCCTTGCTGGATTACTCTTGACTCTTGTTTCTTTGCTGGATTACATCAAGCTTCAAGGACAATCGAAGGCGTAAGTCCATAGTTGGAATTCATCCCCATGGACAGGTGATGATTTCCAAAGGGGGGACTGTAGTGGACTAGGCCCATGTCAAAAACTAAGTCTAAGGTCAAATCCCTTGACCTTAAGAACCTTGTGGGACAGGAACTGTCATTTTATTGATTTGAATCCAGAAATACAGGTTCACCCATCCTGAGACTTTCTCTCTTGAAGATTCATGTGAAAGAACACTCTCTTTTTTATTATCATTACTGTTTTACAAATGTTGATAATCAAAATGTCTTAGTTCAAACCATTTTAGATGTTGCAGTGAACTAATCAATTTTATTAACTGTGTAATGATTTTTATTCTCATGCAAAATTAGAACTCATGTCAAAGCTGTTACAGAGTAATTATGCCTTTTCTGATTTCTGCTTTTGAATGAGCAAGTGTAAGTTGGTCCAAGGTTGGAGTCAAATGCAAAACAAGTTGTTGGAACGAACTATCATGTTTTTAGAATCCTCTCAGACGTAAATATAGAGGTTTTTGGCACCTGTTTCTGAAACGCGCCAAAACAAAACTCTCTCTGTCTGTGAGAACATTTCTGATCTGTTTCATAACAATTCTTGCTGTCTTCTAACCTCTTACGTCACAAAACACACCCCGTCTGGTCGGTTCTGGCCAATGGGAGACTCCCGTATGGACCGGGAAAAGGGCTCTTTAAATTGTCGGTACTTCCTGGTCTACTCAGTTCTGTTAGAAGTTCTGTTAGAAGTTCTGTAGAAGTTCTGTAGAAGCTCTGGGATGGTGCTGGAACGGTTCTGGACAGTTCCATTCAGTTCTGATGGAGACGGGAAGATCCTGACATGACAACAGAGCTCTTCCGAGGTTCATGGGATTATAACATTTTCCACTGAGGTGAGCTTGTGTCGGACAGTCTCGCCGCTACTCCGGAGGAGTAACAGCATCCTACGGAGACGCTGAAGGGTGCGTTAAACGGAATCTCGCCTGAAGACAGCTCCAGGTAAAAGAGTCGATTTCACCACCGAAGTGTACCGTAAGAAAAGCTGAAGAAAGCCCAGAGAGTGCCGTTCTGTTAACACACTCCCTCAAACCCCATCTTTTACTCTTCTTTAACTCCTTTCCCATCTTGAAACTTTTCTCTCAAGTAGAAATTCTTCCAGATATTTAGAAATGTCTGTGTAAAGTGCTCATCCACATCCGTGTGGGTAAAAGATCATAATTGTACAGTTTCATAAATGTCTGTGGTGAAGCAACGGAAAAATCATGGCCGTATGATTTTTCCTGATTGATTGCTTATGTTGTTATTTTCATAATTTGCCAAATTAATGTAAATGTTTGATGTTAAACTTTGATTCTGTAAATAAATGACCGCATTCATTTTGATGGGTCAAATATAAATGACGTCTCACGTTTGCATTTCCTTAAATTCAATGCACGTTTTATTCAGTCCAGAAAAATGAGGAATCCGTGTTAATTGATGAATATATCTGAGCATCTGTTCATCTACACTAGCCTGAACATCATTACCATCAAAACCCATGTCCTGTGCATCAATCCAACATCAGATGCACCAGTCACAGTGGATTACAAACCACTTAAGGTCATTCAGGAATTTTCTTATCTTGGAAGTCTTATGAGTGCTGACAATGTGATTAGCAAAGACATTTCAGCACAGTAAAAAAAAAGCATGTACTGTTTTTGCCAGACTTCAGCCTATCTGGAAGTCAAAGCATTACCACCTCCAAACCAAGCTGAGATTGTACAACAGCAATGTCACATCTGTTTTGCTGTATGGTTCTGAGTGTTGGAGTGTAACCCAGATCAATATGAGGAAATTGGATGGCTGTCACAACAGCAGTCTCAGGAGAATATGTGGCGTATTCTGGCCCATGAGAATGACTAATGACGATCTATCACACAAGACCAAGTGCGACAGTTTGAGGGTGGAGATAAAACATTGTCTTGAATGGCTGGGTCACGTTCTGAGGATGGACAGTCAGCAAACACACAAAGTAGCATTGTGTTGGACACCACCTAGTAAAAGAGAACAGGTAAGGCCAAGAACAACATGTCGAAGGACAGTGACATCAGAGCTACAGGAGATAAATCTTACCATGTGGCCAGTGAGAGAAGTAAGTGGAGGGAGCTGATAGTGACCTTATGTCCCAAAAGGGATGAAGAGGACTGATTATTCACAACTATCTGAAATAATACTAGATGGATCGTAGGAACAGTAGAAAGCTTACGACTCAATATTTCAAATACAGTAACAGAACCTTGCACAAAACTTGTTCGATACGGATATGCGTTGAACAAAAATGTGAGTGTAATGTCCATGTATGGTACTGAATCAAAGACATTGATACGTTTAGATTCTGCACTGGACCACCATGACCATATTCTTACTGGAGAAATATTCACAGTTTATGATAACTGGATATAATTGCATTATATCACGGTACAAATAAAACAAGGTTTATGGGGACAACTGAAAAGCCTGTTATGTTACAATGCTAACCTTTAGGCGAGCTGAGTGACACCATCTTTGATAAGGAGTTGTCCCTCCCTGATAATACGTTTAGATTTATCTTCACTACAAAACAGAATTCTTGCTGTCTTACAGCGGGAATATAAAATATGGTTTTGTCAACATTTATAAAGTAGCATTTGCATAAATAGTTATAAAAAATATTTGGGAATGAAGTAGTTTTAAGGCAGTCAAAATCCACTTTAGTCTCATCTCCGCTGGTCCGTCCATCCAGAATTAAACTCTTTTTATCCAAATGGTGGTAATTTAAAAAGGTATCTACTACTGTACAGGTAAAACACAAATTGTCCATAACTTTCCCACAAAACTCCACGTCAAAATATCTCAACTACTGTATTTATTTCAAGTGTATTTTGGATCATCTTTTTGAAACCTCCACTTCGTGTACTTAGGTTCCAAGTGTGTGTTGTTATCCTTGAAGCCTCTCCTACAGGCTGTGGTTGAAGCCTGAGCACTTGTGTTAAAACTGTGTGCACGATGTTCTGCAGAGTCACATGAAGCTCGCTCAGCTGGAGCCAGTTCATCCAAACAGTTTCCTTTTATACATTTCATCGACACCTTGTCTCCAGTCATATACAGCTGACTGAAGGACACACAAACTGAAAATAGGCAATTTCATTCAACACACACGCACGCACGCACGCACGCACGCACACACACCCTGAGTCCAGCTTCTTTGGTGCAGCAAAATCTGTCTGCATCTGATTGCACTGCCCTTCCTTCAAGTTTATCACCAATTACTGATCCTCAGAAAAAGAAAGAAAGAAAGCACCTTCTCCTTGTCCCCATGGCAACCACTCTCCTCTCCTCCTTTTCTGCACAATCAATCAGACAACTGTCTAGCTGTCCTGCCCCATCCTGGCTAAAGGGCAGGAGTTCGAAAACCAAATATCACATTCAAAGCTTTGACCTACTGGCTGTTTGGGCCAATTTCACCTACAGTGTCTGTGTGTCATCCATTATTTTTTTTTTTTCAGAAAAAGCAGTCACCTTGCTCGTCTTATTGACCGTAAAACATTTTCAACGAGCCACAAACAAACATGTAAATGAATTTAAACTAATACTTTGCTAGTTTGTTGCATGCTGCAATAGTTTGGCACTTTTAAGGGAGGTTTAATATATAAAAAAAATGTGAAATTATAATTTAAGGGAAGAGTGTTCAATTTTGGACTCTCCCTGTGAATATCAGCCCATTTGATGGACTTATTGACTGGTCTGTAAGAAATATGTGAATGGAACATTACATATAAATGTCAGAAAACAAACGCTGAGGAATTCAGATGGCAAAGCAGCTATTAGCTTAGCCTAAAGAAAACAACAAATAAATAAAAATTAAGTTAGCCTCTGTTATTCTTAATACAGTAGTCTCTCACTACGTCATGGTTTGACTTTCGCAGACTAATTTTTTCACTGTTTTTCAGCAATTGTCAACTTTAATATTACTCACGTGATTGGGACGGTATGGGAAAAAAGTTAAACAAACAAACAAAAAAAAAATCTTTGGACAGGCGCCGCCATTTTGTAGTTTTCTTTCAATAAGCCAATACTGTATCACCAGTCAAAAGAACTACATTACCCAGATGTCAACAGTGCTTCCAGCCGCTGCTTTCTACCAAAATGGAAGGATAGTTTTGATCCGATCTGAACCTGACTAAAAATTTCTGTCCTTATTCATAGTGACTTTGGATGCAGAGAGCCGACCAGAACCCAACTAGAAACTGGACCAAAGATAACTCCAGCCTCATGGGTCAATCTGAGTGCTGTTTGCTGGCCCATGAGGCCTCTCGAGAGGGGAGGTGTTGCTCGGAGGTCCGGTGTCTTTTCCGGAGCTCACCAGGATTTTTTTCATCCAGTTCCCTCTGGATTATTTGGACACTATCGGGACCATTGTATGGTTTTGTTCTGGCTCTCTGAAGGTCCAACTCTCTCCTAAAGCGGCTCAACGGCTGCAGAGAACTGATCAGAACCGGACCAAGGCTGGTGAGTCCCCATATGAAATTTTATAGCACTGTACAGTACATATACGTATGTTGTTAAAGTGACATAGGTTTAAGAGTTTAGAACATTTCGAGAGTGCGGCAATGGTTTATAAAGCCTTAATATATAAATACTAAAATAAATGTTGCGTTTCTACTTCACAGTTTTTCACCTATCGTGGGGGTCTCTGGAACGTAACCCCCATGATAATCGAGGGTACTGTACTTTAGAAAGTATTATTTTAGATTCATTTTTGCTCATCTACAGTTGCCTGTTTATTCCTGTTTTATACTTCTTTTCACACCCTCTGTTGTCATTGTTGGACTTAATCTTTCAGCCTGCCCATTACTCACCTGCACCAGACGCTGAGAAATTGGGGACCATTTCTTGTCTGACACGCAGCTTATCTAACAGATACAATCATAATGGAAGGACTCGGGAGGCTGTGGTAGAGGTGCCAAAGGAATCACTCTGGAGGGAGAAGGAAACAAAATTACAGACAGGAAAAAGAAAAGGAGCGTGGTAAAAAAAAGGAAAGAGAAAAATATGTTTAATGCACAAGGGAAAGGAGGATGTAAACAGAGGAAAAGAGAAAATATAAAAATAAGAAATTACATGTTTAAATGAAAATTTAGGATAAATTACTTTGACTGTGGAAAGAGAGCAATGATGGTAACAACACAAATGAGGGTGATAGAAAAGGGCAAAAGTGCAGAAACTGCGAGTTGAAGCAAACCACACTAATAAGGTCCTTTTGCTTTTCAAAAGCTGCTGAATTCTGTGAGTTAAAATGGATGGAGGAAGGAAAGGAGGAGAGAAAAGGAGTGGTGAGAAAGATGGAAAAACTGCTGGAGGAAGAGGAAGGTTGGGTAGACAAGTGTTAACAGTAGATTAGTCACTCGAAAGATGCTTTGGGCCAATGCAGCACTAGTCACTCCTTATGTGAGTGTGTTTGAATTTATGACTGAGGGAGGAACAGGAAGTACAGAAGCCAACAGATTGAGGAATTTGCCCCTTCATCATTGTGTAGTTTAATTAAAGCTGCCTGACTTGATGAGCAGAGTACATAGACACATGGTTGCAGGGCGAATGATGTCACTGCATTGTTTTGTGAAGGCAGCTGCAGCGTTTGTGTCTTCTGGATGCCAGCAAACCAACTTCTCTCCCCTCACAGTGACAAAACACATCTCCTCCAAGCATTTTGACATGGAGTCTATCTTACTGTGTGTTCTCACCTTCGTCACTTTGCTCATTTCTGCTCCCTCTGGGGCACAGACGACACATTATAGCAGTGTGTTTGCATATGATGCTGATGTAATAACGCCCTCTTTGGTCTTACCCAACACGAAACGTCAAACATCATCAAAACCACACAGAGTCTGTGCTAACTACATTTAAAAGCTCAGAATTTTATTTTTTAAAGTAGCCATGGACAAATCTAGAAAACATGGCTTTTTATTAAGTTCCCATTTCTACACATTTGCCATGTCTGAACTTTATCAACAAGCAAATGAACAAATGTTTTTAGGAACAATGAGGTGTTGGTGACACGCAGACTCACAAACACACACGACGGCAGTGAGTACAGACGAACTATTCCAGAAGTCCATCGCTACTTCACAGTTCAACTTTCTCAGACTCGCTCTTTCGTGGTTTTTCAAAGTAAGAGTGTACAAGACACACAGATGGCTGATTGATGGATGAGCCACATGAGCGGCAAGGATTGTTTATTTAAAATAAATTATTTTAAATGATTTAGCCCCTTCTAAATCATTAGGTGCAGGGAGAAGCTCCCTCTGTCATGATCTCCTCTCTGCCACCCCCACATTTCTCCTCCTGGCAGAAGCAGCTTCATGAAGGGTTAACCCATTACTGTCCAGCTGCACTAGTCAACTTTTGTCTTCCAACTTAAGATTCAAAGTATGTCACATCGTAAAATTGTCATAATCACAAAATATCAACGTGTTAAAAGTTATTTTTAATTGTTTTAGAACTTCTATGTTCAGTTGTTTCAGTGTAATTGGTCAAGAAGTACATTTCTGCTTCGTGCTGCTGCTGTGTGAAAGGTTAACCCTTTCCTGTCCTGCTTTGCTTCTCTTCTCTACAATTTAATCAGAACCTGCTTTATTGTCATTGCACCAAAGCACAACGAAATTACATTTCAGTACAGCCCGTCCAAGTAAAACAAAAACAAACAGACATGGGGAGACGGAGGTGTCTGAGGCTGCGGCCTTGTGGGAGGCGCTGCCATTTTCATTTAGATAAGAAAAGAGAAACATGAGGGAAGAGGAGGTGTTAAAAACATATCTCACACTGTATCCAAGACAGGACACAGTGTGAAAGTTGCAAAATAGGCCTCAGCATAGAAATAGCAACATGTTTATGATATTATAGTAAGGCCGACGAAGGCGGTAAGTTTGCCCGTGGACACTGTCAGATAGTCCCCATAGTCCTGATAAGAGATGGTGCAGTGTCTATCAGCCGGCTCAGCTCTGATACAGGTTCACAGATGTCCTCGGGAAGGGAGCGGGTAAGGGAGGGGGAGCAGAGCTTCTTCTTCACATAAATCCAGGAGAGTTTGAGATAGTTGGTCAATTCAAGGCCGACACGGTGGAGCCAGATTCTGATGAACAACAGTTATTTTGGGTCAGGCTGACTCTGCTTGATTTCTGTCTGCCTTATACACTGCCTCGCCAAAAACAAGTCGCCACCAAAAAAACAGGTCACACTAATATTTCGTTGGACCGCCTTTAACTTTGATTACATCATGCATTCTCTGTGGCATTGTTTGGATAAGCTTCTGCAATGTCACAAGATCTATTTCCATTCAGTGTTGCATTAATTTTTCACCAAGATCTTGCATTGATGACTACGCACTAGGCATGATGGGTGCATCACTTCACCTGCCTGTCTTCTTACCCTGATGTGCCCATCACTCTGGAACAGGGTCAGTCTGGACTCATCAGACCGCATGACCTTCTTCCATTGCTCCAGAGTCCAATCTTTAAGCTCCCTAGCAAATTGAAGCCTTTTTTTCTGGTTAGCCTCACTGGTTAGTGGTTTTCTTAACCTCCTAAGACCCAAACTCTTGCATATGTGGATGCCAGGTCTTAGGAGGTTAAGGCTACACAGCTGTTCAGTCCCAATCCCTTGAGTTCCCTTCACATTGTGCGTGTGGAAATGTTTTTACTTTCACTATTAAACATATTCCTGAGTGCTACTGTTGCTTTTCTTTAATTTCATTTCACCAAACGTTTAAGTGATCATCGATCACGATCAGTCAGGATTTTTTTCTGGCCACATTTCTTCCTAGAAGACAATGGGTCTCCACTATCCTTCCAGTTTTTAATAATGCCTTGGACAGTTCTTAATCCATTTTTAGTAGTTTCTACAATCTCCTTAGATGTTTTCTCTGCTTGATGCCAATGATTTGACCCTTCTCAAACAGACTGACATCTTTTCCACGACATGTGTCTTTCAACATGGTTGTTTAAGAAATGAGAAGCAACTCATTGCACCAGTTGGGGTTAAATAACTTGTTGCCAGATGAAAGATAATTGCCCATGCAGTAATTATCCAATAGGAGGCTCGTACCTATTTGCTTAGTTAAATCCAGGTGGCAACTTTTTTTTTTTGGCCAGGCAATGCATGTTCTACTGGCACGTCTCAATGGTGACTCTAAACAGCCAAAATTTGTGGTCAACATTGCCGGGCCGAGCTTGTAGCTTCTCCAAGGTCGATGCCATCTCGCCAGTGAGTTTCAGGAGCCACAAGTGGCCTGGGATTCTCAGAAATTGCATCCAGCTTACAGCTCAGCTCATGCAGCATCTGAGTCTGAGTGCTCACCACACAGCACATTCCTTCACACAAGCCAGACAGCCTCGCAATGGCCAGAACAGTTGCCGACATTTTTCGCGTTTGTCGACATGCCAGGTAACCGCCAACTCCAAAAAGCATAAATCCTGTTATCATAAATCCAGTTATGTACACATCTTCTACATCCTCATCCTACAATACAGATACACCATCTTCCACTGCCCTCAGGAATCCATCGTGTATCCAGCTGCAAGTGTCCCTTCAGGGCATGAGGGCTCTCCTTCGCCCTGCCTTCTCGACGAGAAAATTTAATCAATTACATTGAGAGACCAGCTGACCAGATCCATAATTTACAATTTAGAAGATATGT
>NC_056503.1:11978731-11985662 GCF_014905685.2 Nematolebias whitei
TATATATATATATATATATATGCATTTTATATAAATAAAATAAAATAAAATCTTAAAATCAATAAAAAATCAATAAAATCTTACAAACCTCCTGCACATGCGTATATATATATATATATATATACGCATGTGTGTGTGTCTATTTTGGTGTTATAGCCCCCCCGGACAAAACTCCACCAGCCGTTACTAAATATCACCCGCCGCTTTTTATGCCAGAGTTTTAAACCTATCCTTTTGAGGCTGGAGTTGTAGTTGTTTTGGTCCAAATTTATAAATTACATCAAATGTACAATCTGATGTGACATTGTGAGATCTTGCAAGATGTGTTGGCATTAATAGCATATGCTGAGAATCTGCTTTACTACAGCAAATTCAGCTCAAAGTCTGTACACTTTATTTACTTCTAGCTTGGCTTGTGTTGGCTAAGATCAATTAGCTGTGCCATGTGGAATTAAAGTGATTCCAAATTTTATAAAATTGTAGCTTTACATCCAGTGATTAATTTATAAAAATTTCATTATAATCTAATCAGTTTTAAAACACACACACACGTACGCACACACGCACGCACACACACACACAGCTGTCCTTTTGCCTTCAGACAATAATAATAATAATGTTCATACGTATGCTAACATTTTTATGATGATGCACCATGACTTTATAAACATGGCAAACTCAGTACAAATATAAGCACTTCTCCTGAATTTGTAACAATGATTTTTGCTTAGGTAAACTTTAATAACAATAAGTCCGAATATAACAATTATGATCAAATTTGTTTTATCAGATACCCAGAGTGTAAACTGAGACACGAGAGACCCTAAAGGTGTTTTATTTACAAAGTGAATAGGCAAGAACACAGGAGGAAGCTGTAGGACAGGGTACATGGTGAGTGCAACTCTTATAGTAGGATGATAAATCAGGGAGAGTATTTCTTGTCTTACTTGTTTCTCTTCATGTTTGCAGATGGGAGAGAGAGGTGGACACTTTCCCCTCTCCTCTTCCCTCCAAAAAAATCTACTTAATTACAGTAATGTATTTGTAATTTGTTACTTCCACCCCTGCTAACTAGTAGTAGTCAGTAGTTAAAAAGATTTTCTTTGAGGATTAGTAAGTTTAGCCACTTTAGCTACTTACTTAAAGTGTATAGTGTTTTGTTAAGCATGAAAAGATTCAGGGAGTGTATTAAATCAATACTGACTGTATCCAAAGTATTTTTGTGTATCAGTTAAATATTTCTTCATCTTCGTTTTCTTTTCTAAGGTTGGCACATGGGGATGCAGTGGCTGGGGGTTCTTGATGTTCACGAGTTCAGCTACCTGTTGTTTAGGACTCGGATTGATTTGATTTGAACTAAATAATGACAACGTTAAAATCATAATAAATAAATAAATAAATAAATTTTAAAAAAGCCCTCAGGTAATTTCCCCACTTTTCCCCATTTGCCTGAGCTCTCTGACATGGATTCCTTGTTCATGTCCACTCCAGGGCTAAAGGGCTCTGTCTATTTCGACTCTTTATAATTGAATCGCTTCATTCCGTCCGAACTCTTTAAATTTGATTAGGAGCCTTTGGAAACAAGATATCGGGGAGGATATTTCTGATGAGCTTTGGTCACGTATTCTGACGCGGGTACATAAATCATCAATCTCTGCGCTGTCTTATCCAGTGCAAGCTGGTGCACCGTGTGTAGTGCACTAAAGCCCGTTTATCTAAGATTTATAGCACGTCTCTCCAGCTTGTGATAGATGTCAACAAACCCCTGCAAATCTTATACATATGTTTTGGCAGTGCCCTCGACTTAAGACCTTCTGGACAGAGATATTTGCTGCTATATCTGAGGTGGCTGGAAGAAAAATTGATCTGAATCCCTTAAGTGCCTTGTTTGGGGTCTGCTCTGGAGGCCCCCCTCAGCCTCGTCTCAGGGCAATTTTCTAGCTATTATGACCATTATCGCTCGGAGAGTGATACTATTCAAATGGAAAGTACTCCCCCCCTTCCCCCGCCCCACTGGCTCAGGGATATTCTTTATTTCCTTAAACTTGAGAAAATTAGGATGTCACTACATGACTTGGTGAGCAATTTACACGTTTGGCAACCATTGCAACTGTTGGCTAAATGAACCAACTTTTCCTCCATACCAGTTGATATTAATATCCATCCATCCATCCATCCATCCATCCATCCATCCATCCATCCATTATCTTTACCCGCTTCTTCCATTTTGGGTCACGGGGGTCGCCGGTGCCCATGTCTAGCAATCACTGTGCGAGGGGTGGGGTACACCCTGGACAGGTCACAAGTCCATCACAGGGCTGATATTAATATTATTTACTTATTTACTTTCCCTCCCTTTTTTTCTGGTTTATAGTTGGTATGTTTTGGGGGGGTTTTGCCTGGAGGTTCTCTTTCTGCCTCCTTTTTTTTTGGTTTTCCATTTTGGCAAGATTGGGTTGTTTTTCCTTTATCCTTCCTTTTTTATTTTTTGGGAGTGGAGGCTGCTGGTTTGTTCGTTTGTATTATTATTATTATTATTGTATATTGTTTTTAAAAAAAGGAAAATTAAAATAAAGGTTTGAAAAAAAATCCTCAGGTTTCAAGAGACGTTGCGGAGTTGTGAAGAGAAGCTGGTAAATGTTTGTCCTACTCTACCATAATTTGAGAAAGCACATTTCAAAAGCATGCTTTTTAAAATTTATAACAACAATGTGGAACATAATTTCTTAAAACGTTTGTTGATTTATTTCACTACAGGGAGATTGCAAAGCCATTCAAGCTTTTAAAAGCAGGCTACAACCTAAACAACAGAATATCTGCTAGACAGCCAACATGAGCGTTTAATGCAAGGGACAAACATTTACATGTAAACAAAATGCATTTTTGAAAACAATGTAGTCATTAATCAACCGTAAATTGAAAACTGACTTCCGATGCATTCTCATTCAGTGATTTCTCAACAGCTCATATGGTGCATTTAAAAACTGAGCCAAAAAAAAAAAAATCCAACTTATTTCCATCTTTTTCGCTTTGTGCATACATGCTGTGTATGAACAGTAAAGAAAGAGCGTCCATGCTGAAAGATAAGAGCTAAACTGAAGTGAGGCCTTCAGAAATCCTGTGGCTGCAGTCAGAATTTCCCCTGGAAGCACAAAATAACAGGGGTGCTGTTCAGTGAGAGGGAAAACGGAGACGGTGCAGTGGATGCAGCCACAGGGTCTTCTCGTGTGTGTTGCCAGGTTGTGCTCTGTTTGGAGGAGAACGCCATCAACTCTTTACGCAGTCAGATGGAGTAGAGGTGCATGCAGTCCAAACAAGAGTTTAGAAAAGCTGAACATATTCTACTTATTCCAAGTAACACACATCCACACACAAAAGCTCAATTTATTAGGATTCATAAAATTCAATGCCAGTTTTTTAACAGGCACAGAACTTTTGAGAAACTTAATCCTCTTTTCTCTTCTTCATTTTCTCCCATCTTTACACACACCACCCTCATCCCGCTCTCTTCCAAATTCATGACTTGCTTCGCAGTGCCGCTGTCAGTTGTTCGCATGAACATACGACACACAGCTGCATGTTGCAGTGGGACGCAAGCGCTTGAGTTAAGCTGAAGGGGAAAAACAGCATTTTCCAGCAAATGTCACCATCTGTGTGTCGGTGATGCCTTACTGTGTTGCCTGGTTTCACACGTCACGTTGTTGTCAGTGGATGATCCCTGCATTCTGGCTTTGATATCACGAATAACTGGGATAAACATGGTAAAATGCAGAGTACAGTAATAGGTGCAGTGGAGTTTTATTTCTTGTAATTGTGTGGAAACAAAGCGTCAGTTTAGGCCTTGTTAAAAAAATTGCTTTTGTGAGCGTGGAAGGGGTTTGTTAGGATTAATATTTTGTATCAGAATAGAATGAATTAAAGTAAACTCACCACACAAAAAGCTGCCCATCAATCTGCTTAATAAATAAGAAAGTATATTACCGTTACTTTTCTAATTTAAAAAAATGTATCGACACTTTTGAAAACATGAACTCAAGCAACAAATGAGTTAGCTGAACTTAATGTAAAGCTGTCTCCTTTCATTTACCGAACAATCCGATCTTAGAATGACGTCCTACTCAAGTGTTTTTCTATTTACGACTCAGAAAATCCTTTACATTTGTCACTCAGACTAGCTACTATTAAATACAAGCTAATAGCAGTATTTATCTGTACTTTATTCATTCATACACTGTTGCAGCATGTTTTTAACAGTTCTCTGTGCTAATGACTGAGATACAGATTGATAGAGGAGCAAATAAAATGTTTATTTAATTTTTCTATATACAGTTATCAGAACATTTTATGAACAGTCCCATTGAATTTTAAGGTCAGGGACCTCTGACATCAGGTGACGTTCTAGCTGATATTTCTGACTGGAAAAGATCAGGAAATTAGAATGTACCAACAGTTTGCCAGGTTCTGTCAAAAATATATAAATGTAAGGCATTCTCCAAAAACTCAGTTTAAAACAAAAAATAATAATTTTGTTGGTTCGAAAAATGTCCTTGTAAACATGTTACAGTTTGTAGAAATGGTTTCCTCCACTAGCACGGTGGCACAGTTGGTAGAGCTGCTGCCTCTCAGTGAGCAGGTCACCTGGTTCAAATCCTGATCTAGGATCCTTTATGAAGGGAGTTTGCATGTTCTCACCGTGCATGTGTAGGTTTCCTCCCACAGACCAAAAACATGCATGTTAGGCTGATTGGTAACTCTAAATTGTCCCTAGGTGTGAGTGAGAGAGTGAATGGTTGTTGGTCTCTTTGTCCCTGTGATGGACTGGAGACCTGTCCAAGGCGTCCCCCACCTCTTGCACATTGACGGCTGGACATGGTCAACAGTGACCCTCGTGACCCGAAAAGGAAGAAGCAGGTAAAGATAATGGATGGATGAATTTCCTCCACATTAAAACACCATGATGACTCAAAATGCTGTAGTAACTCTGCCAGACCTGTGTGTGGCGCTGTATTGCTGTCTGGAAAACGCAACGAAATCTTGAACCAAGGCCTGGACAAGGCCTTGGTTCAAGATTTATGGTTTATTTATGGTTCTTGGTAAATCTTGCTCACTAGATGCAAAATGCAAACACATAGAGAAGTTAATGCCAACGTGGCATTGATTAGATTAGAGACGGGGCTTTGATATCGTTGTTTTAAAACGTAGCATTTTGGCATTTTGGTTGTCTACATGAAAATGCAAGGGTGACATTCCAAGATGTTTTTCACTCAAACTTGTTTTCAAAATGTATTGTTTTGGGGCTCCTCAAACACCATTCCTGCATGGACCCAGAGAAGACACAATAAAAAACTTCTGGGTATTCACAAAAAACATTCCCTGGTGGATTACCCCTAATCGGCTCAAATTTAAGTATGTGATACTCTCCTTAGGCTTAACAGGTTTTCTTTCATGAAAGTACTGCAGAAGGCAAGGCCAAACTCAGAACTAAGAAATTTGTTAATTTTTTTATTCTGGGTAAAAATACTGTTGTGGTTTAAAATGTGTTTAAACCAGGGTCTCATTTGTTTAATTAACACAAGTGGGTAAAGAAAATTGGACGGACAAACAGTTGGCTGGACGGACAAACGGATGAATGGACAGACGGACAAACATATTTTGGACATGCTGGTTGGACAAGTTAGACTAACTTTTCAAGAAGCAGCCTCTTCATCCTCCTCTTATGAAGAGGCTGGATGACGGTAATCACTGTTAATGTATTTATAGATGTGTCCAGTTTTATTCAGGCCATTCGCCTTTGGTCCAGTTTCATCTTCAGTGTTTCTGGCAGATGGATGACTTGAAACATCATAACCTGTGTTTTATGAACTTCCAGGAATTTAAAACTGACATACATATTAGCAGAAAATAAGGCACTGAATTTCAGGGCAGCAACGTTTTTTTTAAATTACTTTGTAATTTTTACAAAGATCGTAAATACTCCATTTTAATAGCTGTGTTAATAGCACAGTATACATTTAAAAGGGTTAGAGTTTAATGAAAAACGAACCCAAATGAAGGTGTGTAAGTCTTCATTAGGGATTATAAAAAGTCAAAATTGTTTTGCTTTGAGAATGAATATAGGGAAAACAAAATCCCTTCACTAAATATAAAAAGAGAACAAGAAAACACAGAAAAAATCAGACAAGGATCTAAGGATGACTAAAAACCCCGAGACTAAAAATATTTAGCGAGCTCATAACTCAAAGGGCAGGTGTGCTAATTTGTCATTGTGGCCAGGCGTGTGGGCAGACGGGGAGATGAAACAGAAGCAACAAAACAGGAAACAGAGATCTGATCTTAGAACCTCACAGAACCACAAAATATAAAATGACAAGAAGAAGAACAACATTTCTTGGTTGTAACTCTCCCTCCTCGTTGTCCACATGGTCAAGAATTATCTTTATTCCTTTCAAGCCAGCATGCTGTATCCAGACAAGGAAAAATATTGTTTAAATTCTCTGTTCCCTCTGCTGGAATCAAAAAAGAATAAACCACTTCTCAGTTTGAATGCTGTAATCCATTATTTATTTTTTGCTATGATTGTAAATGTTATGGTATGTACATTTTTAACCTAATCATATAGTTAATGGCTGTGCACGGTGCAAAAGAAGTGCTTACACAGCAGTGACTGTAACTGTGTAAATGTTGCTGACTGAACTGTCTGTCTTGAAATTTGAATCACAGAGTTCTATTTTGCAGGATAAATAAAGGTGAATTCAGAACTATATGAATAAAAAAAAATTGATTATTTTCAGTTGTTTGCTCTCCAGTTGGGCGGCACGGTGGCTCAGCTGTTAGAGCTGTTGTCTCTAAGCGAGAAGGGTACCAGTTCAAATCCTGGCCGGGGACCTTTCTGGGTGGAGTTTGCATGTTCTCTCCGTGCATGCGTGGGTTT
>NC_056503.1:11985762-11986826 GCF_014905685.2 Nematolebias whitei
TGGAAACCTGTCCAATGTGTCCCCTGCCTCTGGCAAAGTGACTGCTGGATATGGGCATCAGTGACACCCGTGACCCATTCATTCATTCAACCTTTATTTAAACAGATAAGTCACATTGAGCCTAGAAGACTCATTTACAAGTGAGATCTGTTTAGACAGAAAAAAGTAGTGAAACTGGACACATGTAGGAATTGGAGGCGAAAAAATACCTATCAGACTTTTTGTTTCCTGCCTGACAAGAAAAAAACTCTGATATTAAAAAACACCTCGCACAAACAAGCACATAGTGACGTGGACAATCAGCAGAGGGAGATGACAAGAGCAGTGAGCAATGTTCAAGAATGCTCTTGAGGGTATTGTAAGAGTTCTGAAAAGGATGTAAAAATCAGCCAATGTCCTCTGGTGAGATCCATAAACACTCTCGAGGTATGTCGGGGAATGGCCAAGAATAATGTCTATGAGAATCCAAGAGTCCTGAAATGATCACACAAAGTTTATTCTGCTGGTTTCATCTGGTTATCAGTTGGAAATTCCTCAGGGAGGGGGTGATGATCGTCGGGTCATATGTTCTCCAGGCGAGTTAAGATAAGGCGGCCTTCAAGGCCAGCCAAGGGAGCCAAATTCAGATAAACGCACAGTTGTTTTGGGGGACAGGCAGAACTTAATGACATCTACCTTGAGTCTGTTGGTCGACTCGGTTCTGAAATGTCCAAATTACATGGCCACACCGATGGAATGTGACTGAGTAAAATCCTCGAGATCTGATCCATTCTGCCCAAAGTATTTGAGTCTGGGTACTCGAGACATGAACCAAGCCATCATAGAGGCAAGCAGCGTGATCAGGTCCAAATTTGCTGCTGACGACTTCCTTGATTGTTGATAAAACCAGCACCAGCTGAATCCAAAAAGCAGGAACCGGTTATCATAAATCCAAAAAAATATGCGTCCTTAAAATCCACAAATGGTAGCAGAAATAGACACATCATCAAGTCTTCAAGTCGATGAGAAATCCAACTGTGTGCGTGCCAACAGGGCAAATCGGCTCGCCTAAAGCCTGTCTTCGA
>NC_056503.1:11986926-11988092 GCF_014905685.2 Nematolebias whitei
AAAACATGCATGTTAGGCTGATTGGTAGCTCTAAATTGTCCCTAGGTGTGAGCGAGAGAGTGAATGGTTTTTTGTTTCTATGTGTCCCTGTGATGGATTGGAAACCTGTCCAATGTGTCCCCTGCCTCTGGCAAAGTGACTGCTGGATATGGGCACCAGTGACACCCGTGACCCATTCATTCATTCAACCTTTATTTAAACAGATAAGTCACATTGAGCCTAGAAGACTCATTTACAAGTGAGATCTGTTTAGACAGAAAAAAGTAGTGAAACTGGACACATGTAGGAATTGGAGGTGAAAAAATACCTATCAGACTTTTTGTTTCCTGCCTGACAAGAAAAAAAACTCTGATATTAAAAAACACCTCGCACAAAGAAGCACATAGTGACGTGGACAATCAGCAGAGGGAGATGACAAGAGCAGTGAGCAATGTTCAAGAATGCTCTCGAGGGTATTGTAAGAGTTCTGATAAGGATGTAAAAATCAGCCAATGTCCTCCGGTGAGACCCATAAACACTCTCGAGGTATGTCGGGGAATGGCCAAGAATAATGTCTATGAGAATCCAAGTGTCCTGAAATGATCACACAAAGTTTATTCTGCTGGTTTCATCTGGTTATCAGTTGGAAATTCCTCAGGGAGGGGGTGATGATCGTCGGGTCACATGTTCTCCAGGCGAGTTAAGATAAGATGGCCTTCAAGGCCAGCCAAGGGAGCCAAATTCAGATAAACGCACAGTTGTTTTGGGGGACAGGCAGAACTTAATGACATCTACCTTGAGTCTGTGTTGGTCGACTCGGTTCTGAAATGTCCAAATTACATGGCCACACCGATGGAATGTGACTGAGTAAAATCCTCGAGATCTGATCCATTCTGCCCAAAGCATTTGAGTCTGGGTACTCGAGACATGAACCAAGCCATCATAGAGGCAAGCAGCGTGATCAGATCCAAATTTGCTGCTGACTACTTCCTTGATTGTTGATAAAACCAGCAACCAGCTGAATCCAAAAAGCAGGAACCGGTTATCATAAATCCAAATAAATATGCGTCCTTAAAATCCACAAATGGTAGCAGAAATAGACACATCATCAAGTCTTCAAGTCGATGAGAAATCCAGCTATGTGCGTGCCAACAGGGCAAATCGGCTCGCCTAAAGCCTGTCTTCGA
>NC_056503.1:11988192-11989367 GCF_014905685.2 Nematolebias whitei
GCTCCAGCATCAACGTGTGGCATGGAGGCTGCACAGCTGCAGAAAGAAAAGCTTTGCAGAGAGTGGTGAAGGCTGCACAGAAGTCTGTTGGAGTCATTCTCTCCACCATCACATACATCTACACCACCAGATGCAGGAAGAGGGCCACCTGCATCATGAAGGACCCCACTCATCCAGCACACACACTTTTTGCCCCGCTCCCCTCAGGCAGAAGGTTGAGGAGCATTAAGTGTAGAACCACTAGACTGAGGAACAGCTTCTACCCTGAAGCTGCTAGACTCATGAATCCCTGATCAGGATTACCAATGTGAAAAAAAATCACTGTAATGTCACTTTAATTGATGATATGTGCTGCTGATTATCCATGCTGATGATTTTTTTCCACGTTGCTGTGTTCGTTCATACTCATCTGCTCACACAGACTCATGTTCGTGCTGCTGTTGTTTGGCGTATTGTTTTGCACTATTAGTGTTTAGCGTATTTCCTCGTTTATATTTTAAATCCTTATTACTGTCTATTTTTCCAAATTTTTTTTGCTATTTTTGGTCGTAGCTGGATGTAACCCTGTAAACACAATTTTTTTCCACCTTATATACCACATCTGATGTGAATGACAATAAAGAACCTTGAACCAACTCATAATCTTTATGTTTCAGGAAGAGGTACATTGAAACAATTTATAAAAAATATGAAAATGGGAGTTCAATGTGATGGCCATTATTGCCTTAGAAAATGGATGTTATGTTTTATTCTTTGGGGTGTTACGCCTCAAGCCTGTGCTGACTTTCTTCTTTTGTAGTTTTGTTTTCTGTACTGCCTGGTAGTTGCTGGCTGGCTGCCTCCCTCTACTGGTGGACTCTGGACCAAGGCTGCAAGGTTTACCTGTCCAAAGGAGATTAGCTGGAGGAGACTTGGACAGCATCGCCCATCACCAGCAACCACCAATGAGGAGGCCAGAAGTATGAGGGAGATGATGAAAGCCAGACCTGCCCTTCAGTTAGGGCTGCTGTGCTTCATGTGCAGTATTTCATTCTTTGGTGCTTATGCCAAGTTGTGGTTTCCAACTGTGTCTTATTGGTTCTGATAGATTGTGGCCTTTGTAGCCAAGACACATTGGTTTGTTTGGAGAGTTCATTCTTGTTGTGGAGCCACTTGTTGTAGTTTGATCGTTGTCA
>NC_056503.1:11989467-11994025 GCF_014905685.2 Nematolebias whitei
TTTAGTTTTTTGAATTTTCACTTTTGTTTTCAAGTAGTTGGCTATTTTTCAGAACAAGAAGTTATTTTTTGTTGTCATCTTAGATCTTATTACTGTTTTTCTTTTACAATTTATACTTTTGTTAGATGTAACTGGGACCCTGTGTACACAGTTTTGTTCCATCACATGTACCACATACGATGCGAATGACAATAAAGAAACCTTGGCCTTCAGTTACATTCTGTGAAGAATGCTAGCTATTGCTGTGTTTTGTTTAGTATGTTGTGACGTGTCCCTGTGTTATTTATGTCAATGTGCGTCTAATTAATCCATTTGCTCTTTCTGAACAGCTGATTGGCTGAGGATGGGTTAAAAGGATCAAGCTCCGCCTGCTGGACCAGCGAGGTAGGCTGAAGAAGTGATGCTGTTCTTATGTTTGTTGCTTTTTGCTCCCGCTCCTGTCAGAGATACCTGTGGTTGCATTTAGTCACTAAATCATTGAGCTGTTTGTTGATGGGGCTGGTAGTTACCGGCTGTCACTGTATTTATGGTTTTTGGTTGCAGGGTTAGTCCCTGGATCATAGTGCGAGGGGAGTGGCCCAAATCCGATGGTCAACTGCTGACTGGTTTGGGGCTTCTCCCTCTTTTTGTTTGTTTTACTCGGGGCTCCCAGTTTGCTGTTATTGTTTAGGTTTAAACTTTGGTCCAAATTACAGTCTGGGCTTCATATGTTGTGCACCCTGCTATTTACTCCTGGACTTATCAGGACCATAACACTTGTAAACACTGCAAAAATAAATTGTCATTATTATTTTTTTACACAAACTTTTGGATCATGTCATTTATGTTGCGTGCACAGCGAGCCGGGACGTAACGGGGGACACAAACCAAATAGCTTTTCACTTTGCAGCGTTTGTCCTGACGGCATATTTGTACGGTCACACAGAGGCTATCAACTTTATACACATCTACCTGAACTCTTAACTCGTTTTAAAATTGATCTTTTTTATTTATTATCTTACCTAAAGACACCGACATTAAAAAAAGACTGAAGTAGTAGAAATGACAGGTTAGCCAAGAATTCCTTGAACAAAATTTATGTCACCTGCCAACTTGCATGGCAAATTTTTAACAACAGCCTTATGCAGTCTGCTAGGACTCAGAGTATGTGATGGGAATAACTCTCAGCTACTACCACACAAGAATTTAGGTAAATAGTTGTCAAACTGAGTCATAACCATTTTTGTGTTTGATAAAGTGGATAAGCCGTGATGCCATCTTGACCTCAAAACTTAAGTTGTAGATGCATATTCAGTAATTACTTAATGAAAGTTTCAAAATCTGTTTAATCTGATTTGAACAGATCTAAAATATGTTCAGCAATTCATAAAACATTTTGCCAACAATCAAAAATGACACACACATACACATGAAACATGCACAGACAATTACATCATTGCCTGTCTTTCATGACGGTGGAGAATAATAATAATAAAATAAGAATGAACCATTTCTAAAAGAAGAAAGTGATGTCTGTAAGTACTTTTGCAAATTTCCTCTCACTGATTGACGTGTAACGTGTCTTTATGAGTCCACCCTGGATGGACATTTGGTGCTAACGAAGGGACATATAAAAAAACAAGTGCAAATGTCATGATTTCTTTTAATTTCTTATTGCTAGGACAGCTGGCAACCATTTTGACCCACAATGCAACAAAGCCAATACTTTTCTAACTCTTATGAGAACACACGATAACACAACAGAGTCTGTGACAGCCTGAAGACAATCAAGAGGATAAAACAGACCAGAATGACCATATTTCCCAATGATAGACCAGTCAGATACAAACCCTCGCTTAAACACCCTTGACCCAATGATCTACATGTTGGAAGCTGTCTTTTCCTCTTATTTTGAAGAATAAACTATGATGCAAGTCCTCCATTTCTTCCTCTTTGAGATAAACTCATCTGATGCTGCTGAACGGCTCTGAGTCCACTAAATCTGTCCACTCCATTTTGCCTCATGTAAAGAATAAATCAAATCATCTCCTGCTCCAGCTGGTAGCTCTTAGTTTTACACCTCTTAGCCCCTCTTGTGCGGTTCAGAAAGTTCTGCTGATGATATTAAACGTCCAGCGCAGCATATGTGGTGGCAGAGCCTCTGTCTGTGGGGCCAAAAAGGATGCTGATGTTGTTCATGCAACACGGGCCGGGAGAGGAAGAAGGATGAGCTGTTACGCTGAGAAAAATTCACACAAAGAGGAAATGTGACAGCAAACATGTTCAGTGTACGACTAAGCGTGTTCCGCTGACATGAAGTTTAAACACGACTGGGTTTGTTGAGTTTTGGAACGCGTTCCTCCACATATCCACAGTTAGTTCGGTTCCTGTTCAAACAAAGATCTGTAGGACGTTGAAACATTTTACAGATCTGTCTGCACACAGGCAGATACGTAGCAGTTTACATTTTTTGGAGACTCTTTAATCCAGATCGACCAAACGGGTTGTGAGGATCAGAGTCCCTCTAGCTGTAATGTCAGTGCACTATGACTTTAATCCTCTCAACCAAAGATATTAAATAACAACTTAAATCCAGCAATAAAAAAAATTTAAAAATCAGCGTGGATTTTAGAATGTGATGCAGCGGCACTTGTTTGAAGAAATGCTGTGACATTTAAAACATCAACTCCTGTCTGAAGGAAGCAGCAACTGAGCAGTAACAAGCCTGAAATGGACCTGCTTTGCACTTAGACGTCACAAACGCTCTAAAGTCATCTGCAAAGACATTTCTTAAAGGGATAGTTCAGCTCTTTCAACGTCATGTTTTATGGAAAGGTTAAAACAATTCGTAACGTACCTGTTGTAGAGAATTTTGTAAAAACCTAAAAAACAAATTGATAAATGAATAAAGTGATGGATGGACAGACAGAAGGAGGGAGGGATGGAGTTGGGGAGGGAGGGCGACAGGATTTTTTTTTTATTCTAAATTGACAGGTTTATCAAATTGAAAGGAATATGATCAAGATTGTGCAACAAAGTAATTGTTAACTGTATAAAAATATTAAAATTGTGTAAAATATTAAACACTGACTTTGATGATTGAAAACAGTAAAAAAAAAAAAATAAAATAAAATATATATATATCGAATTAATTAACCATAGTTCATAAACACAACCACAAATTTTGTATGGCATAGATATTTATGGTTGCTATGGATGCTTTTTTTAACTACTGTGGCTGAGAATAACTGCCCATGAACCATGTGTTTGAGTTAGCAGAGAGAGCTGGATGAGGAGCTGATAAGCATATAAAAACACGCCTCGCACACTGCCCGTGGCAGATTCTCGTGACTGGGCCTCATGTGATACCTTTTGTATATCTGTGTAACCTGTTGTGAAAATCTGTCCTCGCAAGTAAAACCAGTTAAATATCTTCACCTGTCATCGAGTGTGGCTTCTTTGAGTAGGTAATATAAATGGAGGATATTTTTATCCAACAGTAAGTGCCAATATTAACAGCTAAAATAACCATGTAATGCAAAACTAACAGTAAAGTTTTGTAAAATTTATTTTGCACAAACCAGTATAAAACCTTTAAGATTAGAGTTGTTTTAAAATATCAGCAATGCACTTTTTTCAAATCCAGTTAGACTAGCCATTAGTTCAATTCAATTCAGTTTATTCATATAGCACCAATATGTAACAGAAGTCATCTCAGGGCACTGCACAGAAACATTTACATGCACAAAAAGTAAGCGAATAACTATATATGTGAGGAGCAGACTGCTTTAAGTCTTAACTTTGTCGCAGACTCTCATCTTGGTGACAGTAAAGGTGATAGTGGAAAGGAAAAACTCCCTCATGAAGAAGAAACCTCCAGCAGAACCAGGCTCAGGACAAGCATCCATCTGCTTCGACGGCTGGAACAGATACACAATGGCAGGTCGAAAATCACATGTTAAGATAGAAATAATTTAAAATGCAAACTATTAATTTGTAAGAATTTCATCAGTCAAATTTAAGCTTCTTCAAACTGGGGTTGTTCACAGAGATATCTACAACAGACAAGTTATTATTGGTCCGTAACATTTCCGCTGTACCCGCTCAAAACATCCGGAACTATTTATCAATCTTTATTTCGAGACAAAAAGTAGTACACACCAAATAAAATAAAATAAAGTAAGATCAAACAAATTATCAAGTAAAAAAGGCAAACACATTCATCACAAAGCAGACAAACAGTTATTTTAATATTTACAAAAAAGCTTGAGGTACACAGTACCTCGTGAAAGTATTCGGCCCCCTTGAACTTTTCAACCTTTTGCTACATTTCAGACTTCAAACATAAATATATAACATTTTAATTTTTTGTGAAGAATCAACAACAAGTGGGACACAATTGTGAAGTGGAATGAAATTTATTAGATGTGTCAAACTTTTTTAACAAATAAAAAACTAAAAAGTGGGGCGTGCAATATTATTCGGCCCCTTTACTTCCAGAGCAGCAAACTCAGTCCAGAAGTTCAGTGAGGATCTATGAATGATCCAATGTTGTCCCAAATGACTGATGATGATAAAT
>NC_056503.1:11994125-12002667 GCF_014905685.2 Nematolebias whitei
CCTGAACACACCATCCCCACTGTCAAACATGGTGGTGGCAGCATCATGGTTTGGGCCTGCTTTTCGTCAGCAGGGACAGGGAAGATGGTCAGAATTGATGGGAAGATGGATGGGGCCAAATAGGCCCTTTTCACATGACGTCAGACAACTTCCTTTTTAACTCGATGCTGTGGATCATTGCTTCCGGGTCTATTCTCCCTCGGTAGACCTGTCTGTAAACGTCACGGAATTTCATTCCTTCAACCTTTATATATAGAGGTTATATTACAAGATATAGCGCAAGGTAAGGTTAATAAAAACAGTATTTATGTGTTTGTTAGCTGTGGTAACGTTATCCATCATTTCAGCAACTTTAGCCACAGTAGCTAAAATATACAACACTAGCTGTCAGTGCTCTAACATTTAAAGGTTTACTATCTATATTAACGTTAATAAAAACAAAAAAATGTATGTGTTTGTTAGCTGTGGTGACGTTATCCATCATTATCAATTTACCATTCTGTAACTGAGTAAGGAAACAGCCTCCAAAGAGGAGAACTCATCTGCCTTCACCGAGAGCACAGAGAGAGAATAAAGTAATGTAATGTAAGTAATGGTATGTTTTTTTTAAAAAAGCATACGTTGTCCATTATGCCTCTTTTTTAAAATTACAACTGGTTGTTGCTATGAACGTGCTGGGTCAGGATATCCATGTGGAAAAGATTAGCAAATTGATCAAAAGTTCAATTAGTTTTGGAATCCCTCAGCCCTGGGTCAGGGATAACACTGGGCCTGCTGCAGTAAAACCACAGATCAAGTGAAGCTGGCAGCAGCCACAAGGATTCTGGATAATTCAGTGTCTGGATTGCCATGAGAAGAGGTTTAGGTGTAAAGCAAATGGAATGATGGGAAAATAGAGGTGTGACTAACAGAGGGGTAAGAAGTTAAGGATTATGAGGGAAATATGGGGGGATTGTGGGATGCATGGAGGTATCAAAGCAAATGCAGCACGGATAGAGGGAGAGTAGAGTGAGCAGAGTGCAGATGGAGGAAAGGTGCATTAAGATAAGGAGGGATGGATTGGAGGTGTGGGACATTTCTGAAAAGCTCTTTCTATTTGCTTGGCTGTGGATTAATTTCCTCTCCACTCATGTCTGGTCCGACTGGAGTCTGGATTATTGACTTTTTCACAAACAGACCACGGTTTGTACGACTGAATGCTTTTGTGCCTGAGGTGGTCAGCACGCAGAGGGGAGCTGCAGGAACCGCAGAGGACTGTACTTCTGTCCTACATCTGCTGTTAAAATAGAGTTCTCCTCTCCACATGCAGGAGAGCAACTTTAAGATTTGATGCTTTTTCCACTCTTTTCTGTGTTGCAGCTCAACTTTAATCAAATAAAAAATAAAAAACGAGAGAGAAGTAAGCGCCGTCCTGGAGACTCCTCGAAAGGCCCTGGATCATTTTTTGTATTCTCTTCTGCAGGTTTAAGTCTGGACACACAACCTTTATTTCAACATTGCAATTTTTGTCAAATAAACTGAAACTTGAATCTCTTCATTTACAATTTAATCTGTTTTATAAAAACCTTCCTCCTCATTTATTTTTCTTGTGTCCCTACCCTGTCATGTGTTTTTATAGGAACAAGAAACAGAAAACAGATGTGATTATTACTGAAAAGGAACCATGATGTGTAAATGTTTGTAAAACGGGACTTCGTTCGTTCCTAAATCATATTGCACAGTGCGACTGGACTGTTTCATCTTTGTCTTAGCTTCCTGTTTGACATCTTTTTGACTCTGAGCTCCAGTTTGCACACAATGTTTAATTCACGATGCTGGAGCTGCTTGTTGGCCTCATTGTAAAGAGAGCAATTGTGTCCTCAGGGAATACCGATTTAATTAAAAGTGCATCTATCAATTGTTTGGACAAAGTTGTTTTTGCACTTTAAAAATGTCCTTAAATGCTATAAACATCTGTAAAGTGCAGCTCTTTTTGTTTGATGCATTCTAAATTTTACTTGCACTTTTGAAAACACTTACATGATGGCTGGTTGCATTTCTTTCACTTGCTCTCTTCTGCAGGTGTCACCAGAGCGAACAAACTCCCATGAGATATTTAGCAGTTGTTTTTCCTGGCACAACCTGGATTTGAACCTGCAACTCCAGGATTAAAATGGCAGCACGGTTCACTATAGTCCACCAGCATGTTTTTATATAACATATCTGCAATGCACTTGACAGTTCGCATGTCCTTAAAAACCTATGCTCCCTCCTGCCCCCATCATCTCTCAAGGTCTTCACACCACACTTTGGGGTGATACCCCCCAGTCCCAAGTGGTTATGTGTGTAAAATATAACTGCTTTCATGTAAAATGTAGATTGCATTGAGTTTTCCAATTCCCCTCAGCATTATAGAGCATTTAAGCAATCTTTACCCTTTTCTGCACCAAAGCTCTGATACATTTATGATACCAAGCACTGAGACACGGACAGAAACGTGGATGGTGAGCGAGTGAGAGCTTTTAGCTTCAGCAGAGTAAAATATTTCCCCCAGGAGTAAGAAAATAAAGCTGCAAATAGAGCCCTCCATATATCTGAGCAGCCAACGCCAAACTAAAACGATCTGGGAGATATGATTCTAAAAGAGTTCTAACTTTTATGTATATTTTGTCATTTGTGAATGACAAGGTGATCCTCTTAATCTGTTTTCTTCACTCGTTTCTCCTTTTTTAGGTTGCAAGTCCATCACAGGGCCACGTGGAGACACGTGAGACAACAACCGTTCACACTCACTCACACCTAGGGGCAATTTAGAGTTACCAATCAGCCTAACATCATGTTTGTGGTCTGTGGGAGGAAACAGCAATACCCGGAGAAAACCAATACATGTACAGGGAGAACATGTAAACTACACCTAGAATGACTCCAGCCCAGGAGTCAGTCCTGCAACCTTTTTACTGGCAGTTGACAGCTTCAACCACTGCTGCACCGTGCAGCCTGCAAGGAAAGAAATGTGCTGTAAACAATTTTTTTATATGCTCTTAAGTGTGTGATCCAAGTTCAGAAATAGGAAATGATGGTTTTCAAAGTTTGTACTATTAAAAACTCACTAAAAACCTAAACAATCCTAGAGCTCCTTTTAACTGAGCCCAGGGTGAGAATATTATTGTTTCCCCAAATTAGTGTCCTAAATTAATGGATCTGAAATGTAAGTTACAATTTCTACACCCCCCCCCCCCCAAAAAAAAAAAAAAAAATCAAATCAAACCCCTTTGTTTTTAAAAGTATTTTCGGTGAACACAATCAGAATGATTAAAGTAATTAAAAAGCAATCATATTTGTGAATATATATATTTTATATATATTTACAGTTTAACTCTGTTTACTTGTTTGAAAATTAAAGTCAGATTTAACCTTCTGCATTAAGAAATGTCAAAGAGCTCTAAAACTGTTGAGATGCTGTCACATTGAGAATTAACTGGTGTAAAACCATTTTACTAAAAGCTTCAGCAGAAAGTCCAACAAACTGAGACAAACAAACCAAAAATAATCAATCTAACCAAGAACAGGAAATGAGAGCACAAATATGTATAAGAAGTAAAACTCTACAGGGTCCTGACAGTCTCCCCCCATGGCAATCACATTGCATATAATGCAATGGCCATTGTGTGTCATTGTCTTGCTCTGTCCAAGAGACTTTTCTGGACATCTTTGAAAACAGATCAACAAATTTAAACTTAGCCAGAAGTGTAGAGCCGATCCAAAAGAAAGTCCATTAACAAAACAATGAACAAAAAGCAGGACAGAAGAGTCTGTGCAGCTTACATCAGAGAATCACAACATATGCATTTATTCCTGATGTTATAACTCGTGGGGTTTCTGTTAAAAATTAGAGCATTTTCCATGGAAACATCAGAATAGTTGATTCAGATATACGTTGTAAAAAATCATCCAGGGGAAACTTCATTGTTTTCCAAAAACTAAAATAAACACAAAAACCAACCCAGAAACACAAAACGTTGCTTCTCCCAATATAAGTAGGGTTTGCGGAGGTGGAGCACTGATGGGCCGATAAAACTTGACCATATGGAAAAAGTACAAGTAGTAAGAACGTATAAGGCTCGTTTTCAGCCGCACAACTTCCCATCTGTTGCTCTCCTGTGAAGGGTTTGCACAGTTCTGTCACTTGGGTGTTTTTGCTCCTCTGTTTAACAATGAAAGGCCTTTTGATGCACTCTAATCTGGGCTCGTCTACCCACTGATGATCACACCTTAGCGTGCCCCCTGCCACTTCCGTCTTAAAGTGTGAGGTTCTGACGTTCTGCTCTGAGGGCTTGACGAGGTTTGACAACAAGCTGAAGTGCAATGTGTCAGTGACTCACTGTCAAACTAAGGTATTTTGGACAGTGTTTATGTATCCATCTTTCAGACAACACTTTGATGAAGACCCAACAATGTTCAGTCAGGTCATCTGGATGGTTTCTTTTTTCAAGCTGAGACATTTCGTCCTTCATCCAAAGGACTTCTTCAATCTGAAGAGCCACCAAACAATCTGATTCCCACAACAACAGCATACTCCAGAGTGGAAAACAAACAGTTTGCTGGTGCTAACCTGACTGAACATTGTTGGATTGTATACCTGGATTACTGAGCATGAACTTTGGTGTTTTGAACCACTTAGACATGACTGTCTCAGAGGACGGGGGAGAGGGCGGGCCCCGGAAGCCATCTTAACACCAGCAAACTGTTTTATTTCCACTATGGAGTATGCTGTTGTTGTGGGAATCAGTTTTGTTTGGTGGATCTTCAGATCGAACAAGTCTTTTGGATGAATGACAAAATATCTCAGCTTAAAAAAAGAAACCATCCAGATGACCTGACTGAACATTGTTGGATCTATACCTGGATTGTTGAGCATGAACTTTGGTACCTTGATGAAAACGTTTCTATTCACAATTTAAGGTTTATGGTCAAACCTATTTAAAGGCACATTCACAAACAAGATGCTGGTGAAGATTCTTTGTCATCCAGATCATGATCAATCCAAATAAAAAAAACTAACACAACTGGATCTATTCTGAAGCTGAAGACATTTCAAAGACTTAGGCCTGATTCCCAGTCAACTCCAGTCCAATTCACAGCTTCATGCAGGGGACCAAAACATCTCTCTGTGAGCAGGCAGACAAAGAGCCTAACGAACCTCCGTTGTGCGGGGCGAGTAGTTCCAGTGCATCTAACCAGGCCTCTCATGCAGATCTATAAAGCTTGGAGCTCCACACTTTCCAGACGTTTTGGAATTGATAAAGCCTCCCAGATGGGAAGTGAAACTGGTTGTTTTTAAACTTTTTTTTTTTAAAATTCACGAACAAAGTACAAACAAAGCAATGCACAAGGATATAATTTTTGTTTGTTTTGGTCATTTGTCTATAAGAAGGAGTTGACGTGTTGACCTCCAGCTCTGACAGTGAGAGCGCAAATCACATTAATTTGGGCGATTTTCCTTCAAGTGTTTTAAATACAAGTAATAAAATCCTAAAATCCAGAAAATAACAGGAATCCAGTGTCCAGGCAAATCCAGGCAAACACTGGGGTATTGTGGTCACTCCTTTTCTTACCAGTCAGTGAGCGAGCTGCTATATTTTGACTATTTGCAGGTGATCAAGTGATGACTGATTATAAGATAAGACATAAGGACATACTTTGATGAGTTTGATGTGGATGGACTTGGCCTGTCTGCACAATGCCCTGACACGAACCACACTGAGCAGCTATAGGATACACAGGAACTGAGATTGCGAGCAAAACCTTCTGGTCCAACATCAAGCCCTAACCTCATAAATGCTCCGCTGCATGACTGGACATAAATCCCACATACACTCCTTAATCTTCTGGAAATCCTTCCAAGAATAGTGAAAGCTGTTAGCAGCCAAAAAGGCACAGTCGTTTTGCTTAGATCGTCAGATGTGGTTAAATACTTTCATGCATGTAGTGTATGTGTACTGACACAATACTACACGCACATATCTGTATGTAAATTCACAGCAAATTGGCATGCACCATGACAATAATCTGTCTTAATAATGTCCTTGTCTGGGCTAGAATTGCACGAGTTAAAACAGTAGTTGGGATATACAGCATTATTCTTATTATTTCACATGTCCTTACACTTTCTTTCCCTCCCCAGCATCTGTTGTTGCTTGTTATTTGTTGAAGTGGGAGAAGATGTGGGCAAAATAAAGTGAAGTGTGTGTGCTACTGGGACAAGGTGCTGCAGCAGGCTACATGTATTGTTTTCATGCCAAAATTGAGCACCAGCACTGTCAATGAGGTCACAAGGGAAATGTCTGTGTATTTGTTGAGAGAATGAAGTAGGCAGAGTCCAGCAAGCTGGTAAGCACAAAAAACAGTCACTTTTTGTTACAGTCTGACTCGCTGTGAGTAAACTGAGTAGAGATAAAACATAATTTGACAAGCAAATACTTATTGCCCACTGGAAAAAAAGGCAGGCGATAATGTACTCCCATGTGTGCGTTTGTTTGTCTTTCTTTTAGGAAAACATCTCATAAACTGAATAGAATTTAACTCATCGTTCGGAAACTGGCCATTGAATCTACAACAGATTACCTTTTTGGAGATCACTTGATAAATGGCTACTATAATCATCTTTAATGAACATAAACGTGACAACAGTTGAGTCCATTTTACAGATTTTGAACTAAATTTTGACGTGAGACTAGTTAAAAGTCATCCCCATCACATTCTAAGTGCTAACAGATAGCATGAGATCTTAAGAACTTAAGCATGTAAAGTAGTGGGTGATATACAGCGTTATAAGTTTAATTGATCAAGCGTTTACCTCAGTTTTACATTATTCTCTAATATCTTATTTTCATCCATCCTGTCACCCCATATGTTTGCTGCAGGCATTACATCTCACCACTCGGTATTAGTCTGCTGTAAGATAGCATTATCACTAATATTATGGTTCAACAGAGAACTGTTTACCAATCAGGCCACGGGCAGAGAAAGGATCATAAATAATTCAGTGGAGTCGGCACTTTCAAATTCTGGGAAGTATCAAAGACTGGTGGTGGATTAGGCCGGCTATAAATGTCAGTAAACACTCTCAAGTTGAGGACAGTGGGTCTAATCAGGTTCTGGTGTAATCAACTTGAGGAGCTGATACAGGAGCGACACTCTGGGGAACTCAATCAGCTGAAGCGCAACGTGCTGTCTTTTCACCACTCAGCTTTGTTAAATCACAACATGAGGATTTTTGTTTCACGGCTGTTAAACTTTTAAATTGATGTCAAGGGAATTTTCTTGTCTGGCTGCTTCTTTCTCGACCTTATCTGATTCGAAGACCTTGATTAGACCTTACCATGGGACACTCAATACAAGCGCCGAGCCCGGCATTGATATTGATCGCACTGAGCTATAAAGTTAAAGCAAATCTCACACTCCGTCTGGCCTTTTATTGCCTCATTCAAACGTGACATATTCCATGGCTTTGCTCTTTCAGGATATTTGAACTGGACTTACAGCAGACAATGTGCCTCTAATTTTAGTCTTATGTAACAAAGAAAAAACTGTTTTTAATGAGGCTGGCTGTTCAGGATCACGATGTCTCACCTCAGATTCAGTCTCATATAAACAGAGTTTATAAATGAACAGAGAGGGTTTCTTCTCTCGGTCTTATTTACAGAAGCAGCTCTCTGTATGTCTGAGTGCAAACTGAAGCAAAAGGAATTTCCTCGCTCATAAAAACAAGCTTCGGTGCACTTTATTGCGAAGCACCGGTCACCAAACACTGCTGCTGTGTCACAGCTGCTGCTGCTTCTGCTTAGTGTCCCTTCCTGTGGTAGTGAGCTTTTATTTTTAACAAACGACAGGTAACGTTTACGCTCTAACAGAGCTTAGTGTCAGTACCTTTACATTTGTGTAAAATGTGGAAGAAAACAGAGAATTTAAAAAAAGAAGAGTATTCATAGTGTGCATTTCACTACTGAATAAATACTTTGTTCAGAATGTCCAGTTGTGTTCTATTGAAACACAGGATTCTCAAGTCCTGGATGACTGAGCATCTGGCCCATTGTATCCCAGTAGACATTTTGAATCTGGAGGCCTCACACACAAACATGTTTAGACACGACTTGGAACAGTAGAGCTGTACGCCTACGAACCAAAGGTGCACACATACACAAGATCAAACTTGACACAAAATCCACAGTTGTGTTCAAGTTTTTAAATCTGTAGCTGAGTGGTTAGAGCAGTCGTCCTCCAATGCAAGAGCTGGGGGTTCCATTCCACCAGCAGTCACATGCTGAAGTGTCCCTGGGCAAGACACTGAACCCCTCATCGCCTCCGATGTGTCCCATCGGTGTATGAATGTGATAAAGCACTGATTAGTCTTTGTAAAGGATTTTTTTTATTGTCTACCAGCTCACATTTGCATGTTTCTGGTACAAAATTTGGAATCAGGTCCCAGATCAAGAAGCCTTACAGTTAACAAATAAATAAATATATATATTATATTATTTGTTTGTCAATTGATATATATATA
>NC_056503.1:12002767-12005770 GCF_014905685.2 Nematolebias whitei
AAATGGGCCTCACAAAGTAGCATAAACAAGGACACACACACACACGTAAATAGAAAAAAAAAGTTAGAAAATATAAGATGAAGCTGAATTAAGTGCAGCTTGAGTTCAGCAGTCTGACAGCTGCAAGGAAGAAACTGTGTCTGAGCCTGGTGGTCTTGCTCTGAATGCTCCTCAGCCGCCTGCTTGAGGGGAGGGGCTGGAATAAACTGTGTGCAGGATGAGTGGAGTCCTTCATGATGCGAAGCCCCCTCCCCCTGCATCGTGATGTGTAGAGGTCCAAGGTGGTGGTTAAGGCTGCTCCCCACAGTTTTCTGTGCAGCCTTAACCACCCTCTGCAGAGCCATCTTCTCAGTAGCAGAGCAGCTGCCATGCCACATGGTGATGCAGGTGCAGAGAACGCTCTCCACCACACAGTGATAGAAGCTCCTCAGGACAGAGCTCCCAAGTCCAGTTCTGCTTCCTGAGGAAGTAGTGACACTGGTGTGCCTTCTTGACCAGACAAGAAGCATTGGCTCTCCAGGTGAGGTAACTGGATATATGCACCCCCAGGTACCTGTAGCAGGAGACCACCTCCACAGCTGCTCCTCCGATGTGTAGGGGATGAAGAGGATACTTGTCCCTTCTGAAATCCACCACCATCTCCTTGGTTTTCTTCACATTAATGCAGAGATTATGTCTCCGCACCACTGCACCAGGTGTTCCACCTCTTCTCTGTATTTGGACTCATCATTGTTCGTGATGCCTTCCACTACTGCTGTCGTCCGCAAACCACTATACGACAGCTGGGGTGTCCAGCCAAGCAGTCATATGTCAGCAGAGTGAACAGAAGGGGCTCAGCACACAGCCCTGGGGTGAGCCAGTGCTGAGGGTAATGGAGGAGGAGATGATGTTGTGGATCCTGACAGTCTGAGGTCTGTTGGTTAGGAAGTCCAGAATCCAGTTTCCCAATGTGGGACTCAGTCTAGTAATAGACCTAGTAGATAGAATAGATCTAGTAGAGTGCTATATGAATGAGTGAATAAGGGCACAGATTGTAGTGTAAAGCGTGTTGAGTATCTTGATAAGATGGGCTGCATGTTAGGATGCCTTCAGGATCAGGCCTCCCTTGCAACAGAGATCTGTGATCTCAATGGGATTTGCCTGGTGAAATAAAGGTTAATAAATAAATAGAAAGGTTTTATGTAAGTACAGTCCATTTACCATTTAAATCTCTTTTCCGTCATTTCTCCGTCTTACAAATCTGCTCTCTGTAAAAACGTTGCATGCGTTCTTTAATCTGTTAATCTCAAGTTTGTTTTCTTCAACCCTACATAGTATTTTCTGTGTTTCTGTTATCTATGTTTGTGTGCTACACAACCAACCATGTACAGTAAGTTAATTTTGACCATGATTTGACCAGAAATTCTGGGATACATAGATACATACAACTCTGTTTCTGAGACCTCCTCTGGTCTTGTTCTCTTACAGCAGGCCTGTCTGGCTTAAATCAAACTTCATCTGTTTAGACAGCGATACAGAGATGATCTGTATGCTACAAAATTGGAACTACTGTATACACATTTTATGTTGATGAACAGTCAAAGCAGGACTGTAAACCACAGCGAGCTGACATACTCATTTTTCTGCATTTATATATGGCCAACTGAAGACATTGTTCATTTAAAGAAGTATGGTTAAGCACAATTTGATAATTAATGATGTAGCTTCTGTGTTTTGTTCTTAATCTGTGTGAAAAGAAAGCTACAACTCCCCACGGACCCTCTCATGCCCATCACGTGGACAACCCCCCTGCATCTGTAGGGATTTGCCCTGGAAATATAAAGAATTTACTCGCTTTCTTTGCTGTTCCTGGACAGAAATCTTTTATGTTTTTCTTTGAATCTGCTGGAGCTACTCTCCTTATTTGAGTGCTCTGATCCCCACTGGCCTCAAGTCCACTTTGTCTTTTAGCCCTTTACCTTTTGCCAGGCTTCGAGCTTTCCTTCTACTTGATCTTGGAACTGATTTAATTTCAACTCCTTTTTCTTATAGATACCCCTGTATATTATTCTACCTCCTTGACAATGATGTCCCATGTTTGCTGTACAATGTTGTTTTTACTGTATGTTCTGAACTGTCTCAATGGCATCTTTGCACATCTCGGGTCCTGTCTGATGTGGTAGACCTGTTTCTTATGCTTGTCTGCATCAGTCTTTGTTGTTTTGTCCTTGATAGTAGCTTTGTTGTTCACTTCCTGTTAGGGTCCTGTCTTAGGGTGCTGGACTTGGGGTAAAACCCTGTGTTTAAACCCTAATGTTGTCTCTATGACTGACAACATTAGGACACTGTGATTACATTGAAAAGAAATGTGCATCATAGGAACAAAGAAACTGTGTGTAGTAGAATTAAAGGAGGGAAAACACGACAAAGACAGAGGTACAGGAAAAAAATGAAATGAAGAAATAGAACGAAAGTCCCATCAGCTGAACGAGGTTTGCTCATCAGTTAATGATGTTTGCACATTTTACCACCAGCTATTGTTTTGCTGCAGCCTGAACTGAATTATTTCAGTCATGTATGAAACTCCCACTATACATTTCTCAGGGAAGTTTGAAAACAAATATGTTCAGCAGGTGTTACACATTTGTCTACATTTCCTTTATTGTTTTTATTTTCTATAGCAGCTAATATTTCTCTGTTTATAACAGTGAACCCAAATATTATTCCTCTTCCACCTCTTTATATACTGTATTATAATTGTAACCCTCCACTCTCATTTGCCCCACTTTGGGCCCTTGAGCAAGGGCCCTTAACCCCCACCATCTGCTCTGTTGGGTGCCCTATGCTCCACACAGAGGGTTGTTGTATCTGGGTGGTCTGTGGTTGCGTCAGGAAGGTCATACGGCATTAAAACAATTGCCAAGTCTTCAAGATGAAGAAGTGTGGGCTGCAAAGTAGAGCTGTTGCCACTCGGCGAGAAGGTTGCCAGTTTGAATCCTGGCTGGGGGCCTTTCTGGGTGGAGT
>NC_056503.1:12005870-12010087 GCF_014905685.2 Nematolebias whitei
CAGGATGGTGTTCCTCAAGGACCAGTGTTGGGATCACTGCTTTTAAGCTACTACCGCAACAGATTTTAGCTCAGTGTCTGGAAAATGGACTGCATTAGAGCTACTTTGGTGTTGGCTAATGATGATTAGTTGTAGTGGCCATCTTGAACTGGGATGACTCCAAAAGTGAATTGGTTGTGGACATACACCCAACAGTTTCTCTCTGTTCACTGGTTCATGAAATATTTTTCTAACAGATAAATGGGTTGACACCAAAGTTTTTAAGTGAAGATATGAAGTGTGTAGTGATCAAAGTATGAGTTGTATCAAAGTACTCACCTACTATCACACCAAACAGTATCAATATCCTTAAAATGTGCTGTATTATAGTTAATATTGCGTTTGATGGCTGGCACAATAGGTTCAATAGGTTCATGACCCAGTGTTGTAGTACTCGAGACCGGTCTTGGTCTCAAGAACAGTCTTGAGACCACTTTTTGATGGCCTTGGTCTCGTCTCGGACTCGACTGCATTTAGTCTCGGCCTCGTCTATGTCTTGGACATTGAGGACTCTGGATTTTATTTTAAGACCAGTCAAGACCACAACTGTGGAAATATCACTAAATTGCCAGAATATTGTCCAGTTTATTTGTCCAGTATGCAGTATCTGGAAGAAAGGGGCTGTCTGCTGTAAAGCCTCATTCAGAACCAGCCACGGCTGCACTTTGGGTCAGAATAGATTCACTAGCAATAATCGGTCTAAAACATGACTTGGTTAATAAACAGCTTTTTTTCTCTCATTTCAAATAGTTTCTGAACTGTTCATGCTGGAGCCTCAATTCTCTACCGTGGTGAAGTTAGTTTTACGTTGGACGTTCGAGCTCCATAGCTTCAGCGGTGTGTTCCTCTCGTTCAATCCGAAGCAGACAGTCTGATTTCAGTCAGCTGCTCTCAGTCTACTCCTCCTCCGAGACGTAATGGTTCGCTTAGGGACCGTCAACAAATTACCGAACTCTTCAAAAACAAAAATTAATATATTTTACAGCATTTGACCCACTGACACAAAACTAATGTTAAACTACTCTAAGAGACCTGACACACAAGACTCCATCATTTCTCATTTTAAAGCATTTTCTAATTAGTTATTGAGCAAAACCCACGATTTTGGAACAAATAAATTATGTAAAATTAGAACGTGCTTTAAAATGAGAAATAAATGCTGGTGCCTTGTCTGTCAGGTGTAGTAGAGTAGTTTAACGTTTTGTGTCAGTGGGTCACATGACATGAAAATGATTGTACAAAAAACACTGAATGTCTGATTTATTTGTTATGAAGCTTTGGAATTTTATAAAAGCTGATACATTCATTCAAAAGCAAACTTGAAGTTGCAGTGTGTAACTTTTTTTTTTTAATTATAAAAGTTACATGTTTTTTTTACATATTTGTTAAAACTGTCACTATATCGTGACAATAAAAGACAGATAACCTGTGAAAAGATTGAGCTCCAAGACTTGAGGTCTTGGTCTAGACTTGGTCTCGGACCCTCAAAGTCTTGGTCTCGTCTTGGTCTCGGTACGCGCTGGTCTTGGTCATGACGCCTTTTCCCAGATCAAACGAGACGTTTCTCACCAGCAGTTAATGGTGGAAAGATTACCCAGTGGCTCCTCAATAAACCACGGCTTCTTAAAAGAATTGATAACATAAGTTCTAATTTATAAGTTATATTTAGAAGTTGCAATCCATGCTGCTGATCTCACGCCTTTAAGCTGATGTATTCCCATCTGCTCACTGCAGACTCATGTTCAGGCTGCTGTTTAATATACTGTATTATTTTACATTATTAGTGTTTAGCGTATACTTTGCATACCGTTTCTTTTGACACTTCATATTTTGCTATTTTTGGGTGTAACTGGGACCTTGAGTACACAATTCCATTCCACCTCATGCATCACATGTGATGAGAATGACAATAAAGAACCTTGAACTTGTGACTCATCAGCCACTGATGAAGGTGTTTGTCCAGTGAACATACAGTTGGAGGATAATGAGCTTTGCTTCTGTAAGTTGCTCTGTACAAGATGCTTTTCCTCGGACAGAATCGCGTTATGAGAGAGATGTGGCAGCAAATGGATCTGCTCCTGAAAGGAGGAGCAGTGTGTCCGACTTCTGCCAGTGCGCACGATACAAAGACGTAAAGGTCAGTAGATTATCCGATGTTCACACCGACTGTGACTGGCAGGTGTTCATTGTCAGGAGATGATGATGATGATGACACCCCAGCAGGTCACGCGCACACACTACTCCACAGCTCACACTCTCTGCATGCGTTTCTACAGCCAGAACACCTGAGCAGGTAGCTGGAGGAGACCAGTACTTACATCTCATTGGACGGCGGTTGGCTCCGGCAGAGGAGCGCGTGTCCGCACGCTTGTCCCATCGCGCATCCTGCCTCGCGCCTCCTTGTTTTTCGCCAAACAGCTGCAGTCGGTCAGTCAGGAGGTATGAGGAGGGAGAGAGCAGCCGGAGCGGGGCTCTGTCTGCCGGGGAGGGAGCAGAGATGGAGGACTGGGTGTGCGCTGCTCTCCTCTCGTGCTCTGACAGCGCGCGGGGATTGGTCGGGACCCGGTAACTGATACCCGCGAGCTGTGTGAGCGCGAGGATGTAACAGATGAGAGCGCGCGCCAGAGAGAGGGAGGGAGAGAGAGCTCAGTCCTTCCACGTTCAGCACCACATGGACACAACAACAACCTGAGCTGAGGTACGTCACACCCCGTCCGTCCTCGTGCAGCGTGAAACTAATGAAACTGCCTCAATCCATGTTCCGGTCCGTCGCGCGCTCCGGCCTGCCCATCCGCGCAAATTTAACTTCAACTTTCACAGTACCTCCTCATACATCAGCTGTGTTCTTCCTCACGAGCCGCAGTCCACTTTCAAACTGTAGATACGATTCATTCTGTCATCTGCAGCCGACAGAGTTTTACTATCAACCAGGAGGAACTCCGCAGGTCTCCAGGTCCAGAGTCCCCTGCCATATATGGTCTTTCCGGTATCCTTGGAAGTATTTTTGTCCTAAATATCAGTTTCAGACAGCTATTTGGGTTAGAAAAGACTTTTGCCTGGTCACGTACAGCTAAAAAGAAAATACATAATTCAAGTAATATTCCGCCCACAGTCATGAACAGCAGCAGGTGTTGACAATTATTTTGGCTGATTAACGCCCAACCACAGGCTCCTGAGCACAATCTTGACTGTGACTGATTGACAACTTGGTAATTTGAGTTTAATTGCTTGCATGTGTTAATCATCCCTTTGCTTGTCATAATTTCTAGTGTTATTAATATTATTTCATGGGTGTAATTATCTCTGGAGTCCCTTCCACCCAGCCTCAGTCTTAACAGAGGACCAGACACAAAGGTCTGTAAGAACAGTTTGGTGCCGTATAAGATGTTGGATGCAAAACCATAAACAATTTTCTGTCTTGCAATTTACATATACTCACACAAGAAACTAAGTACTATAGTTTTGTCTTTGGTATTACGTTTGATTAAAAAACAGATTATACAATTGAAACGGTTGACAATAATATATTGAATTTGAAGCCAAATATCAAAAACATACACCATACTCCTGTAAGCTCCTGCTCAGCAAACCAGTCCTAGGGAGCTCTGGGGAAATGCCCCTCCAGAATTTTTTTATTTTTTTAATCTACTCAAAACTATAATTTTTCCAGCCATTTGAAATGAATTTTACTAAATTATTAGTATTAATAAAACAACAAAATCAGAACACTGACTTACAACCAGACTTTAAGGTGAACTTTTCTGAGATAATACTCTTCTTTTGTTGTCGTTTTACAAAATGTGCACAAGGAGTTTGCCTTGAATGCATCAAACTGTACTTTTATGACTAAATAGTCTTTGCACCATAAACTCTAATGTAGTAACAAAGCAGGCTACCTTGAGAAGTATAGATAACACAGAACAAGTTGCCTTCATAAAACAAAGTAAACAGTGACTATACTACAAACTAAATCAACTATACCCAGATAAAATATTGTCAAATCTTTACAGTACAATGTACTTGTTTACTACAACACAAGTGCCTTACCAAGAGAAACCTATAGTTGTTTTACTAAATAACTCATCTACTTCCTAATAACAACATTGTAACGTCTTCTTATATTCCACAGTGCTCACCAGTGCAAAAATGTAGACTACACCACTGTTTCAAAGCACAGC
>NC_056503.1:12010097-12010638 GCF_014905685.2 Nematolebias whitei
CCATGAAACTGATCTCAAGATGTCTATTGATATTATATGCATATTAAAATTCTCTTATCATCACACCATATTTTCACCAATCAAAGTACACATGCAAATAAATATACAGTACAGCTTGATCTACTTGCCCACTTTTACTAAACATAACTTTATTAGTTATTTTGTAGCATATATGTAACATATATTGTGGTTTTAGTTTCTTCATCTACAGGTATCCATCCATCCATTAGCTTTACTAACTTCTTCCTTTTTGGGTCGCAGGGGTCACTGGTGCCCATATCCAGCAGTCATTGTGCGAGAGGATGGGGACACCCTGGACAGGTCTCCAGTCCATCACAGGGACACATAAAGACAAACGGGACAAACAAACATTCACTCTCTCACTCACACAATTTAGAGTTGTCAGTCAGCCTAACATGCATGTTTTTTGGTCTGTGGGAGGAAACTGGAGAACCTGGAGTAAACCACACATGCACAGAGAGAACATGCTAATAACTCCACCCAGAAAGGCCCCCAGCCAGGATTCAAACTGGCAACCTTC
>NC_056503.1:12010738-12012323 GCF_014905685.2 Nematolebias whitei
AGGAAATGATGGTTTTCAAAGTTTGTACTATTAAAAACTCACTAAAATCCTAAACAATCCTAGAGCTCCTTTTAACTGTAGCCCAGGGTGAGAATATTATTGTTTCCCCAAATTAGTGTCCTAAATTAATGGATCTGAAATGTAAGTTACAATTTCTACAAATTCCCCCCCCCCCCCCCCAAAAAAAAATCAAATCAAACCCCTTTGTTTTTAAAATTATTTTAGGTGAACACAATCAGAATGATTAAAGTAATTAAACAGCAATCATATTTGTGAATATATATTTTATATATTTATAGTTTAACTCTGTTTACTTGTTTGAGAATTAAAGTCAGATTTAACCTTCTGCATTAAGAAATGTCAAAGAGCTCTAAAACTGTTGTGATGCTGTCACATTGAGAATTAACTGGTGTAAAACCATTTTACTAAAAGCTTCAGCAGAAAGTCCAACAAACTGAGACAAACAAACCAAAAATAATCAATCTAACCAAGAACAGGAAATGAGAGCACAAATATGTATAAGAAGTAAAACTCTACAGGGTCCTGACAGTCTCCCCCCATGGCAATCACATTGCATATAATGCAATGGCCATTGTGTGTCATTGTCTTGCTCTGTCCAAGAGACTTTTCTGGACATCTTTGAAAACAGATCAACAAATTTAAACTTAGCCAGAAGTGTAGAGCCGATCCAAAAGAAAGTCCATTAACAAAACAATGAACAAAAAGCAGGACAGAAGAGTCTGTGCAGCTTACATCAGAGAATCACAACATATGCATTTATTCCTGATGTTATAACTCGTGGGGTTTCTGTTAAAAATTAGAGCATTTTCCATGGAAACATCAGAATAGTTGATTCAGATATACGTTGTAAAAAATCATCCAGGGGAAACTTCATTGTTTTCCAAAAACTAAAATAAACACAAAAACCAACCCAGAAACACAAAACGTTGCTTCTCCCAATATAAGTAGGGTTTGCGGAGGTGGAGCACTGATGGGCCGATAAAACTTGACCATATGGAAAAAGTACAAGTAGTAAGAACGTATAAGGCTCGTTTTCAGCCGCACAACTTCCCATCTGTTGCTCTCCTGTGAAGGGTTTGCACAGTTCTGTCACTTGGGTGTTTTTGCTCCTCTGTTTAACAATGAAAGGCCTTTTGATGCACTCTAATCTGGGCTCGTCTACCCACTGATGATCACACCTTAGCGTGCCCCCTGCCACTTCCGTCTTAAAGTGTGAGGTTCTGACGTTCTGCTCTGAGGGCTTGACGAGGTTTGACAACAAGCTGAAGTGCAATGTGTCAGTGACTCACTGTCAAACTAAGGTATTTTGGACAGTGTTTATGTATCCATCTTTCAGACAACACTTTGATGAAGACCCAACAATGTTCAGTCAGGTCATCTGGATGGTTTCTTTTTTCAAGCTGAGACATTTCGTCCTTCATCCAAAGGACTTCTTCAATCTGAAGAGCCACCAAACAATCTGATTCCCACAACAACAGCATACTCCAGAGTGGAAAACAAACAGTTTGCTGGTGCTAACCTGACTGAACATTGTTGGATTGTATACCTGGATTACTGAGCATGA
>NC_056503.1:12012423-12016221 GCF_014905685.2 Nematolebias whitei
ACCACATGTACCACATGAGGTGCGAATGACAATAAAGAAACTCTGACTCTGACTCTGACTCTGATTTTGACATGCCGCATCAAATGTTGGCACATCAATTGCAATGAGATTGACAAAGACTATGAAACATGTGGTGAGAATGCCCGAGCATCATTGAGGCTCACAGAAAAACGCTAAATAAAAGTTCTCAGTATTGTAAGAGATCCCTTTCGTACCTTTTTTGACCCATTAGATCTCCTGGTATTTAAAAAATATATGGCTGTGTGTATCAAATCAACCAGAATTCCTCACTCCAAACAATATGGTGAAGCTTAGTGACACTCATCTGGACAAGAGGTATGGAGTCACAACAGGTACATAATTTACTAGAGTAACTATGTAATGCAGCTTTGGTGACGTAACACCACATAATGTATGTAGAAACGACTGTTGCTGATATATTTTAACTGTGCTGCACATTTTGCACAATATGTTACAAGAAAGCTCAAGCAACTCTTTGATGACACCTTGCAAGCAGGAGCCAAAACATGAAAACGTTATTTAATCACAGATTTAATAAAGTCTTATAAAAACATGCTATTTGCATACAAGAGAAGAAACTATTTCAAGAATGAAAGCATGACAACTTGGAGATCATTTGCCATATTTGCAATTAAATGTGTAAACTACTGCGTGATACCAATTAACAGCAAAACAAAGCATCCGATTGCAATTATTCACACAAACTAATCATTAACTAACACAAAAACATGACAGCCCCACAATGATGGAAATGAAGACAAACGTTATGCATGAAATCCTGCGAGTCGTGGTTGACTCTGGTTTTCTGGCCCACTGTTGGTTGACCTCTGACTTTATTACAGATATTTTTCTTCCCGGTTGTTTGTCATCTGCACCGATGATTCATCTGGGAGAGCTTTCTCCTACCTAAGCTTTGCATATGACCTCATGGTATCCACATAAACAATGACAAAAATAATGATAAGAATAATGTTTCCAACGGTATTTAATTGACTTTGATTGATTTTTATTTTATTTTTATCATTTAGGAAGAGCTTGAAATTCTTAGGCCTCAATTTAAATTATTTTTCCTTAGAGTAAATTGGTGATCTTATAAATTAATTTAATTTAATAGAACATAACTTAATGAAGTATACTGAACTCAATTAGCAAGTTCATCAGGACTGAGAGCTGTGAAGTCATTTTATCAGTACATAAAAACAGCTAAAACAATGATTTTACCTCAACTTTCTCTTTGTCTTCAGTTTATCTGCCTCATTTTCCATCTCATTTCTCTGTGAATATTTTAGTATTGATGAGCCCATTACTGACGATAACACAGTGCAACATCAGCAACTTTCTTCCTTTTTCAGGCTCTCCCTCCCTCTCCCGCACAGGCTCACTAATCCGAGGTCAGGTTACATCTCTGCCTCGGAGCACTTGGGTGCATTTCTGTGCAAGTGTGTTTGCTCAGCAGGGGGCTGGGGAATCAAACTCCGTGGTGTGAGTCCAAAATATTTCAATATTTTCAGGCTGAAAATCTACTTGTGTCAAAATCCATTTGTGCAGAAATCCACTGGTGATGTGCGCTTTGTTAAAATTATGCACGGTGACGCCAGTTGATCAACACAAGTCAATGGTTTCCTCAAAACTGTCCGTGCACATTTGTTATCGAGATATAATAAACTAATAATATAAAAGGAAACTCATCAGAAAAAAAAAATACCTGCAAATCCGATTTGAATTAGAAAATTCCTAAACACCATCTAACTAATATGAAATGATGCAACAGCAAAATTTGGCAGCATGCTAAAGACGTTTTAAGCATGCTTAGGAAATGGTTATTTTAGGAAGCTAAAAGGGTGAAGAAACTGGATTTTCAAGACGCTTTTCATTGAAAACTACCATTATCATCAGCATATAATACATTACCAAATTAAGTTATAAGAGAGTTACCTCTATTGCAGATTTGTTGTGAATTGCATACAGTGGTCACACTCTGTAAATGTTTACAACAGGAGTGATATTTAACTAACACGTTGCACACAGCACTTGTTTCACAGCAACGTTGTGAAGAAAATAACCAACATTTGCTGGTGAACCATTGAAATTTTAAAGGCAAGACAAAGCATATTGAAAGCTGAGGACTATTGCACATGTTTATTAATAGAAATGGTAGAGATGCATTAGTTGTAATGAAGGACGGGCTTTTAAACCAATTCATTAGAAATCCGGAGAAGCCCGTGTTTCTCCTGCTTGAATGATTATGTTCATTACTGCTGCTCAATCAAAACAGGTGTGTGTTGCTCTGGCTGCATGCATGCTTGTGTATTTTGTGCAGGCATCACTTCATTTCATGACCTTCACTGATCACCAGTGTCGTCTCCAAGTCGAACCAGCTCCAGTTTGAGGGAAGCAGGTGAGACCAGCTACTGGATCCAATTGATTTTCTGAGACCAGTGACATCCTTGTGGCAGATTCGTGATTCTCTCATGATCCAAGTTATTTTTCTCAGAACTGGCCAACAAATGTTCAGCTTAAGAAGCTTGGTCTTCTTTGTGGAGGGGTGCATGAAATCCATCACCCTCAAACAATTCCCTCTATTGAACTTAAAGCCAGTTTGCCGCCAATTTTCATGCAGTCTGGAGCAACAATATTATCCAGAAATTGTCATTCAGCTCTAAAAAAAAAAAGGAGAAATAAGTTGCCAGTCGTCAAAACATGGTGTATAATTTCAGAGGGAAGCTCTCGCATCTGAAGCATGAGCAGGGTACATGATCAGCTGCATGTCGGACCACAAACCATTCATCTCCATCAGCAGGAGCATCGTTTTTATTTCAAATCAGTCTCACGCGTGCTTGACTTTAACGTGTAGCTAAACACTTACAATTAACAACTCATTTTTCCCCCCAAACAGCTGTTCCCAAGAAGACTCGCAGCACTAACAGCATCTACACTGGAAGACAACTGCAGTCGAACACCACAACGAACAGGTCCTGATGATTACAGCAGCTTTTACTGAACGGTGCTCAGACATGTCCTCGATATGTTCACAAACATGTCTCTAGTAAAAAAATAAAAAAATAAACATTTCAACTTAGTTGTCTTAAACTGCTTTTCATTTTCAAGCAAGAAATAATAGTGCTTTGTATTGACCCATTACATGTGAGATACACCCAAGTGTGGCAGTGGGGCAGCCATTTACACATCCAGGGAGCAGTAAAGGGAATAGATGGGCATGGCAGGGAATCAAACCTGCGACTTTATGGTCAGCTGCCACTTCACCACAGCTGCCCCGGCTGTGTATTATTTAAATTAAAAAAAATAGTTATAAAGAATATTTTTTATCAGGTGTTTGAATCCTACCTTTTGGGAATAAATTTATAAGCCCAGCATTCCATAAAGGACGGCCTATCCTCAAACTTTCACCCATTATTCTGTTTTGGTTTGTTTTTTGTTTTTTTTGTTTGCTTTTAAACTAAAATCGTCTTTTGCCAAGAAGGAATGAAGTCGTTTCGGTTTTGGACAAACGTAACTAACGTTAAGCACAGTCTCCTACCATGTTGGGTGATCTGTGTTCAGAAAACATGTTGGAGATGATGCTCAGCCACTACCACACCAAGATCTGCTCAGCAAGTTATACTCATGTTTGACTAGCTGTGGATTGGGTGGACCCAAAATGTTAATAATTGTAGACATGGTGATCAACTACTGAGAATCCCACTAATTTACAGGTCCTTCTCAAAAAATTAGCATATTGTGATAAAGGTCATTATTTTCCATAATGTAATGATAAAA
>NC_056503.1:12016321-12022680 GCF_014905685.2 Nematolebias whitei
GACTTGGAGACGACACTGGTGATCAGTGAAGGTCATGAAATGAAGTGATGCCTGCACAAAATACACAAGCATGCATGCAGCCAGAGCAACACACACCTGTTTTGACTGAGCAGCAGTAATGAACATAATCATTCAAGCAGGAGAAACACGGGCTTCTCCGGATTTCTAATGAATTGGTTTAAAAGCCCGTCCTTCATTACAACTAATGCATCTCTACCATTTCTATTAATAAACATGTGCAATAGTCCTCAGCTTTCAATATGCTTTGTCTTGCCTTTAAAATTTCAATGGTTCACCAGCAAATGTTGGTTATTTTCTTCACAACGTTGCTGTGAAACAAGAGCTGTGTGCAACGTGTTAGTTAAATATAACTCCTGTTGCAAACATTTACAGAGTGTGACCACTGTATGCAATTCACAACAAATCTGCAATAGAGGTAACTCTCTTATAAATTAATTTGGTAATGTATTATATGCTGATGATAATGATAGTTTTCAATGAAAAGCGTCTTGAAAATCCAGTTTCTTCACCCTTTTAGCTTCCTAAAATAACCATTTCCTAAGCGTGCTTAAAACGTCTTTAGCATGCTGCCAAATTTTGCTGTTGCATCATTTCATATTAGTTAGATGGTGTTTAGGAATTTTCTAATTCAAATCGGATTTGCAGGTATTTTTTTTTTCTGATGAGTTTCCTTTTATATTATTAGTTTATTATATCTCGATAACAAATGTGCACGGACAGTTTTGAGGAAACCATTGACTTATGTTGATCAACTGGCGTCACCGTGCATAATTTTAACAAAGCGCACATCACCAGTGGATTTCTGCACAAATGGATTTTGACACAAGTAGATTTTCAGCCTGAAAATATTGAAATATTTTGGACTCACACCACGGAGTTTGATTCCCCAGCCCCCTGCTGAGCAAACACACTTGCACAGAAATGCACACAAGTGCTCCGAGGCAGAGATGTAACCTGACCTCGGATTAGTGAGCCTGTGCGGGAGAGGGAGGGAGAGCCTGAAAAAGGAAGAAAGTTGCTGATGTTGCACTGTGTTATCGTCAGTAATGGGCTCATCAATACTAAAATATTCACAGAGAGATGAGATGGAAAATGAGGCAGATAAACTGAAGACAAAGAGAAAGTTGAGGTAAAATCATTGTTTTAGCTGTTTTTATGTACTGATAAAATGACTTCACAGCTCTCAGTCCTGATGAACTTGCTAATTGAGTTCAGCATACTTCATTAAGTTATGTTCTATTAAATTAAATTAATTTATAAGATCACCAATTTACTCTAAGGAAAAATAATTTAAATTGAGGCCTAAGAATTTCAAGCTCTTCCTAAATGATAAAAAAAAAAAAAAAAAAATCAATCAGTCAATTAAATACCGTTGGAAACATTATTCTTATCATTATTTTTTGTCATTGTTTATGTGGATACCATGAGGTCATATGCAAAGCTTAGGTAGGAGAAAGCTCTCCCAGATGAATCATCGGTGCAGATGACAAACAACCGGGAAGAAAAATATCTGTAATAAAGTCAGAGGTCAACCAACAGTGGGCCAGAAAACCAGAGTCAACCACGACTCGCAGGATTTCATGCATAACGTTTGTCTTCATTTCCATCATTGTGGGGCTGTCATGTTTTTGTGTTAGTTAATGATTAGTTTGTGTGAATAATTGCAATCGGATGCTTTGTTTTGCTGTTAATTGGTATCACGCAGTAGTTTACACATTTAATTGCAAATATGGCAAATGATCTCCAAGTTGTCCTGCTTTCATTCTTGAAATAGTTTCTTCTCTTGTATGCAAATAGCATGTTTTTATAAGACTTTATTAAATCTGTGATTAAATAACGTTTTCATGTTTTGGCTCCTGTTTGCAAGGTGTCATCAAAGAGTTGCTTGAGCTTTCTTGTAACATATTGTGCAAAATGTGCAGCACAGTTAAAATATATCAGCAACAGTCGTTTCTACATACATTATGTGGTGTTACGTCACCACCGCTGCATTACATAGTTACTCTAGTAAATTATGTACCTGTTGTGACTCCATACCTCTTGTCCAGATGAGTGTCACTAAGCTTCACCATATTGTTTGAGGAGTGAGGAATTCTGGTTGATCTGATACACAAAGCCATATATTTTTTAAATACCAGGAGATCTAATGGGTCAAAAAAGGTACGAAAGGGATCTCTTACAATACTGAGAACTTTTATTTAGCGTTTTTCTGTGAGCCTCAATGATGCTCGGGCATTCTCACCACATGTTTCATAGTCTTTGTCAATCTCATTGCAATTGATGTGCCAACATTTGATGCGGCATGTCAAAATGCTCTCAGTGGAGAACATTGAAGCAGTGATAAGGATGAAAGGAGGAATTATTGCTCAGCTAAACCTCCTTTAGAAAGTGAATTATCTTTTAGCATTCAGTTATGATGTGTTGTGACTGCAAACGAGGCCTTTATTAAGGTAAACTCCACTGATATACAGGGTATGGAGAATAGTCAGCTTTTTCCTTGAAAAGCCCACGACTGGCTTTCAGATTTTTATTGACATTAATAGACAGACTGTTGTTTGCACATAATCACACTAATGGTTCTGCCTCTAATTTGTAAAATATTCCAACATAGAATGAGTCCCACCACTGTTGTGTCTGTTGTGTCACCAGCTAACTTGACAAGCTGGTTTCTGTAGAGTTTAGCAGGACACTTGCGCCTACGGAGTAAAGGGCAAAGGTCCAAACAAACTTCCTTGCGGGACTCCTTATTTTCAGTTTGATGGAGCATGGTACTTTACTATCAATATTACTGCCAGCTGTTTTTTTTTTTGACAGGAAGTTCAAAGTCCACTTACAGAGTGAGGTTTCAGTCTAAGCAGAGTTTCACTATAAGCTGCTCTGGGAAATTTTTTATAAAGTATGATAGTGATTAGCAGAATCATGGAATACTATTTTATTTTTCTGTAGGTGAATTAAGACCGTTCTGAGCATTTGTCATTGCATCATCTGTGGGCCATTTGGCATAATAAATAAACTGTAGGAGGTCCAGAAAATACTGGAAAGTGTCCTGAAAGAGTTTTTCTGTTTGAGATTTGACTCTCACAAAATAATTGTAAAGTGACGGGCATGCTTTTGTTTCCTCAAACAATAGCATTGTCAGGCATTGCCATCCAGTTGTTCGTTATTTTTTTGTTTCTTCTTGCCCTGTTCATTAGGTGAAACATATTTCTCAGTAATATTAGACATTCGGAGAAAGGTGGAGGCACTCTGACTTAACTGAGACATTTACAACTAAAACTCCACTATGACCAATCTTTGGTACATTTGAATATGGTGAATATGTACTGTAAGGTAGGGCATTTAAAAATTTGTTTGAATGCTTAAAGCCAGTGGTGGGCACAGCTAACCTAAAAGTTAGTCCTCATCTCCTTCCAGTTGAAGCTGCGTCGACCAATCACATCTTGTCACGTGTACACGTAGTGCCAAACTGACACTTCGAGACACGCCCATAACAGACAGAAATGAGCTTGTGAATTTTGTTAGTGGACTTAAAGTTGGCAAAACCTAATTTACTGGAAGTTAATTCTGCTAACAGTTACCATTAGTGAAAACGCTAATCCACTAAACAAAAAATTAGTTCCGCTATGAGATGTTAGCGCAACTGTGCCCACCACTGCTTTAAAGATAATAAATCCATATCAAATTGACGTGTTTGTTTTAATAGAGGCACAGGTGCTAGATTAAGTCAGATCTTTAAATTATTATGACCACAGGAAAAAAATAGGGTCCATCTTTATTCTCTACTAAATAGATGTTTTAAATTCCTCTAGCAATATATCTTTGTGTGTGTGTGTGTGTTAAGCTTGAAAAGAGATGCGTGTTAATTTAGTTTCATGCCATTTAAAATCAACCTTAAACAGTGAAATCTGTGTAATTACATTTAATATAGCTGCCTTTTCTCATTCAACCTTTTATTTAGACAGGTTAATCCCATTGAGCCTCGAGGACTCAAGAGAGACCTGATTTCAACAAAGAATGACAACAACAATGGACAGTCATAAAAGAGGCATACAGATTTTTTTTTACAAATTAAAATAAGATGGCAAAAATAGCAAAATCATAAGGCGAATGTAGAAAACTAAAAACAGGAACATGTCTGCATTGTTTCTTGCCAGGAGTCCAACAGATTCTTAAAGCCACTTAGAGAGGTCAAGGTCGAGAGCGTCAAATCTTTTTGTAAGATATTCCAGGAAACAGGAGCGGAGTAGGAGAAGGCCCTTTCACCAAGTTCAGTCCGTACTGAGGAAAAGCTGCAGGTAATAATGTCCTGAGAGCGCATGCTGTAGCTGCACTCACGCAGAGACATGTAGGAGGAGATGTATGAAGGCAGCAGACCAAGAAGTGATTTAAAGATGAAAATGTACCAGTGAGAAAGTCTGTGTGAAGTTAATGATGTCCAGTTAACCAGTGAATACAGGGTGCAATGGTGGGTACAATAATCACAGCCAGTTATGAATCTTAGTGCACCATGATAGACAGCATCCAACATCTGCAGGGTTCTTGTAGAAGCATTCATGTAAATAATGTCACCGTAATCAATTGAGGGAAGGAAAGTCACAGATACAAGGCGTTTTCTAGCATTCAGAGTTAGATAGGATCTGTTTCTGAAAAAGAAACCCAGTTTAACTTTTTCAGTTTTTTTACTAGGTTTTCCACGAGGAGTTTAAAAGAGAGATGCGAGTCGACCAAGATACCCAAATATTTATAGGAATCAACAAACTCAATGGGGACACCATTTGAGGATAAAATCAGAGGAAGAACTGCTGGGACTGACTTCCTGTTTGGAAAAAGCATCCCTTTGGTTTTATCAGCATTTAATACAAGTTTGAGGTTGAACAAATCTGACTGGATGATGTCCAATGCGGATTGCAAAAGCTGGAAAGCCTTGGTAGTTGTTTTAGTGCGACAATAAACAACTGTGTCATCAGCATAGAAATGTACGGATGCGTCAACGATGCTCTGACCTACATTACCTATGTAGATTGTAAAGAGGGTGGGTCCTAAGATTGAGCCTTGTGGTACACCATTATTGACTGTTAAATAACTGGAGGAAGTACCATTATGTTGAACACATTGGAGGCATGTGCCTCTGACACATGGCGAGACATTATTTGCAGCCTCAGTCAATGTGAAGCAGCCAGGTCATCCAGGGCCTTATCTAAGTTTTATAGAAGCTGACAGAACAGTAAGTGCTGGTTATTGTAAGAAGAAAAAAAAAATTTCTTCTGCATTGCAATGCTGTCTTCCATCACAAGTCAAGAATATGACAGAATTGTATATTTTTTACTTGTACTGACAACATCATTCTTCAGTGCAAATGTTCTTTTATTGCATTTCATAAATTTTAAGACTATAATTTGTTGGACAAAGCTTGGCTTGAATTGCTGTTTCTTATTAAAAATAAATTCTTTTTTTTTTCACTTCTAATTTTGTCATGATATGCAAGCTTATGAGTTTCTTTTTTTTTTTTGGCATTTTGCTAGAAACTCTGTACAGTCACACCGTGTGTTCAACACAAGAATATGACATCTAATCAGCTCGTGTCTTGAGATCATGGACTTTGACACCTGATTGGCAAGAGTTACTTTAAAGCAGAGGCCTGACATATTTTGGCTTTATTGTTATCTTTGTTGTTAAGATTAAAGAAAAGGCAGGCATTTTTACTGTAGAGGAAGGTTTTAGCGGTGTAGAATGATAGGGCAGCTTTTAAAATGGCAGCAAACAAATAAATGGGAATCAACAGTGTCTTTAAAAGTGTAGTGTGTGTGTGTGTCTTTGCATTTGTTACCTTCTAAGGTCCATTTTTCCAACAACACGTACTACGTTGTGAGGACCCACAGCTCCTCATGAGGCTCAAAGCCCAGGTCCCATTAGAAGCAGTGCTGTTTTTGGGTTAGGTTTAGGGTAAGAGTCAGGGTTAGGCTATAGAAATGAATGGAAGTCAATGCAAAGTCCCTGTAAAGATAACAAGACGTGTGTGTGTGTATCACGATGAAACGAGTGTGACCAGTGCCATAGCCATAGTCGGAGTCAGAGATTCTTTGTCATTCGCACCTCATGTGGTACATGTGGTGGAGCGAAATTATGTACACAGGGTCCCAGTTACATCCAACAATAAAATGTATAAGAAAAACAGTAATAACATCTAAGATATGAACTAAGAAAAACATCAACTAAATATACACTAAGCACTCATAACATAAAACATTGAACATCAGCACAAACATGAACATGAGTCTGTGTGAGCAGATGTGCACGCATGAACACATCAACATTGAAACAGATCAGCAGCAACATGA
>NC_056503.1:12022780-12024572 GCF_014905685.2 Nematolebias whitei
ATTCATTTCTATAGCCTAACCCTGACTCTTACCCTAAACCTAACCCAAAAACAGCACTGCTTCTAATGGGACCTGGGCTTTGAGCCTCATGAGGAGCTGTGGGTCCTCACAACGTAGTACGTGTTGTTGGAAAAATGGACCTTAGAAGGTAACAAATGCAAAGACACACACACACATTACACTTTTAAAGACACTGTTGATTCCCATTTATTTGTTTGCTGCCATTTTAAAAGCTGCCCTATCATTCTACACCGCTAAAACCTTCCTCTACAGTAAAAATGCCTGCCTTTGCTTTAATCTTAACAACAAAGATAACAATAAAGCCAAAATATGTCAGGCCTCTGCTTTAAAGTAACTCTTCCCAATCAGGTGACAAAGTCCATGATCTCAAGACACGAGCTGATTAGATGTCATATTCTTGTGTTGAACACACGGTGTGACTGTACAGAGTTTCTAGCAAAATGCCAAAAAAAAAAAAGAAACTCATAAGCTTGCATATCATGACAAAATTAGAAGTGAAAAAAAAAAGAATTTATTTTTAATAAGAAACAGCAATTCAAGCCAAGCTTTGTCCAACAAATTATAGTCTTAAAATTTATGAAATGCAATAAAAGAACATTTGCACTGAAGGATGATGTTGTCAGTATAAGTAAAAAATATACAATTCTGTCATATTCTTGACTTGTGATGGAAGACAGCATTGCAATGCAGAAGATTTTTTTTTTTTCTTCTTACAATAACCAGCACTTACTGTTCTGTCAGCTTCTATAAAACTTAGATAAGGCCCTGGATGACCTGGCTGCTTCACATTGACTGAGGCTGCAAATAATGTCTCGCCATGTGTCAGAGGCACATGCCTCCAATGTGTTCAACATAATGGTACTTTCTCCAGTTATTTAACAGTCAACAATGGTGTACCACAAGGCTCAATCTTAGGACCCACCCTCTTTACAATCTACATAGGTAATGTAGGTCAAAGCATCCTTGACGCATCCGTACATGTCTATGCTGATGACACAGTTGTTTATTGTCGCGCTAAAACAGCTACTAAGGCTTTCCAGCTTTTGAAATCCGCATTGGACATCATCCAGTCAGATTTGTTCAACCTCAAACTTGTCTTAAATGCTGATAAAACCAAAGGGATGCTTTTTCCAAACAGGAAGTCGGTCCCAGCAGTTCTTCCCCTGATTTTATCCTCAAATGGTGTCCCTATTGAGTTTGTTGATTCCTATAAATATTTGGGTATCTTGGTCGACTCACATCTCTCTTTTAAACTCCACGTGGAAAACCTAGTAAAAAAAATGAAAAAGTTAAACTGGGTTTCTTTTTCAGAAACAGATCCTGTCTAACTGAATGCTAGGAAACGCCTTGTATCTGTGACTTTCCTTCCCTCCATTGATTATGGTGACATTATTTACATGAACGCTTCTACAAGAACCCTGCAGATGTTGGATGCTGTCTATCATGGTGCACTAAGATTCATAACTGGCTGTGATTATCGTACCCACCACTGCACCCTGTATTCACTGGTTAACTGGACATCATTAACTTCACGCAGACTCTCCCACTGGTATATTTTCATCTTTAAATCACTTCTTGGTCTGTTGCCTTCATACATCTCCTCCTACATGTCTCTGCGTGAGTGCAGCTACAGCGTGCGCTCTCAGGACATTATTACCTGCAGCTTTTCCTCAGTACGGACTGAACTTGGTGAAAGGGCCTTCTCCTACTCCGCTCCTGTTTCCTGGAATATCTTACAAAAAGATTTGACGCTCTCGACCTTGACCTCTCT
>NC_056503.1:12024672-12026125 GCF_014905685.2 Nematolebias whitei
CACTTCATTTCATGACCTTCACTGATCACCAGTGTCGTCTCCAAGTCAAACCAGCTCCAGTTTGAGGGAAGCAGGTGAGACCAGCTACTGGATCTAATTGATTTTCTGAGACCAGTGACATCCTTGTGGCAGATTCATGATTCTCTCATGATCCAAGTTATTTTTCTCAGAACTGGCCAACAAATGTTCAGCTTAAGAAGCATAGTCTTCTTTGTGGAGGGGTGCATGAAATCCATCACCCTCAAACAATTCCCTCTATTGAACTTAAAGCCAGTTTGCCGCCAATTTTCATGCAGTCTGGAGCAACAATATTATCCAGAAATTGTCATTCAGCTCTAAAAAAAAAAAGGAGAAATAAGTTGCCAGTCGTCAAAACATGGTGTCTAATTTCAGAGGGAAGCTCTCGCATCTGAAGCATGAGCAGGGTACATGATCAGCTGCATGTCGGACCACAAACCATTCATCTCCATCAGCAGGAGCATCGTTTTTATTTCAAATCAGTCTCACGCGTGCTTGACTTTAACGTTTAGCTAAACACTTACAATTAACAACTCCTTTTTCCCCCCAAACAGCTGTTCCCAAGAAGACTCGCAGCACTAACAGCATCTACACTGGAAGACAACTGCAGTCGAACACCACAACGAACAGGTCCTGATGATTACAGCAGCTTTTACTGAACGGTGCTCAGACATGTCCTCGATATGTTCACAAACATGTCTCTAGTAAAAAAATTTAAAAAAAACATTTCAACTTAGTTGTCTTAAACTGCTTTTCATTTTCAAGCAAGAAATAATAGTGCTTTGTATTGACCCATTACATGTGAGATACACCCAAGTGTGGCAGTGGGGCAGCCATTTACACATCCAGGGAGCAGTAAAGGGAATAGGTGGGCATGGCAGGGAATCAAACCTGCGACTTTATGGTCAGCTGCCACTTCACCACAGCTGCCCCGGCTGTGCATTATTTAAAAACAATAAATAGTTATAAAGAATATTTTTATCAGGTGTTTGAATCCTACCTTTTGGGAATAAATTTATAAGCCCAGCATTCCATAAAGGACGACCTATCCTCAAACTTTCACCCATTATTCTGTTTTGGTTTGTTTTGGTTTTTTTTGTTTGTTTGCTTTTAAACTAAAATCGTCTTTTGCCAAGAAGGAATGAAGTCGTTTCGGTTTTGGACAAACGTAACTAACATTAAGCACAGTCTCCTACCATGTTGGGAGATCTGTGTTCAGAAAACATGTTGGAGATGATGCTCAGCCACTACCACACCAAGATCTGCTCAGCAAGTTATACTCATGTTTGACTAGCTGTGGATTGGGTGGACCCAAAATGTTAATAATTGTAGACATGGTGATCAACTACTGAGAATCCCACTAATTTACAGGTCCTTCTCAAAAAATTAGCATATTGTGATAAAGGTCATTATTTTCCATAATGTAATGATAAAA
>NC_056503.1:12026225-12027573 GCF_014905685.2 Nematolebias whitei
GGGGGGGTGTCTCAGATTGGCTAGGAAGTAAGAAGGGGGGTCTTTGAGGAAAATAGGTTGGGAACCACTGTTCTACCTTGTCCTCCATGCCAGCAGTTCAGATCTGCTCCAGCTTACCTTAGATCTGGGATGAATTCTTCATTTCTGTAGAAGATATAATTGTTCTATTTGTCGTCTAAATTTTTATTTTATTTTATGGCAACCGAGTACCTGGATGACAGAGTTGATTGTGCTTGTAGCCTGACAACTATTGTAAAATTGTTATTCACTGATTAAAATGTTGTAAAATTGTAATTCACTGATTAAAATGTTAATTTAAATTAAATTGTTTCTATAGTTAAAATCATAACAGATGACAAAATAAGTGTTAATTGTGCAAACATAAATTGCCAAACAATTTATTATAAAATATTTCAAATGTAAAACGAGCTTTAATAAAGTACTTTACTATTTATACTGTTTATTAATTACACCTGCACCAATAAACTATCTGATCAAATCTGGACAAAGTTGAAATGTGTCCAAGTCTGAATGAGGGTCCATCCTCCATCATCATTCAAAGCAGAAGTCAACCACCACGTCTGCTGGAAACCAGTGCAAACAGGAATTGTGATGACAACATCTACAATTTTATGTATTGAAAAAGGCATGCTATAGACTCGTGCTTGGGTTGACAACTCAAAGGAATCTTGTCCCAGCACCAGTGGAGTTTCACCAGGCACTGAGATCAGTCTCAGCTGGGCAGTTTCTTACAACAGTCAAATCCAGAAGCTATCAGGAGGATGACGGCAGTCTTCTGGCAGAGTTCTTGGACATTAGAGACATTTCCCAGTCCTGGCCAGGTACTCCTGATTTCACAAACCGTGAACCCTGTATTCTGTACCATCTTACAGGATAAATAGTAAATAAAGTCATGAAACATTCCAACATCTGTGACAGATGCTCAAGATCAGCTAAGCAAAATGATACTCTGGAAGGAGAGCATGATGCTGTATCTTTCTCCTTCAGTAGTTCACTGAAGTCATTCTGGTTTACCTGGGAAAACAAAAGAAATTACCGGTACTCATGTCCATGATCACATTTTTCTTTAATGATCATGTCAGAATTTATGCTGCAGTCTTTGACGAAGAATCGATAAATTGAACTAAATTAACTACGTCAATCTCGCAGAAAAAAAGGCTAAATATATTCTAGTTAGCTCAGTAACTGGAATTACCACAAAAATTAGAAAATTATCTACTTTCAAAATTTAAGCTGTAAATGATATACAAACCGTATTCCAAAAAAGTTGGGACACTAAACAAATTGTGAATAAAAACTGAATGCAATGATGTGGAGATGGCAAATG
>NC_056503.1:12027673-12033443 GCF_014905685.2 Nematolebias whitei
GATTTTTCCCTTAAAATGATACTTTCTCTCAGTTTAAACTTTTGATCTGTGATTTGTGTTCTATTCTGAATAAAATATTAGATGTTGGCACTTCCATATCATTACATTCAGTTTTTATTCACAATTTGTTTAGTGTCCCAACTTTTTTGGAATCCGGTTTGTATTTTAAAATGCTGAACTAGACAGGAATGGACCCATTTAAACCTGTCACATTGGCAAAAAACTCTGCAGTTAAAACACAACTAGCAATTTAACGTTTATTTAACTAAAACAGGCGACATGAAGTATTAATGTTGATAAATTGTGGTACAGAACAGTCAGATAATGCTTCACAATGGCAAAAAAGTGTTGTGATTTTACCAACTTACCGGAGAAAACACCAAGAATGAGCTACGTTCAATACTGGAACCGCTGCTGTTTGGAACTATTTGTGGCTGCATGATCCACATGACTTCTGCTTTCCATTCTTTCTATAGAAGTCTACGGGAGCGTCGCAACTCTGTCTTTATACGGCTCTGAGTGTGACAGCTCCCCGCTTTTGGCTCCTGCATCTCGTCAGCTTTTTTATCTTTATGGACTGTTGCCATACAGGTGTTTCCATGTGTGTGTGTGTGTGTGTGTGTATGTGTGTGTGTGTGTGTGCATGCCCATGTCAGAGATGTATGTGTATGAGCACAGCTGCCTCTTTGTCAGCAATCAAATGGACAAGCACAACTAGATGTGCGTTTTCATCCATGACTACAAATGTCGTGTGTGTGTGTGTGTGTGTGTGTGTGTGCGCTCTCCCCTGTGAAGTTAAATTGGATCGTTAGAAGGCTTCGATGGTCTGCAGAGCTCTGGTCTAATTAGAATACTGTGTCAAGTCTCCTTCATTTGTTGGGCAGCAGAGGTGTTTAGTTGACTGTATTACTTGCAGTGTGGGAGAAGTTTGTGTTGTGACAACAGAATGCCTCAGAGCGCCGACTATTTAAGAGTGAACAGATGCAGACGTGCAGCTTGTGTTGTGGGAATTTGCATGGATTATGAATCCAAGACATATAAAGTACTTTGTCACGTTCTGTCTTGTTTACGCCGAGTGGTTTTAAAAATGTGAAAACCATCCAGCTCCTTCTCTCTTTTAAAAAAAAAATGTTTTCACACACAACCATAGTAGTTGTTGGAATTAGTATTGTTGTGACAACTGTGCATGTAATGAAAGTTATTTGAAATTACTGCTTAGAGGAAGAATTTGTTTTAAATAGTAGACGATGAATGTAGGAAATGATGCGTTAGTTTAAAACTGAGGCACGAAACGGAGCTAAAAAATGTAGACGTTAACTTGCAGCCATGCAGTAGAGATTTGTTCCTTCATTTAGCTTCCCTGATGTAAATATAATTTTAATTTTGTTTGTTTTTGCAGATAGGACACTGGTTAATATTGTTCTGCTTAGCTGAACTACTTTACGTTTTATTATAAATCGCAGTGTGTGCTATTACTTTTGTGGCTGTGAATGACAGATTCTTATGCTGTGGATTATTCTTATCTCCCCCGTCCTGTCCGGCATTGTGACACTTAGAATTATTGTCTGAGTGTCAAAGTGACGCCCAACAGATTTACTTTCACAAGCAGAGCATTATGGCTGGCCTTAATGCTCTGCTTGATATATAAATAAATCTTTATTAGAATTTGCTTTGGGTTTGTTTCAGGTGTAAAGGAAACAGGGATAAAAACAAAGAAGATAACAAAGCAGAAAAGTGAGAGAAGAGTTAAAAGGTAAAGGAGATAGGAATAGAGGAGAGAGAGCGGGATAAAGAGAACACAAATCAACATCATTGAAGTCTGACTCTAGACCTGCGGGGGGGGGGGGGGGAATCAGAAACCACAACAACAAACAACATATATAATGATACCTATAACATCATTAGAAAGTATTTTATACAGTACATGATAATACAAGATATATTTAGTGGCCACCACAACCCAACCGAGTGTGTATCTGATAAACACCTGAATCTAAACACCTGTGTGAGCATGCTTGTCACAAATTGATCCAAGAGAGGGGACCACCCAAAACCCAACCATAAACAGGCACACAGAGACGGCCTGACAGAGCCTCTGTTGGGCCGTCCATGAGCCCCACCCACCCGACAGCGACCGCAAGCCGGCCCCTAGGCCGGGGGGCCAAAGCAGCAGGGAGCAGCAGCTGAGGAAGGCTGGCCCAGCGCACCAAGGACCAGGCACCCCTTGTGGATTATTTTAAGATAGGGATGCACGATATTGCATTTTTGGCCGATATGTTAAAACTTATTAGGCTGAGAACCGACACCGATATTTTATCTACGTTCCTTTGTCAGAACATATTCCTCTTATTTAGGCTTATTTGCTACAAAAATTGTGCAACAGCTGTAAGAGCTGGTGACAAATATTCAGTAACAGCCATATGATATACATAGCACTTTGACTTATATTAAATGAAAAGTGTTAAATATTATTTATTAGCATTAGTCTCACTTGTGGAGGCTTGTTCCAGGTTCCTAGCTGCAGAGTGTGGGATCCTCTGCACTCCTGTGCATGAAGGACAGACTTTCTAAGTTTAAAGTTTTTGTCTATCCGTTGTGCTGTAACACTAATCATGCTAACGGAGCTAACATGACGTCCAAATGTCTGTGGTAAAACTCACCCAACAAGTCGTGCTATCGGCTATTAGCTTCTCAATGACGTCAGAAATGACGGCTTGTAACTCGGGTAATGTTACGTCGGAAAAAATCTCCGACTGGGGACGATGTAGCGAGGCTCAACGTGGTCCATAAATCTTCGGAATCCGACATCCTCACCAACGGAAAAAAAAAATTCCCCACCGCCAACATTTTGAAATTTCCTCTGTGCTGTGAGATCAGGTAAGCACGCATGATGTCATCACGTTGTGCTGCCGCTGCAATGTCATTCAATTCAATTCAGTTTATTTATATAGCCCCAAATCACAACAAAGTTGTCTCAGGGCACTTTTCAGGAACATTCACATACATAAAGGCCAATTAGTAAAGTTCTTTTTCTAAGGAAAACAGCAGACAAGTTGAATCTTGGCTTCGTTGCAGTCTCCCATCCTGAGCAAGCACAGTGGCAACAGTGGAAAGGAAAAACTCCCTTTTAACAGGAAGAAACCTCCAGCAGAACCAGGCTCAGGACAAGTGGCCATCTGCTTTGACCGGCTGGTTTGAGAGGACAGGAAGGAGTCATCACGTTGTGCTGCCTCTGCAGGCAAAAACGGCGCCTTTTATATAGGCTAGTTATTTTGATGGAATGTCCGATATTGAACTTTAACACTCATATCGGCCGATACTGATATCATGCCGATAATATCGTGCATCCCTATTCTAAGGTGTTGTTTTTTCTTTCTAATCTCTAAGTTTGGTGTTTTACTCATTTCACTAACAAAGACAACTCTTATGACACTGCAATAATTGCATAACATGGAGAAAGAGGTGGTGAGGGGGGGACGGGGACAAACCTATAGAAAAATGTAATAATAATAAGTGAGGATTATGCAGGTAGTTGTGGAAAATTTGTAAGTACCTATCATTGAACTGTAGCATCTATGCTAGACTAGTCGACTAGTCGATTCTAGGACATCATGCAAGTTATTTTTTAATTTCACGCCGACTAGTCGCAGTAACATGATTGTGTCACGCCACCGCCCGGCGCTGATCACCGCTCCCCGTTTTTATTTTTTATTTTATTTAATCCACTAAGTAAAATAAAAGTATAAACAGGGGGGCACACCACTGCCAGTGGAGAATCCATCACCGCCACAGTGGTTTATTTTATGTAGTGGATTAAATAATATAAAACTAACTTTTGCAGCTTAATAATACTTTGGGTTTTCCTGTGACTTATTTGCAGTATGATAAATAGTAGGAGCATAAATATACTCTCCAGCTGTTTTGTTGCTCTTTTTTATTGTTGTAATATGTTTTTTGTGAATATGATCTAGCGTCTTGAGTTCCTATGACGTCACATCCACTATCGACTCGACTATTATCATGTTGGTCGACTTAAAAAAAAGTAGTCATTCAACCCCTACTCTAGACTATTTCCTGAAACTCAAACTTGTGCTGAAGTGATGATGGTGGCTGTCACAGGCTGGTTTTGTTAACATTGTTAGTCGTAGCCTCCTTTGTAGAGCTGCAGAATGTGTTTCCTCGCTCTGCTGCTTTGTGCCCTGTCAGCACAGTTGTTTGTTTTATTACAGACCGTCTCTATTGATTAGCCCACACAGAGATAAAGCAGCTGTAAATGTTTGGGACTTACAGGTTTTGTGACCCTTGCGTTGTCAAATAATATTACACATGTAGACATGCATGAAAGCACCGTTGGAGTGCACCTGCTGCACATACATCATCGCACATCATCTGCACGTAAAAACAAAACTTTTCTGTTGGAGTATTTTGCATGTAAAATATTTGTTACATATATGTTTAACTTGAAAAATAAGCAAAGTGTCGACTTCATGGAGCAGAGGGCTGCCATCTAAGGCACCCAGGGAGCAGATGGGGAGCCTGCTCAGGGGCCCAGAGCGGCCCCAATGAGGTTGAAGGCAAGGTGCTTCCCTGCCCACCTTTTTGCTGTTGTTGTCGGTCCAGGGAGTTGAACCAGCGACCTTCCGATCACAGGCTTGCCTTCTCTAACCTCTGCGCCACCATTCCCCATGAGCTTTATGCTTTGATATATGGATTATTGAAATGACACAAAAATTACAGAATGAGTTAAGTGCCAAAAATGTATGGACCGATGACAACAACGACGATGATAAACAGGAAAATGAGTGTGAATGCTTATGAACTAAATGAGCTGAAATCTTTAAAATATAATCCTTTTGAGTAAAATAGTCTTTTTAAGGCAGAAATTTGATCAGTGTGGCAAATATAAATGGCAGTTTTTAAGTTATTTTGTACTGTGCAATCATACCTGTGCTATAATTTTTAAATCATCATCTTTATGAATATAGGAGTTATTTAAAGGCCAGAACACCATTTTATTGTCACCTTTTAGGAGTTTTATTACTCTGATCCTATTTTGACTTAACATCACACTATGAGTGATGTTGGGTGAAAAAATAAAATAAAATTATGAACCGTCTTGTCCCTAAAAGTACTTGAATGTTAAAAAAATGCTCACGACTGATAACGATACAGGCAAGCTAGATAAACTGATTCAACTGTATCAATGTAAAAACTGTCATTTATTTTTCATGTTTGAATGTTGCAACCCACTGAAAAAAGTGTTTTCATCTATATCAAGAAGCTTTGAAAAAAAATATTAGAGTCCCTAAAGAATACACTGCATAAAAAAGTTGCACATTTTGTAAATAAAACAACCCAAAACAGGTCCAGGCCTTCTTTGCAAAAGAGGTCTGTGATCTCAATGGGATTTGCCTGGTTAAATGTTAATAAATAAATAAAACCAAGGTATGAAACTATTAAAATTGTTATATACAAACCAGATTCCAAAAAAGTTGGGACACTAAAAAAATTGTGAATAAAAACTGAATGCAATGATGTGGAGGTGCCAACATCTAATATTTATTCAGAATAGAACACAAATCACAGATCAAAAGTTTAAACTGAGAGAATGTATCATTTTAAGGGAAAAATCTGTTGTTTCCAAATTTCATGGCGTCAACAAACCCCAAAAAAGTTGGGACAAGTCCATTTTTACCACTGTGTGGCATCCCCCCTTCTTCTTACAACACTCAACAGACGTCTGGGGACAGAGGAGACCAGTTTCTCAAGG
>NC_056503.1:12033543-12034133 GCF_014905685.2 Nematolebias whitei
CGCTGAGATTTTTTTTTTTTTTTAGGGGTAGAGGCGGAAATGCTTTACTTGAAGCGGCCGGCAAATCGCATGTGATATTAAGAAGCTCGTAAGTGGGTGTTGTGTTTAAAATGAGTGTTTATATAATTCTTTTCAGTTTACATATCCAATATAAGTTTTATTCGTTCAAGGCAGTCATATTTGTTCATAACATTATTAGTAAGCCTAAGAGTTACCAGATCCAAGTAAACAGTTACCAGAACGCACCCTTTCAAAATAAAAGAGTTCCCAGATCCTGTTTTGGCAGGATCCAGCACAAATTAAGCCCTGTATATCTATATATTAGCTGTATCATGATGAACTCTGCATCACCCTGCCAATCAACTTACTAGAATATTCAATACTATGTGCATATTATGGGCAGCACGGTGGCGCAACTGGTAGATCTGCTGCCTCTCAGCGAGCAGGTCCTTGGTTCAAACCCCGGTCAAGGGGCCTTTCTGGGTGGAGTTTGCATGTTCTCTCCATGCATGCGTGGGTTTTCTCCGGGTGCTCCGGTTTCCTCCCACAGACCAAAAACATGCATGTTAGACTGACTGGTAACTCTAAAT
>NC_056503.1:12034143-12034919 GCF_014905685.2 Nematolebias whitei
ACATGCATGTTAGACTGACTGGTAACTCTAAATTGTCCCTAGGTGTGAATGAGAAAGTGAATGGTTGTTTGTCTCGTTTGTCTCTATGTGTCCCTGTGATGGACTTGCGACCTGTCCAGGGTGTACCCCGCCCCTCGCACAGTGACTGCTGGACATGGGCACCGGTGATCCCCGTGACCCAAAATGGAATAAACGGGTAAAGATAATGGATGGATGGATGGATGGGCATATTATTGTAAATCTATTAAATATTCTCATTTTATTTGAAATCTTTGGTTTTAGGTTTTCCACCATTTGCTTAAACTTTGGGATAAAAAAAGCTTTTTTTTCTTCATTTACAAACGGGTATGATTTTGAATTTATAGTGACAGATGAGTGTCATGAAAAACATGATTATGTTAGAGCATGTGTTGTGTCGTTTCTTCCTGTTAAAGGCAGTCATTCCTTTACGAAGTCATCAGAGAATGTGATAATATAATTATAATTGTGGATCTGGGGTCTTTCTAGGTGGAGTTTGCATGTGCCATTCGTGCATGTGTGGGTTTTCCCTGGTTTCTTCCCACAGTCCAAAATCATGCATGTTAGGCTGCCTTCAGGCCCAGGCCTCCCTTGCAAATAAGATTTTTGCTCTCAATAGGATTTGCCTGAAATAAATGTTATTAAAATGACGTGAAGATTCAACTCAATCTGCTGGCTTCTTTAGATAAGTTTTACCAATTAAACAAAAATGTTCACATACATAAAGTCAGAGTACTAAGATGAATTTTGTCATGAAT
>NC_056503.1:12035019-12038137 GCF_014905685.2 Nematolebias whitei
GTTCACATACATAAAGTCAGAGTACTAAGATGAATTTTGTCATGAATTGGAACAATATAAATAAAGTAGATTAAATTAAAATGAATGTGTGTTTGGTTGTGCGTCTGTTAGCAAAATATTTTATGAACCAGTGGAAAGATTTTACCTAATCTCTCAGAATGTATGGCTATAACTCAGTAACTTTGATATTAAGCTAAACTCTGGGGCGGTAGTAGCTGAGAGTCATCTTCAACCATAGGCATGTAAAACACTAGACTTTGTACAGGAAGCTGGAAGCTGAAGCTCTAGTTGTTACAGTGCACCCACATGTTGGGCCTAGTACATGTTTTAAGTTCTGCACCTTCATGTAACCAAACTGAACCTCTTGGTAAAATTAAAAATTACACTTCTACAATGTGCAGCACGGTGGCGCTGGAGCTGCTGCCTCTCAGCGAGTAGGTCCTTGGTTCAAACCCCGATCCAGGGGCCTCCTGGGTGGAGTTTGCATGTTCTCTCCGTGCATGCGTGGGTTTTCTCCAGGTGCTCCAGTTTCCTCCCGCAGACCAAAAACATGCATGTTAGGCTGATTGGTAACTCTAAATTGTCCCTAGGTGTGAGTGAGAGAGTGAATGGTTGTTTGTCTCGTTTGTCTCTATGTGTCCCTGTGATGGACTTGCGACCTGTCCAGGGTGTACCCCGCCCCTCGCACAGTGATTGCTGGACATGGGCACCAGCGACCCCCTTGACCCAAAATGGAATAAGCGGGTAAAGATAATGGATGGATGGATGGATGGACTTCTACAATGTTTTTCATGCATCGTTTATTCACATATTTCTTAATTTACTGCTGTATGTTAAAACTTTCATTTCTAGAATAAGTTAAGCTGCAATTAGGTATTAGTTATTTTTGGCATTAATTCATGTAACATCATGATTGTGTGTGGGGGAGAAGGCAAGGAATAAAGCCTCACATCACTAGAGTACAGACTCTTGTCCCAAAAAATACAACATGGCAGCTTCTGTAAATCAGGTGCTGCTGGCTTTAAGTCCAAACAACGAGAGAAGGCAAGGGCACTTAGTCTACTACTTTAATACTAGTACTTCACCTCCAGATTAAAGGAAGAGGGCCATCTGCATCATGAAGGACCCCACTCACCCAGCACACACACTTTTTACCCCGCTCCCCTCAGGGAAGAGGTTGTGGAGCATTAAGTGTAGAACCACTAGACTGAGGAACAGCTTCTACCCTGAGGCTGTTAGACTCATGAATCTCTAACCAGAAAAAAAAAGAAAAATCACTGTAATGTCACTTTAATTGGACATTTGACATATTTGTGCTGCTGATTTCTTGCCTTTAAGCTACTGTATTCATACCCATCTGCTCACAACAGACGCATGCTCAGGCTGCTGTTTACTACACCTTATTTATATTGATATTGTTTGGCATATATCTTAGATCCATGTATAGTGTCATTTTTTTATACTTTATATCGTTGCTATCTTGGGGTGTAACTGGGACCTTGAGTACAACATTTCCTTCCACCTCATGTACCACACGTGATATTTGTCCTAAGCCTGGTTCTGCTAAATGTTTCTTCCTCGTGAGGGTTTTTCCTTTCCACTGTTGCCTTGGTGCTTGCTTAAGATGAGAGTTCTGTGATGGAGTTAAATTCAAAGCAGTCTGCTCCTCAGATAAATAATAACTTACTTTTTACATATATGAATATTTCTGTTCAGTGCCCTGAGATGACTTCTGTTGTGACTTGGTGCTATATAAATAAACTGAAATGAATTGATGTGAATGACAACAACATCACCTTGAACCTTTAATGCATTTCTATGTGTTCAACATATAATGTGGGCGCTAACGGACTGGGCAACATCTTTGTTTGAAACTTTGGCTTGTAAAGCAGTAGGCAATATGAATTGGTTTCATCTGCTGTTTGAAATTCATCCAAGCTGCCAAAATTATGCTGCTCCTTTCAATATATATATATGTTTTACTACGAACATTGTGTGTTTATATACTTGTAAATAAAATGAGAAAAGTTATATTTTGATTTAATTCTTCATAGGATGTGAGGAATCTTAGCATACTTGAACGGACACCTTACACTTGGAGAAGTCTGCCTTTTAGAAAGTTTGTAGTTTGAACAAAACTTCATGAGTCTAACAAGGTTGAGCCAGGTCTTCTGGACAGATTATTCTTTGTTGAAACATTTCATCTTTTAGATGTCTAAAATGAGGTCCTAACTCAACCTTGTTATATTTATCTACCTGGAATATTGAGCATGCATCATGACATTAATGAACAGTGTGTTGTTGGGTCATAAATGTGACAAACAGCTATAGATACATGTTTAAAGTATTTGCCTTCCCCTGTCAATGCAACAGAACCAACACGGGGATCTGAATTTTAATTGAGCAGTACTTAGCTACAATTATCAGAGTCCCAGGTGGGTTGAGTCAGTACTAATGGTGTAAATGAATACTAGCAGGGTTCTGAGGGCTGAAGGACACAGCACTCTTCAATCTCACACTGACAGGCAGAGCAACGTCTCTAAAATCAAAATAATCAAAACTTGTATATATAGATTAACAACATCATGGGGAAAATATACAGAGATATTAACTTTTAAGCAAAGTTAAGAGTGTAAAAATGCAAACAATAATCAGCACATTAAATAGAGGGTGTACACCATTATAGTATTACCAGTGTTGGCTCTGTTTAATTTTCTTATTATTATTATCGTTATGAATTATGAATTCACAAATTGTGAATAAAAACTGAATGCAATGATGTGGAGATGGCAAATGTCAATATTTTATTCGTAATATAACATAGATGACAGATCAAAAGTTTAATGTGAGTAAATGTAACATTTTAAAGGAAAAATATGTTGATTCAAAATTTCAGTGTCAACAAATCCCAAAAATGTTGGGACAAGTAGCAATAAGTGGCTGGAAAAAGGAAATTGAGCATATAACGAGCAGCTGGAAGACCAATTAACACTAATTAGGTGAATTGACAACATGATTGGGTATAAAAAGAGCTTCTCAGAGTGTCCGTGTCTCTCAGAAGCCAAGATGGTAAGAGGATCACCAATTCCACCATTGTTGCGCAGAAAGATAGTGCAGC
>NC_056503.1:12038237-12047730 GCF_014905685.2 Nematolebias whitei
AGCTAACCAGGCATTCACGCATGAGTGCCGAGCTGTTTGACAGAAGTGGAGCTGCTCTATTTACACATGAGGAGCATGTGTAAATAGAGCAGCTCCACTTCTGTAAATAGCTCTCTCAAATAGTTATTGAATCAAGTGTTTACAAATGTAGATAAACGTAGATGTTTAAAAACCTGTTAAATACAGCAAAATGCAGGAAATGGCATCTACTTTACTCACAATTTTCTGGGGGAGAACCCCTAATGCCTGCTAGATGCTCCCAATGTCACCAACTCAAAATCTGGTTGGTTAAAGAAACCATTTCATTGCCATTTATTTTAAGCTACAGATGTCTGCATTGTTGATTCTGAAGGCCTCGAGGCAGATTTCTTAGACCCTAGCAACGCATGATGGCAGAAATATGACTGGATAAAAGCTCTATTTAAACATAAACAACTGGAAGCAGTGCATCTAGGAGAAAAGCTATGAAATGAAGAGAACAGACAATTTGGATTAACTTCCTGTAATAAATATTAAATGGGAAAACCTTTTAAAACATAAGCTAATGATTCTGATAGTTTAGGCCAGCAGAAAAGGCCTTGTTTGTTCTGACGGCCCACCGCTGCTTTGTAGACCACAGTTACGTGTGTTAGTACAGACTGGAGCAGATGTCCAGTGTTTGTTGTAAAGGCTTTAAAATGGTACATTAGAGGGAATAAATCAAGTGAAGTTAATTGAGCCAGTAAATAGGCTGAATGCAATTACTTTGACTGCACAAGTCTGTAAAAACACCATCTTTGACAGTTATAGTCTTTAACAAGGAAGAGTTAAACACAACGAGTATGAGCATTGACACTTTCCTAAAGTAAACTGCCCATAATAAAGATGTGAAAGGAGTAAAACAAGGATTTATAAGTATAAATACTCATCACAAACATAGTTTTCAACTGAACACAAAAAATGCTGCTTTTACTACTATAATATTAGTGTTAAAACACAACAGCTCAGAATATGAAAAACTTACAAGAATTATAACAATGAAAATAAAGAAAACAAGCAAAAACTTAACATTTTTTAAAAATATATCACAAACAGACTATTTTTTGTCGTCATTTCTGCAAATCCTGCTTTTGATTTTTATTACCACACAGAAGAGCAGAAAATGCTTTAAGAATGAAGGATTTTGTGAAGAAGGACGTTCTATATTTGTCAATTTCCAGTGTCCTCGTGTCAAAAGGTTTCATTCACTTGAGTGGAACAGACAGACTAACAGCTTCTGCCAAGGTTGTTGCCAGTGTGAAAGCAGACATTTACACGCTTCAAGTTTGGAGAGAGGTTTTGTTTGTTAGACCTTTGTGTCATAACTCAGAGCACATGTATGAAACGCAGAGGCAAAGACCTCCCTGCAGATAACTGTAAAAAGTTACCCTTGACCTTTGCTTGTTCTCAAGTAGGAACACACTCTGCTCAGGGCCAAGTGGGTCTAGGAAAATTACACACACAAATGTAGGCTCATGCTGATTCCTTCCACACTAAGTCACATCAATTTTGTTTTAACCCTAAGTGCTGACAAACAATTTTGGAAGATGAGGTGAAATTAATTGGCATTCTGAAAGTGTTTTGATTGGCCGTTGAAACTTGCAGCAATATGGTCTGCTAATGATGCTCTATGGAGCCCCTCCATAAGAAGTCCTCTCATCTGAAGTTCATACCATCCTGAATTATAATGCACTGACAAACACGCACAGATACAAACTATAATCTGTCTGAAATGTGAGGCACCTACTGTTTTTTTCGTCCTATAAGTTGTGTTTTATTTTGCATAATTTGCATGCCCTGCGACTTATACACTGAAGCGAAAACTTTGGATTTTTCCTGTTCCCATTTTGGCTGAGATATAATTGTTTTCATTCATTCTGACTGCAAATATTGAACACTACCATTTTCAGCTGCTAGATGGTACTCGGTAGTACGGTATGCTGATGTGTCCTGTAATAGAGAAAAGTGGCTATTAACGACACAGTTGACCTGCCACCTTCGTCTAGCTCGCCTGGAGCAAACATCAAATCAGCTTCATTTCCTTGTGCCGTCCCGGCAAAATGCAGCTGATTTGACCATTAAAGTGCATTTATTATGGAAAAGTTTAATTGAGACACACTTTTACTATAAAGACGAGCAAACAAATAATTGTTTTTAGGTGGTTATCTTGTTAAATTTTGAAGAAATGCACAGCGAGTCCTCCCGTGCACGCTCCCGTGGCCGCAAATCGGCTTTTGATATACAGCTGATTTGACCGTCAAAGTGCATTTATTAAGGAAAAGTTAGACTGAGACACACTTTTACTGAAATTCTGAGCAAACAAATAAATGTTTTTAGGTGGTTGTCTTGTTAAATTCTTATTAAAGTGTTCCCGTGCTCCTACGGCCGTCATTTGGCAGCCAATCGATTTTTGGCACAACACGGCCTACATTTCCGAGTTTGGTTCACATTTCCGGGTTGTCAGCGGTGACGTGCAACAAATGCGACGCGTCAGCATAACGCATAATAGATGCTACTTATATGGCAAAGCGACATGTTTATGGATTTTTCCACTTTATTAGACATATTTGGACTGATGTGATTTGTAGGGCAGAGCGACATGTACGGAAGAGAATAAAGTAGTTAGAATTTAAGCTCAGATCAGAGCTCTGCTGCAGAGAGGTCGGCCGATTGTCTTGGTTTGTCCGTTTGTGTACGTGTCTGTGTGTTTGTGTTCTGCTCTCCATGATTCTTTTTAAACAGGCTCACATCTGTCAGCATGTCTGTCTTCATTTGCCTCTCTGTCATCAATGACCCCTACTGGTCCCCCTTTGACGCATTTTATCTACAAACGCACACATTCATGCTTTCACTGCTCACAGGCAAACAGGCGTACAGTGGATAGTTGTAATTGCTAAAAGGTACTTCTATTTGTCTGAATCGTTTTGTCTCCTGCTTTGCCTTGAATTATTTTTATCTTCGGTTTTAAAAAAATTCAACTGGAGCAAACGTGAACATTTTTCACTGCCAGCAGTGACTGAAGAGGGATGTGTACTCTCTTGGTACATTCAGATTTTTATGCACATCTGCATTTACGTTCTTTATACAGTAATGCATCACTATTGGAGCTGGAATTACCGCAGTTGCTGGCACCAGACTTGCCTTCCAATGGATCCTTGCTAAAAAAAAATTAAGTGTACTCATTCCAATTACAGGGCCTCGAAAGAGTCCTAAGACCTCCCAGAGTCAGGAGTGAGTAATTTGCATGCCTGCTGCCTTCCTTGGATGTGGTAGCTGTCTCACAGACTCCCTCTCCAGAATCGAACCCTGATTCCCCGTTACCCATGGTCACCTTGGTAGGCTCATGATGTGCCATTGAAAGTTGATAGGGAAGAGACTCGGATGGGATGTCACCGCCACGGAGGGCCGGCGATCAGCTCCAGGTTATCTAGTGTTGCCTCCAGCTCTCATGGACGGCTGGACTATGCAGAGCCCGTGGCTGGCTCCTGTTGCCAGGCCCGGCCCTCTCCTGTGCCCACATGCACCTGGCTCCCCACCCTTAGCGGAGCTGGGGCCCCCTGGGCTACCTGGTTGATCCTGCCAGTAACATATGCTCATCTCGAAGACTAAGCCATGCACATCTAAGTACACATGATCGGTTCCGTGAAACTGCGAATGGCTCATTAAAGCAGTTATGGTTCCTTTAATGGTCCCTTTGATTGCTCAAGGTCCAGTCCGTGAGAGCTAGAGGGTGCGTGAGGAAGGTCGTGAGGAAGGTCATGAGAAACACGTGCGTCAGAGCCTGGAGCATGTCGTGGGGCCCAGGTATGCCCTGTCCGGACCAGGAACCAGCCCGTGCCGGGGCTCCCTAGAAGCTTCTGAGAAGTCGGACCCAGAGCCGGGACATCCATCCATCCACCCACTTCTTCCATTCTGGGCCACAGGGGTCACTGGTGCCCAGGTCCAGTTGTTACTGTGCAACAGGCTGTGTATTCTCTGGACAGGTCTCCAGTCCATCACAGGGACACAGAGACAAACAAGACAAACAACTATTCACACTCTCACTCATACCTAGGGATAATGTTGAGTTCCAGCAACCTCCTCACTGAGAGGTGACAGCTCCATCAACTATGCCACTGTGCAGCCAGGTTGATCACGATGGTTATAATTATTATTTAATGTCAGTATTTTCAGTCAACTCTAGGAGCCCAAGTCTTGGTTTGATACATACCTTGGTATGAGGGTTATAGTTGGGTACAGGTTCGATACAACAAGAAAACTAATAACATGCCAAATGCTACTGTTTCTTGTCTGTTTCTTTACAGACAATTTATTTATTTGTACAAGAAGCAAAGATCAAATCAAAGCAAAACAACAACTTAGAGTCTTAGGTAGCAGGTCATGTACAAAAGGTCATACTTTATTGTACAGTATATTATTCAGATAAAATAAAGAAGACGGTGAACATAACAAAATAAAGCAAAAACCAATGTTTGCATCAATAATTTGAAAAAGCAACACAGAACCAAATATTATCTCTTCATATAAAAATACAAATGAAAATAAAAGTGGGAGACTAATGTCTCAGCTAGCTGAGAGCTAATGTGAGAAAATGATGCTTCATATCAAGGACATTGAATAAACATGCAAAGGGTTTTTCACAGTGCGTTTCAATGTGCTGATTAAATGATTCAATTGCTTGCCATACAACACACCTCTGCAGTTTTTTTTTTTTTTTTTACAATATGCAGTTTGATGAGACAAACTCTTATATTACTTATCATTTATAAATACAATTGATGCAGGGTATGGAAATTGATAGTTAAGTTGAATCATTTGTCTGTTTTACAGACTGTTTTAAATGTTTTGTATTTGTCCCTCTCTTGTTTTATGATAGGACATGTGACTGGATTTCTGTGAAAGGTTGTCTCCACAGTTTGCTGCAGTCTGTAGCAATAGTATCCATACAACATGGTGAATATTAGGGCTTTTTATTAATGAATACATAAATAGTAAGGGCTTCATTTTCTCATTTGTCTTGTTAGAATCTGTGCTTTAAACTTCTCAGAATCATCTTTATTGTCATTGTACTGAGATACAGTGAGAGTTAGTACAGTCGTCCGAAAGATGGGCAGAGTGCACGTAGCTGCTGCTATAATGGCGTGGTCTCTTGTTCTTTTTAGAATAATTTTTTTAGATGGAAAAGGGGGAAAAGCAATGAGGAGAGGATAGTGGTATTACAAAAAAAGATCTCTTCACACCTTGGCCTATCTGCGATAGATGAAGCTTTTCCTTAGTTTACCCATGTCCCAGGAGAAATTTGATAAGTTGCGATTCTCACAGATCACTTCCATCTTATGGTTTAGCTTGTAAATCAGCTGATTTTGAGTCCTCAAAGCATATTTCATACTTTAATTTGCAAGTATTTTACATTTTATTTTGAGCTCTACTGTAAATGGCAAAGTTTACTGTTCAGAACAAAATTAATAAAAAAAATACTGTGGATTCAAGGTTCAAGGATCTTTTTTGTCATTTCATCACATGTGCTACATGAGGTGGAACAAAATTGTGTATCCAAGGTCCCAGTTACACCCAAAATAGCAACAATATAAAGTATAAAAAGAAACTGTGTATAAGGATCTAAGAATATGCTAAACACTAATAATGTAAAACTAGTCAATACTTTTTGCAAAACAATATTCAGTATTGGCTTCCCTAGTATTTGCACCCAGCTGTTTTTCCTGAATTTGTGCATTTTAGTTCCTCACAGAAAATGGGTTCAAATGTGTATCATCTTGTTTGCGATGTGTCCAGGTGCAACTTTACAACCAACATCAAAGGTGATATAAAATGAGTTCGTACATCTGATAGCACTAACCTTTTCGACCTCTGGAGAGGAGTGAAAGTTTGTCTTTGATGGGTCCATTCTCTTTTTAGGCCTTCTTTGAGAAGCTTCCTCATTGAGGAGTGGATCGATGTCACAGAGAGGGCAGACATGCTTTCATCTCTTTTCGTTTTTGTGTCTTTTATAAAACTGCCTCTGCTGTAATCTGTATCTGCCAGTTTTCTTTTCAGTGTTTCCGTTTCAAGGGGGCAGAGCTTTCCTGGTCCCTAAGGTTTCATTGATGTCACTGACAGTTTGAAGTCCATAATAGAGAGGTGGATGTAGTTGTGATTAGAGTCTGCCTTCTTCTCCAAGTCATATGCCCCATTAGCACCGCCCCTAATAAGCCCCAACTCTGCGCAGCCCGACACAGAAAGAACCCTTTTGCACCAGTACTTGAGCTAGTATTTTTAGCTGATTTGAGACTGATTCAGGACCTCTTCTCATCCCTGCCTCTCTGGTGGGACCGAGCGAGCTCAGTGGAGCTGACTCCAGATCGAAACGTGAATGCAGGACACTGATTGGTCAGGGGGAGGAGTCACTGGATCTCAGAAACTTTTCACTGATCTGCCATTTGCAATTTCTCAGGATGCAGAGCAGCGGCTGGATCTATTTTTAAGATTTTAAAAACAATAATGACAACGCCGTGTTTAATGCTGAAGTCCAGGCGTTTTTTGTGTTTGGTGACCGACGACAAAATTAGAGCGAGCGGATTCACCGCGGAGGATCATACGAGCTGCCGACCTGATGAAGCATGCAAAGTCGGACCCCAGACCCCGGACCCCGAGCCCCGAGCCCCGGCCTCGCCTGCTCACAAAGGCCGGATTTCGAGCCCCGGCAGGCGGGAGGACCGGGACGAAGGGTGGAAACGTTTTTAAAAACATTTTATGTATAAATTTTTTTTTTTTTAAATCAGTGAAAATTAAAAATAAATAAATGGTGCCAGCTTTATCATAAAAATCATGTTTTCACTTTGACTTTATTAAATAATCTGTTAATTAAAGTTAACTCAGCTGAAAAATCATAAAAAGACAAAAAGACTAAATTATTGGATCTCTCAGGAATATTTCCCTCAAACATGTTTAAAGAAGAGACACAGCCTTTGGTTCAACTTTATTCTAACCGCCAGATGTACAAATCACAAAACAAGCATTACACTTTAAATCAAAGCTAAACTTTAAATCAAAGCTAAACTTTAAATCAAAGCTAAACTTTAATTCAAATCTAAAAATAATCTGTATACAAGAAACAAAACCACAATGAGTGCAAATACATCAAATGATGAAGAAAAATATAGAATTTTAAATATAGATTTCCTGATGCATGCTCAATAATCCAGGTAGAAAAATCTAAAAAAGTTAAGTCTGGTCCTCTGGACATGCAAAAAAAAAGTAGAAACGTTTCGTCTTTCATCTCAGGACACTGAACAGAAATATTCATATATAAAAATAGTAATTAAATAATATTTATCTGAGGAGCAGACTGCTTTGAGTAACTCATCGCAGAACTCTCATTAGCAGGACTTGGATTCTGGACACGCCTCCAGAATCGGTCCTAAAGTGCAGGTGCAAATCCAGGCTGAGCTGAGCCAGGCTGAGCAGGGCCGTGCAGGGCTGAGCAGAGTTGGGGCTGATTAGGAGCTGTGCAAATGGGGCATTAGTTCCTCCTTATTTGATGGAAGCGTTTTTGTTGTGTTGACTTCTCTCCTACTGAGTTAATAAAGCCCTTTGTTCTCCTGGTTGGGGTTGGGTTTTCTAAATGAAGCCACAGAAGACATATGCTACAACTTTACACTCTCCAGTGTTACTGCAATACAAAACATTGCGGACAGTTTCAAAAGGCCTTCAGCGCCCAGGCCCAACAGGAGAGCTGCAGTCAGAGAAACTAAGTTCAGACTAAAGCCCGCTCTCTACGGGACACAAATTCTTTATTTTGACCTGCCTGTTGTCGGCACAGGCTGGTGTGACAACCATGTGCAAAAATACCACCATTTCACAGGAATAGAACAAAAATATTAAAACGTGTTGCATGATCTAAGTGTTATTAAATAAACAAGTGATTCACCGATGTCCCCCGTCGCTGAAATATTTGAATAGTGAGTGTTTGTAGTTTTTCAACAAGAGTTTTTCTGCACTAGAATTGAACAGGAAATGCAAGCAAACCTTAATGTTTTTGATGCAAGATATTCAAGTGAGTAGGACTTACACTGCAGTTGTCCTCCAATGCAAGAGTTGGGGGTATGATTCCACCAGTATTTGCATGCTTTAGTGTCCCTGGGAAAGACACTGAACCCTCATCAGTGTATGAATGTGATCTAAAGCACTGATTATTCTTTGTAGAGATCTAGTAGATTGCTGTATGAAGGGGTACATGAGGGCACAGATTGTAGTGTAAAGCGCTTTGAGTGTCTTGATTAGATAGAAAGCTTGTAGATTTAACAGATTAAAAAATTAATTTGTCCCTATATCAATCAGATTGTTAAACAAAGTAGGTATATAGTTTTTTGTTATGCGCTGATGCTCTGGTTTCATTGTTGTGTCGTTTACTTGCTGGAATGTATGTGGGATTGTGCAATGTGTTTTTATTGAATTACGGGTTTTTTTATTGAATTGTGTGATTTTATTAATAGGCATTTTATATTTTTGTATTTTATTATGGGGTTCACATGATTTTATTGGTTGTAGTGTATTTAATTGTGGAAGAAGCTTTGTTAGTGCACGATATCCAAGATAAATTTCCCCTTGGGGACAATAATCTATCTATCTATACAAGTACAGCCCATTGAACATTTTATTTTTATTTATTTATTTGGCAGCAGCCATCTTAGATTTTGATTTGGCAACCCAATACTGTATTTAATAGAGCCTTTCATTTACCTGGTTGCAGCCTCTCTTATTTTTCCAGTTCTCCTGCATACACACAGTCTGTGTATTTCCAGTACCCCTCTGCTTTGCGTCAGGCGACAAAAACAGAAATGCAGATACATTTACTACTGCTGCTTGGATATTATGCATAATTATACCATAACTTTGATAGTATATTTGAATATTTATGTCACGTTTGTTACTCAACTGTCGTGTACATGTGTAAAATAAAAGAGCACAAGTGAATGTGTATTTTTAAAACCATTTAAATCGATGTCAGATATTTATTGTTCTCATCACATCTGTTTCTTTCACCTGTTTCCTCTTTAGTGGTCGCCACGGCGAGTCATCCTCCTCCATCTCACTCTGTTCTCTACCATCATCATGTATCTAAAATAAGTACTCATTTCTCTCTGCAGACAGTTAAATCAAGCAAAGCCCAGTCAGACTCCAGCTCACATGAGCAAGACATCAGTGTAATTTGCCGACTTCTGAACCAAAGGCCTCATCTGATGTGTGAAGCTCTGCTACAAAAATTGAGCAGCCATTTATCAAATGCAATTTACATCAAGACCTGAAGCATTAGGCACTAAATTAAACAACAAATCACTGTTAATGCTGGCTCTTTGAACACAACTGAGGCTGGGCTTTCATAAATAAGTCGTGGGTGTTCACTGCGAGACTAACTGTGCTCCAGATGTCTGAAATGAGACTGTCACTGCTGACGTGTATTTCTTAATTTCAGACT
>NC_056503.1:12047830-12052199 GCF_014905685.2 Nematolebias whitei
TGAGGAGTTGTTTTTAAAAAGGATGCAGCTGTGGTGCAAAGGATGAGGGTGTTTAAAAATGGAGGTTTTCAAAAATATTTATATTTTTAACTGGTACATCAGCAACATCATAACTGTCCTCACATCTGTTTCCCTTTCACCTCCTTTATCCCTCGGCTCTGGTTTAATGCGTATCTTTAGCATACAAGTCATTTTAAAAAGGAAAATGATCAAAGGTGCGTTAATCCTTCGCTCCTATAGGTGCAAAATAAGAATCATTATTCTATAAAAAAAACAAAGTAAGTCTATATAAACTGACATTTAGATTTTCTGTCCTGTATTTTTATAAACATTTTTCAGTATTGCAAAGGTAATATATTTTATTAGGCAGTTACAAACATCCTCTTTTATTTCATAATTGAAGGACAGCATGAGTACAACTCCTATAAATGTGTTTAAATGAGTTATAGCATGTGTTTCAGGACATGTTTTACAGTACAGCTGTAGATTAATGTTTGTTTTCATGTTGGTTTATCTGCAGAGTGAGAGCAGCGCTGCAAAGCAATGAAATGTTTCTTACAGCTAATCACATGTATGAATTCAGAGCCATCAGTTGCGTGGAGGCTTGCAGACGAAAAAAATGGATGCTAATCTTTCTGATTTATATATATATAACTTTTGAAGCAAAGAAATCCAGTGGATCTTTATATTTAAAGTTTAGACACAAAAATTTTAATTTGACAAGGAATCCTCTCAAATATTCCTGTGAAGACGCATCAGAGTGTGAATATTTTCATCAGCGTGCACCCTACATTTGCTGGGTGATGCAACACAACTTTGTTTTCCTCTAACATTTTATTTTTTCTGAAATACTGTAATTAGGTCACCATTTATTGGTAAAATACCACCAGAAACTATGATTTTATTTTCGACTAAACCATTTTTTCTTTGACAGAACGATTAATGTGCAGTTTCAAGTGCTGCAGTTTTCACTTTTTCCAAGTCTTGCCAGCTGCTGCTCACTGCATGTCTGTGTTTTTATAATTTTTTTTAATTAGCCCTTGTTTTTTTTTACATTTACACCAGTGGTGATATTAGCCTATTTTGGGGGGTGCTCATGCATCCTTAAATTTTAAATCTGCACCCTTGAAAAATAAAGTAAAACAAACACACACACAAAAAGTTAGCCATTAAGCATATCTGCAGTTACCTTTATTTAGAATAAATAAATAAATAAACATAAAAATTTGGCCAGTTCTAGGTTTTGGGTTCTGTTTATTGCATTTATAATTCAATGTAACAAAATAAACAAATGTAAAAGGTAACGGATCATTGTAAAACGTGGTTTATTTACATGAAGACTAACTGCTGGATGTTCGGCTCCTGAGCTGCTGCTCTCAGTAACTGTGGCCCCTGAGCAGTTTAGTTGAACAGTCCTGCTTTAGAGGGTGAATACAGTTTGTTCCATTTCCAAAACCTAAACTGAGTCTGGAAAAATTTAAAAGATGATAAAACCCTGCGGCCGACCTCATGAGCAGCTGAATACAACAGTGATGAACAGGAAGAACCACATGTTCATCTGTACGAAGGTAAATCCTCCATTTTCTGTCTTAATTATATTGTTTGCTTAACGGTTAAATTAAAGGTTAATCTTTAAAGCTAGTTGTAATTTGTTTTGTGTGTTTTAAATGTAGATATATGTTGTAGCTTCTGGTTGTGTAAGTTTAGTCTTTGTTTATTATGATCAGTTAACACTAAACTGATTTTGTACAAAGTGTTTATTAGGTTGTGAAATGTAAAACAGAGCAGAGCGTCTGTATTGCACGCCGCTAGCTTAGCTCTACTTCTTGTTGTGCCGAGCTCTCTAGCATGGTTATTGAATCGTGTTTACTTGTGTAGATGTTTAACAACCCGTTAAAATACACTGGAAAACAGGACATGGCATCTACTTTATTCAAAGTTTTCTGGGGGAGGACCCGCAGACCCACCCTCCAGGGCTGTGTTTTGTTACTTTTTCAAGTTTGTATTAAAAAATGTATTTTTAGGATACAGTATAAAGCACATTTTCAGAGTATATTTCTCTCATTATATTTCACGTTATATGAGAAGTTTTCTGCAGATGTTAGTATTTTAGGGATTTAACAAATTCAGAAGAATCATGTTTTTTCCAATGCTAAACAGCTGATGTAACATAAAAACACAAGTGTTACAATGAAAGTCTCTAGGACATATGCATTTATTGAAGTTTTTGTTTTAAGATTGGTGTTTCTTTTTTAATTTTCACATTGATCTATATTTTATTACTACAACTTCAACAGTAGTGGCCACATTCAGGTAGACGCAAAGTATTCAAAATGCTCAGTATTTCTTGGGTTCGGCTGCAGAAACAAACCTAGGTTAATTAACCAACATTTCTTCTTAAATTTGATAATTACTAATTACTGTCAAATTTCAAACAATATTATTGTTTATTGCAATAATTTCTGAGACAATTAATCAACCAACAAAACTTGTTATCGTGACAGACCTAGTCAGGGTCTCTGCGTTTGGTGTTTAGTCTTCTTGTGGTTCTTGCAGTTAATTTCTGAGTCTCTTTTGCCTGTGTTTCACCTTCCCCGGTGTTTTCGCTTCCCACTCTCGCCTGTTCCTCAATGTCTCTCCCCAGGTGTTGCCATTTGTGAGTTGCAAACTCTTCAACTTTTAGAACCAGTTTTGAAACCAGAAAATTGTGAAATAGGAAAGGAAATGGTGTTAAAATAACCTAAACCTAGAAATTCAAAGCCGGTAATACTTTGTATTTACTAGGACCCAGCTGCTGAATATGAAGTCCTTCTTGCTCAGTTTACGCAGCTCTAAAATGTGCGTTATTATTTTTGTAATGACATAATGGCTCCTGAACAATTCTACAAAGATCGGCCTCTGAGTGAGGCATCCACCCACTTTAAAAACATTTGAAACACGACTTTATCTTCACACACATCACCTAGCAGCACACATACTCTCGTACTTCCACACTCAGTGAGCATGTATGAAATGACTTTTCAGGGTTTTTCTCCTGGTCTTGTGTTTTGATACATAATAGATCACAGCTGAGACTAAATAGGCCCCCGCCTGTTTTCTCTTTCTCTCCCTTTCTGTCTCGCTCCTTCTCATCTTGTTTTTTCACCTCCTGTCTTCATCTTTCAGCAATGATGTTGTCTCCGACTCGCACTTATCTCCCTCTCTCTTACCATGTTCAGTCCTCCATCTTGTAGCGTGTTGGCGTTGTAAATGTGTTCTTAGGTCCCAGCAGAGATTTATTCATAGATGTACAGTAGCTGGCCTTCCCCAAATACAGGAACAGGTGGTTGACAAAAGGCAGGTGACAAGACATGTGGGAAAAGAGAAACCGAAGGAACGTGGAAGATGAAAAGCATTTCAGATTTTAAACTCTAACCTCATGTTCAGCTGAGATTACACCTCTTAATAAATCTTGTTTGCAACCCGCTGATGAAATAGTACAGCTATTTTTTTCTATAATGTCGAGCAAACAAATAAGTGTTTTTAAGTGTTACTCTTGTTAAATTTTTGTTAAGGTCCTCCCGTGCACGCTCCCGCGGCCGCCATTTGGCACCCAATTCCTTTTTGACACAAATCCGGCCCACATTTCCTGGTTGTCAGCGCTGACGCGTAACAAGCGCGACGCGTCAGCGCTGACGTAATAGATGCGACTTATACGCTGAAGCTACATATTTATGTTTTTTCCCACTTTATTAGACATATTTGGATTGATGCGATTTATACGGCGGTGTGACGTGTACGGCGGCAAGTACGGTACTGTCTTCTGCTCTGAATTTTTTAAATAAAAGTACCTTTTTGAGTTTCTTTTATTGTATCTTGTATGATGCTTTAAAGTTGCTTTAGTGTAACTGTTTGACCGTCACCTTTAGGAATAATTAACAAAGTTTGCCTCTAGATTTTTCCTTTTCTTCTGCAGAATGGACTGAATTTGAAAATCTTTGTAAGTTAATGAAAACGAGCCTGATTAAAGCTTGTTACTCCCAGAGAGTGTGAGAAAATTCAGCCCTGTGGAGTTCTGTCTGGGATATTTCATCACTTTTATGTGCTTTTGAATTCTCACCAGTAGCATCATCTTTTAATAAAACTCTGTTTCACTAAGCTGTTTTTATGATGAAATCTCTGCTCCTTAATATTGCACAAACGTTCCTTCAAACAGTGTTTGCCCAAAGACATTAATCTAGTCTTTCTGATGGTTTTTTGTTGTTTTTACTTTTCTTGGTCACAGTATTACCTGGTGTAGTTGAACATATTTTTTCTTGCCTATTGGAAAGTATTAAAATAAGAAATGCTCTGCAAACGTAGAAACTCACGAGGCTCTTTTTTTTTTTTT
>NC_056503.1:12052299-12057767 GCF_014905685.2 Nematolebias whitei
TACGACACATTACTTCTCTTATCCAGTGTTCATATGTCGGGGGATGCGGATCCTTCCATCTGCATAAAATACAGTAAGTCTCCTGGCTAGAAGAGAGCCAAAAGCAACCATATTCCTCTCTCACTTGCTAAAGGATGCATCCACAGGAACCACCTCAAACAGAGAAAGTATTCTTGAACCTAATCTTCAAACTGGACAATGTGTCAGCGTCGTGGACAGAAACTGGAAGTTGGTTCCACAAGAGAGGAGCCTGAGAACTGAAAGTTCTTCCTCCCATTCTGCTTTTGGAAACTCTAGGAACCACAAGTAAACCTGCAGTCAGAAAGTGAAGTGCTCTGTTAGGAAAGTGTGGAACAATAAGGTCTGTAATATAAGATGGAGCTAGGTTGTTGAGAGCTTTGTAGGTTAGAAGTAAGATTTTGAATTCAATTCTGGATTTGACAGGGAGCCAGAAGATAAACTGAAGAGACATGATCTCTCCCACTAACTCCAGTTAAGACTCCGATAGCAGCATTTTGGATTGATTGCCTTTGCTGTGAATTGATGTAATATAAAAGAGAATAAATTAACAAATAAAGTGAACTAAATGAAAATACATTTAACAAGAGCACTGAAGACTTTACTAGGTGCTAAAGGTCTTTTTCACAAAGATCTACATGAAAAGTTACATGTATTTATTTTAATTGAATTACAATAGATTTTACAAGTATACCTTTATGGCTAGAATGTATCCATTTATTTTTAGGTTTCAACACAGTGGGCTTTTAACACCAACTTTAATCTTTTCTAAAGGAACATACAACAAATCAGCAAAGCTTGCTACTAAGCAGATCACTGTCACTTCATAACGCACAACCTGTCCTGACAAATTCAGTAAAGACACTTCTTGATGTTGCTGCTTAAATATTGTGGAAATCTCTGACTCTGATTTGCAGTTCAGTACAGATGAACATCTGATAGTAATTTGTGTTAGTGAGAGAATTAGAACACTTTGAGTAAAACTACCTGCATGTTTATAGTAAAAAGGATACATCTGTGGAGACTGATCAACTGTGATTAGTTCTGAATGCTCTGAAAATGAATGGGTAAAAAAAAAAAAAGAGCCTCGTGAGTTTCTACGTTTGCAGAGCATTTCTTATTTTAATACTTTCCAATAGGCAAGAAAAAATATGTTCAACTACACCAGGTAATACTGTGACCAAGAAAAGTAAAAACAACAAAAAACCATCAGAAAGACTAGATTAATGTCTTTGGGCAAACACTGTTTGAAGGAACGTTTGTGCAATATTAAGGAGCAGAGATTTCATCATAAAAACAGCTTAGTGAAACAGAGTTTTATTAAAAGATGATGCTACTGGTGAGAATTCAAAAGCACATAAAAGTGATGAAATATCCCAGACAGAACTCCACAGGGCTGAATTTTCTCACACTCTCTGGGAGTAACAAGCTTTAATCAGGCTCGTTTTCATTAACTTACAAAGATTTTCAAATTCAGTCCATTCTGCAGAAGAAAAGGAAAAATCTAGAGGCAAACTTTGTTAATTATTCCTAAAGGTGACGGTCAAACAGTTACACTAAAGCAACTTTAAAGCATCATACAAGATACAATAAAAGAAACTCAAAAAGGTACTTTTATAAAAAAAATTCAGAGCAGAAGACAGTACCGTACTTGCCGCCGTACACGTCACACCGCCGTATAAATCGCATCAATCCAAATATGTCTAATAAAGTGGGAAAAAACATAAATATGTAGCTTCAGCGTATAAGTCGCATCTATTACGTCAGCGCTGACGCGTCGCGCTTGTTACGCGTCAGCGCTGACAACCAGGAAACGTGGGCCGGATTTGTGTCAAAAAGGAATTGGGTGCCAAACGGCGGCCGCGGGAGCGTGCACGGGAGGACTTAAACAAGAATTTAACAAGAGTAACACTTAAAAACAATTATTTGTTTGCTCGACATTATAGAAAAAAATAGCTGTACTATTTCATCAGCGGGTTGCAAACAAGATTTATTAAGAGGTGTAATCTCAGCTGAACATGAGGTTAGAGTTTAAAATCTGAAATGCTTTTCATCTTCCACGTTCCTTCGGTTTCTCTTTTCCCACATGTCTTGTCACCTGCCTTTTGTCAACCATCTGTTCCTGTATTTGGGGAAGGCCAGCTACTGTAAATAATAAATCTCTGCTGGGACCTAAGAACACATTTACAACGCCAACACGCTACAAGATGGAGGACTGGACATGGTAAGAGAGAGGGAGATAAGTGCGAGTCGGAGACAACATCATTGCTGAAAGATGAAGACAGGAGGTGAAAAAACAAGATGAGAAGGAGCGAGACAGAAAGGGAGAGAAAGAGAAACCAGGCGGGGGCCTATTTAGTCTCAGCTGTGATCTATTATGTATCAAAACACAAGACCAGGAGAAAAACCCTGAAAAGTCGTTTCATACATGCTCACTGAGTGTGGAAGTACGAGAGTATGTGTGCTGCTAGGTGATGTGTGTGAAGATAAAGTCGTGTTTCAAATGTTTTTAAAGTGGGTGTATTCCTCACACAGAGGCCGATCTTTGTAGAATTGTTCAGGAGCCATTATGTCATTACAAAAATAATAACGCACATTTTAGAGCTGCGTAAACTGAGCAAGAAGGACTTCATATTCAGCAGCTGGGTCCTAGTAAATACAAAGTATTACCGGCTTTGAATTTCTAGGTTTAGGTTATTTTAACACCATTTCCTTTCCTATTTCACAATTTTCTGGTTTCAAAACTGGTTCTAAAAGTTGAAGAGTTTGCAACTCACAAATGGCAACACCTGGGGAGAGACAATGAGGAACAGGCGAGAGTGGGAAGCGAAAAACACCGGGGAAGGTGAAACACAGGCAAAAGAGACTCAGAAATTAACTGCAAGAACCACAAGAAGACTAAACACCAAACACAGAGACCCTGACTAGGTCTGTCACGATAACAAGTTTTGTTGGTTGATTAATTGTCTCAGAAATTATTGCAATAAACAATAATATTGTTTGAAATTTGACAGTAATTAGTAATTATCAAATTTAAGAAGAAATGTTGGTTAATTAACCTAGGTTTGTTTCTGCAGCCGAACCCAAGAAATACTGAGCATTTTGAATACTTTGCGTCTACCTGAATGTGGCCACTACTGTTGAAGTTGTAGTAATAAAATATAGATCAATGTGAAAATTAAAAAAGAAACACCAATCTTAAAACAAAAACTTCAATAAATGCATATGTCCTAGAGACTTTCATTGTAACACTTTTGTTTTTATGTTACATCAGCTGTTTAGCATTGGAAAAAACATGATTCTTCTGAATTTGTTAAATCCCTAAAATACTAACATCTGCAGAAAACTTCTCATATAACGTGAAATATAATGAGAGAAATATACTCTGAAAATGTGCTTTATGCTGTATCCTAAAAATACATTTTTTAATACAAACTTGTAAAAGTAACAAAACACAGCCCTGGAGGGTGGGTCTGCGGGTCCTCCCCCAGAAAACTTTGAATAAAGTAGATGCCATGTCCTGTTTTCCAGTGTATTTTAACGGGTTGTTAAACATCTACACAAGTAAACACGATTCAATAACCATGCTAGAGAGCTCGGCACAACAAGAAGTAGAGCTAAGCTAGCGGCGTGCAATACAGACGCGCTGCTCTGCTTTACATTTCACAACCTAATAAACACTTTGTACAAAATCAGTTTAGTGTTAACTGATCATAATAAACAAAGACTAAACTTAAACAACCAGAAGCTACAACATATATCTACATTTAAAACACACAAAACAAATTACAACTAGCTTTAAAGATTAACCTTTAATTTAACCGTTAAGCAAACAATATAATTAAGACAGAAAATGGAGGATTTACCTTCGTACAGATGAACATGTGGTTCTTCCTGTTCATCACTGTTGTATTCAGCTGCTCATGAGGTCGGCCGCAGGGTTTTATCATCTTTTAAATTTTTCCAGACTCAGTTTAGGTTTTGGAAATGGAACAAACTGTATTCACCCTCTAAAGCAGGACTGTTCAGCCAAACTGCTCAGGGGCCACAGTTACTGAGAGCAGCAGCTCAGGGGCCGAACATCCAGCAGTTAGTCCTCATGTAAATAAACCACGTTTTACAATGATCCGTTACCTTTTACAATTGTTTATTTTGTTACATTGAATTATAAATGCAATAAACAGAACCCAAAACCTAGAACTGGCCAAATTTTTATGTTTATTTATTTATTTATTCTAAATAAAGGTAACTGCAGATATGCTTAATGGCTAACTTTTTGTGTGTGTGTTTGTTTTACTTTATTTTTCAAGGGTGCAGATTTAAAATATAGGGATGCATGAGCACCCCCCAAAATAGGCTAATATCACCACTGGTGTAAATGTAAAAAAAACAAGGGCTAATTAAAAAAAATTATAAAAACACAGACATGCAGTGAGCAGCAGCTGGCAAGACTTGGAAAAAGTGAAAACTGCACATTAATCGTTCTGTCAAAGAAAAAATGGTTTAGTCGAAAATAAAATCATAGTTTCTGGTGGTATTTTACCAATAAATGGTGACCTAATTACAGTATTTCAGAAAAAATTAAATGTTAGAGGAAAACAAAGTTGTGTTGCATCACCCAGCAAATGTAGGGTGCACACTGATGAAAATATTAACACTCTGATACGTCTTCACAGGAATATTTGAGAGGATTCCTTGTCAAATTAAAATTTTTGTGTCTAAACTTTAAATATAAAAATCCACTGGATTTCTTTGCTTCAAAAGTTATATAAAGTTATATATATATATATATATATATATATATATATATATATGAAAGATTAGCATCCATTTTTTTCGTCTGCAAGCCTCCACGCAACTGATGGCTCTGAATTCATACATGTGATTAGCTGTAAGAAACATTTCATTGCTTTGCAGCGCTGCTCTCACTCTGCAGATAAACCAACATGAAAGCAAACATTAATCTACAGCTGTACTGTAAAATATGTCTTGAAACACACGCTATAACTCATTTAAACACATTTATAGGAGTTGTACTCATGCTGTCCTTCAATTATGAAATAAAAGAGGATGTTTGTAACTGCCTAATAAAATATATTACCTTTGCAATACTGAAAAATGTTTATAAAAATACAGGACAGAAAATCTAAATGTCAGTTTATATAGACTTACTTAGTTTTTTTTTATAGAATAATGATTCTTATTTTGCACCTATAGGAGCGAAAGATTAACCCAAATTGATCATTTTCCTTTTTAAAATGACTTGTATGCTAAAGATACGCATTAAACCAGAGCCGAGGGATAAAGGAGGTGAAAGGGAAACAGATGTGAGGACAGTTATGATGTTGCTGATGTACCAGTTAAAAATATACATATTTTTGAAAACCTCCATTTTTAAACACTCTCATCCTTTGCACCACAGCTGCATCCTTTTTAAAAACAACTCCTCA
>NC_056503.1:12057867-12064364 GCF_014905685.2 Nematolebias whitei
AGTCTGAAATTAAGAAATACACGTCAGCAGTGACAGTCTCATTTCAGCCATCTGGAGCACAGTTAGTCTCGCAGTGGACACCCACGACTTATTTATGAAAGCCCAGCCTCAGTTGTGTTCAAAGAGCCAGCATTAACAGTGATTTGTTGTTTAATTTAGTGCCTAATACTTCAGGTCTTGATGTAAATTGCATTTAATAAATGGCTGCTCAATTTTTGTAGCAGAGCTTCACACATCAGATGAGGCCTTTGGTTCAGAAGTCGGCAAATTACACTGATGTCTTGCTCATGTGAGCTGGAGTCTGACTGGGCTTTGCTTGATTTAACTGTCTGCAGAGAGAAATGAGTACTTATTTTAGGTACATGATGATGGTGTGATGTGTGAAGTGTTTCAAGGTTTTCTTTGTGTCCTACAGAGTAAACTCCTTCATCACATGTTGCTGATGTCAGTCAGCTGTGATGCTGAAATGAGGTAGAAACCCCTGAACACGTTCCTTTTTTTAAGGATATTTGAACATTTTTTAAGGAGAAGAAGATGTCCCCAGATCCAAACTGAAATCCAGAGGTGATCGGGCTTTTGCGGTTGCTGCTCCAAAACTGTGGAACAGTTTACCTGAGAATTTAAAGAGCGCTCAGACTGTTGAGACTTTTAAATCTTTGCTCAAGACTCATCTGTATTCCTTGGAATTTCATCCACGCAGAGTCTGAGAACAAGTTGAGCTGATTTTATTGTTATGTGTTGTTTTTATTGTCAACTTATGTTTTTGAGTGGCACTAGATGCATTTTTACTCTTTTTTAAATTTTTTAATCTGTCTTAACTGTAAAGCACTTTGGTCAGCTTTTGTTGTTTTTATGTGCTATATAAATAAATTGACATTGACATTGACATTGACAAGAAAGCAGAAGATGTAATGGCTTGGCTGCCAGAGGAGAAATATCCATCAGTATTTTAAGGTAATGCTGTTTGGAAACAAACCAACAGCTTGTCAGGGTCAATGTTAGGTCTGTCATGATAAACAATAAATCAATTAATCGCATGATAAATGAAAATTATCAACCTCTTTTTCATTTATAGGCTTTATCGTTTCTTCGTGTCTCTCTTTCTACTGAAGACACTGGATGACAAAAAGGTTTGTCAACTCCGGTGCTCTTCACTGACCCCTCCCTTTCTCTTTAAAATCCATTTAACCGTCCAAAGTCTCGTTTTTGGATCGTTAAAAGCAGCTAAGCTGAGAAGCTAAGCTACGAGCTAAGCTAACAGGCCGACCTCAGAGAAAAAACCTTCGTCTAGTCGAAGCTCCAAAATTCGCAGTTGAAACCCGTGCCTTCGTGTAAAAAGTTGTTTTTCTTTGAAAAAAGGAGCTGAGAAATTGTTTACTGATTTTTTTATTATAAGCTTTGTGTGACAAATGCTATGCTAAAGAGCTCAAATCACCGAGCATCCAATGTTACCATGTCAGCCCGTGTCACGTCAAGGGCCCTCTCTCCTTTTTTTTTTTTTTTAAAGACGCTGCTCAGCAATTCATCCTTTGATTCAAACAGTCTTATACTGCCATCAGGTGGTCAAAAAACGGTACTACATGCCAAACAAATCAACATTTCTTCTCAAATTTGACAGTCAAATTTTAAACATTACCATTTATCACAATAATTTCTGAGACAATTAATCGCCCAGCAAAATTTGTAATCGTGACAGACCTAGTCATTGTTATATCAACCATGTAACAAAGAAAACGTGCACTTTATAACCTTGCCTCTACCAAATATCAAACATTTTCACTTTGTTTTTAATGTCAGTAATTTATTTTATCTTTTGTATCTATATATAATATCAATGTGACTTACCTCTCACCTGCCTGACAGCTGTTGTCAATGTGGATTTTATGACCAGTTCTTTATTTCTAATGGTGTAGGTTTGCTAAAATAAATGTTTTTACTCATTACCTTTTAATATATTAAGGTTAGATGTGTGTCTGCAATTTCAATACTATACAGTGACAATCAAGCCATCTTATCTTTACAAAGAGCAGAATGATGAGAAAGTAGGAATATTTGGTGCAATAAGCACATTTACTTTAAATAAAAATCAGTATAACTTTTGAACACAGCCTGCTGGCCATGTTTTAGATTACCGTATGATTTCAAACTTCATATTTGTAGCCAGGAATACATGAAGATTTCAACTTTGATTTTCAAAATACTCACAATAGCTGATGACAGATTTATAATACATTAAATTCATTCAACCTTTATTTATACAGGTTAGTCTAAAAATATTGGTTGAAGGATGTTAGGAATGCAGCTGACAGGAAAAAGACAAAAATGGAGGCTAAAAAATGAGATTTATGGATGCAGTTAGAGAGGACATGGAGGTAGCTGGAGTGAGAATAAAAGACGCAGAGAACAGAGTGAGATGGAGGAGGATGACTCGCCGTGGCGACCACTGAAGAGGAAACAGGTGAAAGAAACAGATGTGATGAGAACAATAAATATCTGACATCGATTTAAATGGTTTTAAAAATACACATTCACTTGTGCTCTTTCATTTTACACATGTACATGACAGTTGTGTAACAAACTTGACATAAATATTCAAATATACTATCAAGGTTATGGTATAGGCAGCACGGTGGCGCAACTGGTAGAGCTGCTGCCTCTCAGCGAGCAGGTCCTTGGTTCAAACCCCAGTCCAGTGGCCTTTCTAGGTGGAGTTTGCATGTTCTCTCCGTGCATGCGTGGGTTTTCTCCGGGTGCTCCGGTTTCCTCCCACAGTCCAAAAACATGCATGTTGGGCTGATTGGTAACTCTAAATTGTCCCTAGGTGTGAGTAGAGAGTGAATGGTTGTTTGTCTTGTTTGTCTCTATGTGGCCCTGTGATGGACTGGAGACCCGTCCAGGGTGTACCCCGCCCCTCGCACAGTGATTGCTGGACATGGGCACCAGCGACCCCCGTGACCCAAAATGGAATAAGCAGGTAAAGAAAATGGATGGATGGATGGATGGTTATGGTATAATTGTGCATAATGTCCAAGCAGCAGTAGTAAATGTATCTGCATTTCTGTTTTTGTCGCCTGACGCAAAGCAGAGAGGGGTACTGGAAATACAGACTGTGTGTACGCAGGAGAACTGGAAAAAAAAGAGGCTGCAACCAGGTAAATGAAAGGCTCTATTAAATACAGTATTGGGTTGCCAAATCAAAATCTAAGATGGCTGCTGCCAAATAAATAAATAAAAATAAAATGCTCAATGGGCTGTACTTGTATAGATAGACAGATTATTGTCCCCAAGCGGAAATTTATCTTGGATATCGTGCACTAACAAAGCTTCTTCCACAATTAAATACACTACAACCAATAAAATCATGTGAACCCCATAATAAAATACAAAAATATAAAACGCCTATTAATAAAATCACACAATTCAATAAAAAAAAACGTAATTCAATAAAAACACATTGCACATTCCCACATACATTCCAGCAAGTAAACGACACAACAATGAAACCAGAGCATCAGTGCATAACAAAAAACTATATACCTACTTTGTGTAACAATCTGATTGATATAGGGACAAATTAATTTTTTAATCTGTTAAATCTACAAGCTGGGATTCTAAACCGTTTTCCAGATGGTAACAGTTCGTGTTGTGAGTTGAGGATGTGAGCGGGGTCAGACAGCACCCTCCGAGCACGTCTGAGGACAGACTCATCATAGACAGACTGCAGGGTGGGGTGATCAGTTCTTCCTATCACCTTCATTGCAGTTTGTACCATGTGACCAAGTTTAGATTTAAGTTGACAGTCCAAACCTGATGATGCTTTCCAATACGGCCTGATAGAATAAAACCATAAGCTTCTGGTTAACCCCTAAGACTCTGAGGCTTCGTAAAAAATACAGTCTCTGCTGTAGCCGAGAGCACAACATGTTAACATGAATTTCCCACTTAGACAGATTATCTAGGTGAACACCCAGATATCTGTAAGAACAGACCTGGTTTATTTTCTGGTCATGAATAAAAAGCGGGAGGTTGTCTCTCAGAGACCTGGGGTCAATCAGCATCTCTTCTGTTTTCTTGGCATTAACAACAAGGTGGGGGTCATCACACCATTGAACAAAGGACTGAACCTCGTTAAAATATGATGAGTCCATATCCTCATGCAGCCAGCTGAGAATAGTAGTATCAGAGAATTTAAAAATGTAATTCCTGAGGCAGCTGATGATGCAATCATTTGTGTAAATGGTGAAGAGGACAGGAGAGGTAACACAACCCTGGGGAACCCCAGTACTGATGGACCTTGGCTCTGATAAGGTGTTATTGACTCGGACAAGCTGTGATCTGTTTGTTAAAAAAATAATAAAACCATTCAATAAGAAGAGGATTAAGATTCATCTGCTGTCATTTCTTAAGGAGCAGGTGAGGCTGTAGGGTATTAAAAGCAGAACTAAAATCTATAAACAGAAGACGGGCAGAGGCCTTTGGCTTTTTCAAGATGTTTAAGAGTTAGCTGTGTGATGTCGTTGATGGCATCATCTGTACCCCGTCCCTGTCAATAAGCGAACTGGAAAGGATCAAGACCAGAATTTATCTCTGATTTCAAGAGGGGCACAACATATTTCTCAAAACATTTCATTACTACTGATGTTAGTACCACTGGTCTGTAATCATTATCAGATGGACTTGACTTCTTGGGGACTGGAATGATAATTGACCTTTTCCAAAAAGAAGGAACCATATGTTGGTCAAGTGATCACTGAAAAATAGGGCACCAGACTGGAGTGAACTCTTCAGCACAGGTTTTTAAGAGAAAAGCAGAAATACCATCAAGACCAGTAGATTTATTTTTGCTAACCCCACTAAAAAGTGACTGGTCATATAGCACCTTTCTATCTAATCAAGACACTCAAAGCACTTTACACTACAATCTGTGCCCTCATGTACCCCTTCATACAGCACTCTACTAGATCTCTACAAAGAATAATCAGTGCTTTAGATCACATTCATACACTGATGAGGGTTCAGTGTCTTTCCCAGGGACACTAAAGCATGCAAATACTGGTGGAATCAAACCCCCAACTCTTGCATTGGAGGACAACTGCAGTGTAAGTCCTACTCACTTGAATATCTTGCACCAAAAACATTAAGGTTTGCTTGCATTTCCTGTTCAATTCTAGTGCAGAAAAGCTCTTGTTGAAAAACTACAAACATTCACTACTCAAATATTTCCAAATAGGTATCTCTGCAGCCAAATTCTGAAGGCGTATCTGGGCGGTCATATCTGATTGGACTATAGGAAAATGGGCGTATCTGGGCGATCATATCTGATTGGACTATATGAAAATAGGCGTGTCTGGCCGGCCACATCTGATTGGACGATAGAAAAATGGGCGTGTCTGGCCGGCCACATCTGATTGGACGATAGAAAAAAAGGCTGAACGATAAAATGCCGAAACCACTGACACATTATGTCTAAAAACAAGGTGTTATTGGCAGATTGTGTTAACCACAGGCATATTATGTCTATGGTGTTAACCGGTTCGACATTAGCGGCGTCTCGGTTCGACATCGCTCCAGTATACTGCCGCGGCGTCTCCATAACTTCTTTTTTCGACTCTCTTAACACAGAACTTCCGGTTACATTTCAAAATAAGAGCAACATAACTGGGTAGTGGGGGAGCTAAATGTTAAGTTTTTTTTTAATACCTAGCCATAACATTAAAAAACAAATTCCATTTTGGTTGTTGAAAAAATGTGAACAAAGTTACAATCGATTCATAAAGAAAGAAAAATATTAATGATACTTAAACTGGCCTTGGGACAAAGGAGGTTTCCTTTAACTTCACATTTTCTTGTTCAACCTGCAGTCACTGCAGATGAGTGATTGTCAGTTTCTGTAAGATTTCTGCACCTGGAGCAGGTATTTCTGTTTACTGGTTAACTTCCTCAGCTGTCTCACATTTTAAAGGTCAACCCTACTCCATGTTTCAGTAGAAAACCAGCACATTTAGGAGTCAGTACATAACCAGACTTTTGGCCCTCACACCTATACCCAGTTGCTCATGCTGCATGATGAGATCAGATTTATCCATATTTTAGAAATTACATTTAGCTTAGTCGACAAAACAATACAAATGAAGACCGTCTTAAAAAAACTCTTGGTTTTGCAGTAAGCAGCCTGACTTCAAACTGACATCTTGGCCAAAGGTAAAATAAAAATCTTTGTGTTCTCAGAAAAGTTGTTTCAGGACCTCCAATAAACTTATATACACATCAAAGCACACAAGACAGATTCAGGAATTCTCTTTGTTTTCCAGATTTCACATTTGTTATTACCTTCAAACATACTCAGACAACATTTGATGCATCATTGAATTTTTTTTATTGTGTTTATTGGGACATCCATTTTTAGAAGTCATCGTAGCATCTGTTGGAAACACAGAACATAGTACAGTTAGGGTGTTGCTAGTTGTTACTTAATCCTGGATTGGATTTTAAAGTTA
>NC_056503.1:12064464-12065554 GCF_014905685.2 Nematolebias whitei
GGTATGTGACCTCACAAATGTGCTTCTGGAAGAATGGTCAAAAATCCTCATAAACACACTCCTAAATCTTGGGGACAGACTTCCCAGAAGAGTTGAAGCTGTTCTAGCTGCAAAGGGTGGACCAACGTCATTGAACCCTATGGATTAGGAATGGGATGTCACTTAAACAATGTCTGTCTGTCTGTCTGTCTGTGTGAGTGAGGGAGGGAGGGAGTGAGGGAGGGAGGGAGGGAGGGAGTGAGTGAGTGAGTGAGGGAGAGAGAGAGAGAGAGAGAGACATGCAAACTCCACCCAGAATGGACACCTGGCTGGATTCGATCCAGTGACCTTCTCACTGAGAGCCAGCTGCTCTACTACCTGTGCCACCGTGCTGCCCCTGGTTTCACTGTGTTAATGCAATTTACTGACAAAATTAAAAAGCTCATAAAAAAAAATTGGACGGACGACAGTGTGAGTTTGCATGTTCTCTCCGTGCATTCATGGGTTTTCTCCGGGTACTCCTGTTTCCTCTTACAGACCAAAAAACATGCATGTTAGGCTGATTGGTAACTCTAAATTGTCTCCAAGTGTGAGTGAGAGAGTGAATGGTTGTTTGTCTCATTTGTCTCTGTGTGTCCCTGTGATGGACTGGAGACCTGTCCGGGGTGTCCCCCACCTCTTGCACTGTGACTGCTGGATATGGGTGTCACTGACAGTCAGGTTAACATGGGTAATGTCAAACTGTTTGTGATGCCACGGTTCAGCATGGAGTGGGTGCCCAGTTCAGTGCCGCAGCCTTCTAATACTGAGGCTGCCAGTTCAAGCCCAGGTTGACTTAAAAAAAGCATTTGTTGTAAAATAATTGTCAAACCGTTAATGTGAGTTTACTTGCTGTCTAGCAGCCCCTGCTGAAGGCAGCAGCCAAAAGAACATGCAACTTTCTAAAATTTTCAGTTAGTTGTTGGTATGAATATTATTAACTTGGTAAAAGACATTGTTTGATATACAGTAACTCTAAATTGTTAAAGATGCCGTCAAATAATTACACCTATCATCTTTCTACTTTATATTTATAAGTCAGTCTTGCTTGTATAACATTAGCTTCATTCCT
>NC_056503.1:12065654-12068685 GCF_014905685.2 Nematolebias whitei
ATGCAACACAATCTGCTGGCTTCTTTAGATAGATAACTTGTATTAATTGGATGTTTTATGTATGTGAATGTTTCTGTACAGTGCTCTGAGATGACCTCTGTTGTAAATAAACTGAATTGAATCTGAAGGGGGCAGCACGGTGGCGCAACTGGTAGAGCTGCTGCCTCTCAGCGAACAGGTCCCTGGCTCAAACCCCGGTCCAGGGGCCTTTCTGGGTGGAGTTTGCATGTTCTCTCCGTGCATGCGTGGGTTTTCTCCGGGTGCTCCGGTTTCCTCCCACAGTCCAAAAACATGCATGTTAGGCTGATTGGTAACTCTAAATTGTCCCTAGGTGTGAGTGAGAGAGTGAATGTTTGTTTGTCTCGTTTGTCTCTATGTGTCCCTGTGATGGACTTGCGACCCGTCCAGGGTGTACCCCGCCCCTCGCACAGTGATTGCTGGACATGGGCACCAGCTACCCCTGTGACCCAAACTGGAATAAGCGGGTAAAGAAAATGGATGGATGGATGGATGAATCTGAAGGTGATAAATGTGTTCGGTTAAAATTCTGGTCCAAATTTACTGTAAGAGTTGTTCACACTGCAGGCAAAAACGGCCCAAATCGAATGTTTTTGCTCATTTGTGACTCGCATCAAATTTTATTTAAAATAATCTGAACATGACAAATCCAATATTTATTTGTTTGTCTACTTACTACTTACTTACTTACTTCTTACTTATTTACTTGTTTTATTTAAAATCCAACCCAGGTCTTTTTCATTCGTGGTACTAAAACGGATACATATCTGATGTGTTTCAAAGCATCCTCAGTCTAAACAGTCGTGTCACATTTCATTCAACTCTTACGTCAGTGAGGTGGGGGTAAGTGGATCGATCCATGCTTTGATAATATTGATGCCAACCTCGTGCAGTTTTAATTTTTGAACTGCCTGTTTTCAGCTACAGAACAGAAGTCCAGTTGCTTCAGCTTTGTTCTTTCAATATCTCATGTCCTGGAAGACAGAGCATTGACAGCAACAGAGGATGGCAACGTTGTTGTCTGACTAACGAGATGGGATCAATACTTGAATATTTTTCACTTTCACTACGTCGCTGTTGTTCCAGAAATGCAGTGTTTCACTGTAGGAGCCAGCAAGAGGCAAGATCAAATGCAAACGCTGGACAAAACAATCAGGTCAGACAATAATTTAATCGACTCTGATGCACATCAACTTCAGAATTGATACACACATGCTTTTTTACTTCTGTTAACACAGCCGGTGATGTCATGTCTTCTGCACACTTCTTTGCTTCAGGGCCATAGAAAGTTCACACTGGAGTCTGTTGACAGCCACACTTAAAATATAATGTGAACAACCTCACAAAAAAATCATACTTGAACAAAAAACTATTTCCGTGTATCAGCTTTTGAAATGCAGCAGATTTGACCGTCAAAGTGCATTTATTAAGGAAAAGTTAGATTGAGACACACTTTTACTATAATTTCACGCAAACAAACAATTGTTTTTAAGTGTTAATCTTGTTAAATTCTTGTTAATGTCCTTCTGTGCACGCCCCCGCGGCCTCCATTTGGCAGCCAATCGATTTTTGGCACAACACCGGCCCACATTTCCACATTCGGCCCACATTTCTGGATTGTCAGCGGTGACGCAAAACAAACGCGACGCGTCAGTTGGGACACATAATAGATGCGATGTATACGGCAAAGCAACGTTTTTATGGATTTTTCCACTTTATTAGATATATTTGGACTGATGCGACTTATAGGGCGGTGCAACGTGTACGGCGGAAAATATGGTACATATGATGCATATCAGTCCAGACAAAATCACACTGTATTGCAGTTTATAATAAATACATGACAGCGGTCCTCTTAGTTAACTTGTCATGGTGGGGTGCTCATCCATGATTTTTGTTGACTGGGGAAGGAGGCATGTCTGAACGCAGATTGTACTAACAGTTTTTGAGCGCTTGCGGGTGACGGACAGCATGAGGGAAGAGGCAACTTGAGTGCTGCCTTTATCTTTATAGCTAGAGAGCCTGTATTTCTCGCCGCTAGCTTAGTGCTATGTCAGTGCCGTGTGTGTGTGTGTGTGTGGGGTGGGGGGGGGTTTGGTTTAGTAGGCAGGGTGCTCAGTTCTGTTGATGGGGCGGGGCACCCCACTTGCATAAAGGTAGGGGAAACACTGCATGATACAAACCATAAGGGTTGATCCAAATATACAAATTTTGGGGCAGTGTCCACTGAGTTATCTAGATTTTTAAGACGGGTCTTTGCTGGTTAGACTCATGGTTGACTCAAGTGTATCACTACGGTTAGCTGGCAAAAATCAGTCTGTTACACTTTGTGCACCGATTTTCAATCATAGTTTAACAGTTTTCCCTTAAAGTATTTGAGGTGTCTCAACGCACAATTTCTAATCAACACCTGCACAGCCAATCAGAAACCTGCATTTGCTGTGGTCATGACCAATAGTTTCTTAATGGTTTAGATGACAATAGATGTAATGTGGTTGAGGTTGGTGTTTGTACAGTAGTAGATGATGGAGATGCTAAATGGCCATTACTGTAGTGTGTGTTGTTACATAACCACAGCTGACTCACTGAGATGCCAAATTGTTTCCTGTCAATGTGTGCGTGACTGCGTGCCCATTTGTATTCGTGTGTGTGTGTGTGAATGAGAACCATGTTTTACTTGATTACTTGTAAAACCAGCTGCTAGGTGTGACTTCAGCTTTCCAACAGGAAGGATGCACAGACCCATTAGAGGAGACGGGGGAAAGACCTAATTGACCAACAACAGGACATCAGAGTTGACACGTAGTGGTTTCCATCCTGGACCAGTTTCCCATACGCCCTGCACTTTGTGCCACATACAACCACTGCAAACACATTTTTAGTTTAAGAGCTTGTTTGCAGTCGTTTATTCCATAAGCCAGCCAGTCATAAACTATGTTCTAGCTCCAACATTTTTCAGTCAGGTCATCTGGACAGTTTCTTTTTTTTTTTGTGCTGAAACGTTTTGCCTTCG
>NC_056503.1:12068785-12074553 GCF_014905685.2 Nematolebias whitei
GAAACGTTTCGCCTTCGATCCAGAGGGCTTCATCAGTCAAGGAAACATGAAAAGAGGGCCGGTAATGGAGGAGGGGGCGTACCAAAGAGACCATCTTATCACAAACAGAACTGGTTTGTTCCACTTTGGAGTAAGCTGTTGGAGGAAGAATCAGTTTTTTGTTGTGTGTTTCCTTGACTGATGAAGCCTTCCGGATCGAAGGCGAAACGTTTCAGCACAAAAAAAGAAACTGTCCAGATGACCTGACTGAAAAATGTTGGATTGTATACCTGGATTATTGAGCATGGACTTTATGTTCTAGCTCCATCTTTCTGATTCAGACACATTTATTCTTAAAAACCGTTGTGCACTACGTGCTGCTTTGCTACAGCTCCTCCTGATGGACACACTCACCCACAGAGGCTTCGGATTGTATAAAATGATCTGCAATTTTAATTTCATGGCCAGGGCTTAGATCATGTGGCGTTCTGGATGTCATGGCTGATTTATGCTACCCATCCCCTCACTGTCTTCATCCTTATTTCCTCCTCACGTCCGTAGTTCCATGACAGCTGTTTAATAATGGATGGCACCAGCTGTGTAAAATGCCAGTCGCAGTGAATTGTCCTTTTCAGAGAGCTAATGTTGACAAATGACTTCTGAGCATAAGGCATTTGAGCACGCCATTAAACTTTTGAAATGTTTTTTGTGTGTGTGTGTAACTGATTTAGCTTGTTTGTCTGAGTCCCTATATAATTCGTTAATGGGGTGCTATTAACCTTTATTGACCTCTTTTCAATCTTTTGTTTATTTCAAATGCCATCACATATCAGCGGTAATGTTAGCCTAAAGAACAATCTCTCAGAAATGCATGCTGGCACTGAGAGATCACATTTGCCGCTGCACAGTGAGTCAAGGAAGAAGATAAAAGTAATTTGCAGAACACTGTCTAAGGTTGAAGGGTATAATTGGCTGCTTAACTACAGATTTTATTACACATGCACCCGTACACACACACGCGCAGAGCGCCCTGAGGCATGTTTTGTCTTTCCCTGCTGTTAATGAATGAACAGTGTTAAAGAGATAACGCTAAACTGGACTCATTAAATTGAGTCTTTGTGTTGTCTGTGTGAGTGAATCCAAAAAAAAAGAAGGAAGTGTGCGATCGAGTGAGGATTAAATAATAGTTTCTACAGGTTGATGAGCTGCTAAATTACCTTGTCATGGAAAATCACATTAGCACTGTAAAAGGTACTGGATTAAACGTCAGCATAACCTGATCAGGAAGTGCACAACATGTGTGTGCAGCTTCTTGCGCACACACATGAGTTTGTGGATACGCTCTGTCAATGCTGCGAGCTCTCATCTCACGCTTTCTGTCTTGCAGACTCTTGGGGAGTTCTTCTCACTGCTCCATTTACTTTGCCATGCTGTGTGTGTGTGTGTGTGTGTGTGTTATCATCCTTGTTTTATTGTTCAGCATTTGCTTATTAAACTTATTTGCGACCTCTTCTGCCTCCTCCCTTGATACATTTTCCTCCACTTGTGTTTTCTTCCTCCTACCTTCTGCTAATTTTAGCTTTTCATCGCTTTTGTTTTGTTCTCAAACTCATTTGTTGTCATTATTATTAGTTTATATTTTTTCTAATTCTTTTTCTATTCCCATATTTTGTCATTGTTCTTTTTCCGTCCTTGATCCTGTTCAGGGTTTTGGGGTCTGGTGTCTGTCATAGACACTAGTGGGAGGAGAGGAGGTGTGACTTTAGTGTCATTTACCAGCTGACAACATAAACATGCAAAACACCAGAAATCACTTCTCGTTTAACTTGGTGCCTGTGATGAATCATATTCAGCTCACTCTGACTTTAATTATCAAATTTAAATATTTGGAATGAAATGACTGTTTTGTTTATATTGGTCACATTTAGATAAGTTTGGTCGTTGAATCTGATCGGGGCGTTCGGCTGATGCTTTGTATGTCGCTTGACAAACTCCACCTACCTGGCTAGCTGCCTTGTCACCTGAGCTGCAAATGGTGCACAGGCAGTAAGTACAGTATATTACATCATAAAGTTACAGTATATTCTATTTAAAGATTATCTTCTGTGTAAAAACTTGTGAAACTCTGCTGCCCACGGATACTTCATTGTGCTTCATAAACTTTGAGAGGTTGTCGTCTTACCTTGCATCTCTGCAGAGCCGGCCCATGGTCAAGGTAGTTCGGTATAGGTGAATGCTAAATGCACCAGACATCCAGGAGGTTCAACAAATTTAAAAACTAGCTAAGTAACTAGGAATTGTGAAGTAAATTTCACTATTCTTATTAAAACTAAAATATATTTTTATGTCCAAATATAAAATAAGCCCTACACTACTTAAGCAACATAGCAAAGAATATTACTACTACTACTACTACATACTGCTACTATTAATAACAATAATACTTTGCTTACCTCGCCCCATCCTTCCCCAATACTTAGACTATACCTGCTTCTGTGCCACCCCCCCCCCCCCCCACACACACACACACACACTTCTACCTCACTGCTCCGATGTTCATGTGAGCCCAAAATGCACAAAAACTGTCTAAACAACCAGGAAAGGAGGGAAAGACAAGTAGAGAAGGGAAACCATGACACACAGATACTTTGTACAGTAAAAACAAACAAGTCAACAAGAAATGATTCCTTTGCTGCAGAACAGCTGAACCTTCAGCTAAATGCTGTTTGCTAATCAATAAAAATTGTAGAAATTTTAACACCAGCTGATGTTCTTCAGCAGCCTGAGCTGAGATGAAAACTTGTCCTGTAGGAACATTTCTCAGGAAGTTTAAGATTAAATCTATTCAGCAGGTGTTTCGCATTTGTCTACTTTTTATTTCTTTTGTTTTCTCTACTTGGCTATTTTTCTTTTTCTGTTTTTTAATGTTCAGTCAAAATGTTTTTGTCCTCTTCTACGTCTTTATATACTAAAACTGTGAGCTCAATTGTTGGTTCTGTTAGTTCATATAACAATGTTCAGTCAGGTCATCTGGACGGTTTCTTTTGTTGCCGAGATGTTTTGTCCTTCATCCGAAGGACTTCATCAGTCTGAGGAGCCCACTAAACCAAACTGAATCCCACAAACGGCTCACTCCCAGAGTGGAAAAAACCAGAGACCCCATCATAACCCTCAAGTTTATTAAATAATTTTCTTCAGTTTGTCTCTAATGCAATGGAGGTTCTTCCCCAGAAAATTTTGAATAAAGTAGATGTGAGTTCCTGCATTTCTGTGTATTTTAACGGGTAGTTAACATCTACATGCTTGTGTGTGTGTGTGTGTGTGTTTGTGTGTATATATATATATATATATATAAATTTTATTTATTTTTTTGTGGACCCCCAAGCGCTGGCTCACGGACCTCTGTGGGGCCGGGGACCCCAGTTTGAGAACCTTTGGTCTAAAACACGTATGTCAAACTCGAGGCTCACAGACCAAATCTGGCCCTTGTAAACATTTTATTTGCTTCTCCCCTCCTCCCCCCCATTATTTTTAATGTAGCTCTTTAATTAAATACTAAAAATAAAAAATTAATAAAATCATAAATGTTGTCCTTAGATCTAATTACGCTATTACATCTGCTTTTATAATCCCTGATGGGTTTTATTTAACTCTTGTACTTTTAATTGTAAATATAGAGAAGTTAACTTCAACCATTTAACATTTCCTTCAAATAAATAAATGAATAAGAAGAAACATTCTGGGTTAAACAACAATTCATATACAGTATATACTTCAAATATCTTTAATAATGTTCTATTTAGTAAATGTGGTCATGTAGTTAAGTTGTATTTTCTATTTGTATCTGTACTTGATATAGGAAAATTACGATGTGATAAGAATATTTTACCTGTAATATGCAAATAATATTAGCAGACATCTTGGTATCAGTTTGACATCACACTGGCTACATGCAGATGTTGCTTCTTATTGTCATATTTTGTGCTGTTTCCTTTTAAAGCTGCATGAAAAATCTGGGTGAGTGCACTATGGATTTATTAGGAAGAAGCTGTAGTTTATTTTGTAATAGAACTAGTTGCACAACTTTCTCAAGCATATTTTGTTCTATTGGTAAGGTCATATACGCTTGTATTGTACTCAACAAGTACACTGTACTACAAACATTGTACATTTTATCTGGGTTTAGTTGACTTAGTTTAGATTAGAGTCACTGGTTACTTAGATTTATGAAGGCTACTTGTTCTGTTCTGCTCGTTCATTTCTCAGGGTAGCTAATTTGGCTTCCCCACTCGGCCTTCAATTGGCCAGCTATCTCAAACTTCTCCTGGTTGTTTATGTGAACGAGAAGCTCCGCTCCCCCCTTCCCCCATCGCTCCCCTCCCAAGGAAATCTGTGGATCTGTGTCAGAGTTTAGCCAGCTGATGGACACTGTGCCATCTTTACCAGGACTATGGAACTTTCTGGCAGCGTCCACAGACAACTGCCCTCATCGACCTCCTCATTCATAAATGTATAATGATGTCATCAGTATGTTGCTGTTTATGTACTGAGGTCATTTTCTTCAACTTTCACACTGTGTCGTGTTCAGGGCACAGTGCAAGATTTTTTTATTTTTTTATTTTTTTAGACATCCACTCCCCCTCATGTTTCTTTTCCTTATCTGAAATAAAAGGCTGTTCCTCTCAAGGCCAGCAGCCTCTGACACATCTGTCTCGCCTTGTTTGTTTGTTTATGTTTCTCTTGCAATATATTGCCAAAAGTATTTGCTCACCCATCCAAATGATCAGAATCAGGTGTTCCAATCACTTCCATGGCCACAGGTGTATAAAATGAAGCAGCTAGGCATGCAGACTGTTTTTACAAACATTTGTGAAAGTGGGTCGCTCTCGGGAGCTCAGTGGATTCCAGCGTGGAACTGATACGATGCCACCTATGCAACAAATCCAGTCGTGAAATTTCCTCGCTCCTAAATATTCCACAGTCAACTGTCAGCTGTATTATAAGAAAATGGAAGTGTTTGGGAATGACAGCAACTCAGCCATGTAAACTGATGGAGCGGGGTCAGCGGATGCTGAAGCGCTTAGTGCGAAGAGGTCACCAACTTTCTGCAGAGTCAATCACTACAGACCTCCAAACTTCATGTGGCTTTCAGATTAGCTCAAGAACAGTGAGCAGAGAGCTTCATGGAATGGGTTTCCATGGTCGAGCAGCTGCATCCAAGCCATACATCACCAAGTGCAATGCAAAGTGTCGGATGCAGTGGTGTAAAGCACGCCGCCACTGGACTAGAGCAGTGGAGGCAAGTTCTCAGGAGTGATGAATCGCGCTTCTCCATCTGGCAATCTGATGGATGAGTCTGGGTTTGACGGATGCCAGGAGAACAGTACTTGTCTGACTACACTGTGCCAAGTGTAAAGTTTGGTGGAGGGGGGATTAAGGTGTGAGGTTGTTTTTCAGGAGCTGGGCTTGGCCCCTTAGTTCCAGTGAAAGGAACTCTGACTGCTTCAGCATACCAAGACATTTTGGACAATTCCATGCTCCCAACTTTGTGGGAACAGTTTGGAACTGTCCCCTTCCTCTTCCAACACCAGTGCACAGTGTAAAGTCCATAAAGACATGGATGGCAGAGTCTGGTGTGGATGAACTTGACTGGCCTGCACAGAGTCCTGACCTCAACCTGATAGAACACCTTTGGGATGAATTAGAGCAGAGACTGAGAACCAGGCTTTCTATTCCAATATCGGTATGTGACCTCACAAATGTGCTTCTGGAAGAATGGTCAAAAATCC
>NC_056503.1:12074653-12075701 GCF_014905685.2 Nematolebias whitei
AATATTGACATTTGCCATCTCCACATCATTGCATTCAGTTTTTATTCACAATTTGTTCAGTGTCCCAACTTTTTTGGAATCTGGTTTGTATGATATTATTTCTATCTTAACATGTGATTCTTGACCTGCCATTGTGTATCTGTTCCTCTCAAACCCAGTCGGTCGAAGCAGATTGCCGCTTTTCCTGAGTCTGGTTCTGCTAAAGGTTTCTTCCTTATGAGGGAGTTTTTCCTTTCCACTGTCTCCTTCATGCTTGCTCAAGATGAGAGTTCTGTGATGAAGATAAATTCAAAGCAGTCTGCTCCTCAGATAAATAAGGTTAAATTATGAAAGTTTCTGTTAACTTATTATTTGTATATATGAATTTTTCTGTTCAGAGATGACTTCTGTTGTGACTCGGCACTATATAAATAAACTGAATTGAAATGAATTTAGTTTCAACTTGCAAAATGTTATTAGCTCAAGTGACATTTCATGGCTAGCCAGCAGTCCTTTATATGAATTAACTCACAATCTGAAGCAACTTCCTTAATCTGAGTTGTGAGACCAGGAATCCGCAACACATACACCAACAAAAAATGTCATGTTCAGTTTTCCTAACATGTTATTGTTCATTGATGTGAATAGTTCTTCAACTGTAGTGTAGGTTAGGAACAATGATGTATGTAGCATAACATCATGCACATCCTGCTGTAAATAAAGGCTTTTTAAAGGGCTCGTAAAGATCTTTTTAGCAGTGCAGTTATAGCCACCAAATACGATGCTGTCAGTGCAGACACATTTAATGAAGTTGTGGTCTTCAGTATTTGTTTCTGACCTTTGTGTACAGTACATGTTTATTTTAAGTCAATAAACTACAAGTGCTTGCCTTTTAATGAAGGGTACTTGGTCTCCATGTGGCAAAGCAGTTTCAAAGGTTTCGAATGCTTAACTGAATCACCGGTTTCCACATATTTCACAGAGCATGTGTGGAGCGTGTGATTCACCTGTTGCAACAAACCCATAATTTAAGTATGACTCTTGATATTTTCTGTTAAATGCAGCTTTT
>NC_056503.1:12075801-12077290 GCF_014905685.2 Nematolebias whitei
TCTTTATGTTTGAAGCCTGAAATGTGGCAAAAGGTTGAAAGGTTCAACGGGGCCGAATACTTTCTCAAGGCACTGTATCTGGTATTTCTTTCTTTTTGAGCAAAAAGTAGACAGGAAGTTATTTTTTTCTGCCAGACAACTAATGACCTCTTAGTTTGGGTGTGAGCCTTTTGATAGGGGTCTGAAATGGACCACAGGAGTTTTCAAACACTGTTTGATATTGCATTAGTGAAAACGCAACACAATGTCTCCAGCATAATTTGTATTTATTTATTTATTAATTCATTTTTTTTTAGTTGGAGAAAACATATCTGAGTAGATTACAACTTCAAAGGATTCTTCAGCAACTTTTAGTGCTTTTGATATTGGAGCCTTGATTGGCACTAAAACATCGCCAGGCTTTGATGTGCAGCTTTATGATCGGTGAAGAGCCTCACCCCTCACATTTTCCAGGATTCGAGCTTTAAAGGTTCAAATAGTTATATACTGAGGGTCATTCTGAGGTAGAGCAACATATGAGTGTAGTAGTTTTTCTGCTGTCATATGTGGCTTTGATCTGAAATGTACTTAATAAATATTGCATTTAATGTTCTCATTGCACACTTTAATGCATGCTGGATTTGTGTTTTGAAGCTTTTGCTCTGAGGTTGCCAGTTTATGACCCACACATTCACTGATATCAATGTTGACGTGAACATCTGAGGAAGTCTTGTCAGCCTTCGTATACGTTTGTGTAACACAGACATAAAGGGTGCAGCAGGTTTACATTCCAACTGTTTGTTTACTCTGTTGGTGAGCATGATATATCATATTCCACATGTGTCAATTTACACCGGTGTTTATGCACACTCTTATCTCCAGCTTCACACAGGAACTGAACCAACATAGAACCGGAAGCCTTATCGCTCTGAACGCCACTGTTGTGTTTAAACAGACATGCAGGGACTCATACACACATTCACCTTCCTATTCATTCAGAGCAATGAGAGAAAGCTCGGTGTTTACATTATCATCCGTTTGTCTGTTTAAGTCCACGTGCAATTGTGGTGATGCGTCTGCGTTGTCAGCTTAGTGGAACAAATTACGTAATAACAACAGAGTACACCTGGACATGTAATTGGTTTAAAGTCCGATTCAACGTGCAAAAGCATAATTGTGCATTGAGCTTCCATGGACGTGTTATTCATAAATATTATCCATCCATCCATTATCTTTACCCGCTTCTTCCTTTTTGGGTCAATTTTCACTCATGTGATTTGAGAAACTATAAAAAGTTGTAATATGAGTACAGGTCCTTCTCAAAAAACTAGCATATTGTGATAAAGGTCATTATTTTTCCATAATGTGATGATAAAAATGAAACTTTCATATATTTTAGATTCATTGCACACCAACTGAAATATTTCAGGTCTTTAATTGTTTTAATACTGATGATTATGGCATACAGCTCATGAAAACCCAAAATGCCTGTCCCAAAAAAATTAGCATA
>NC_056503.1:12077390-12079931 GCF_014905685.2 Nematolebias whitei
TTGGTGTTTTTTGTATTAAAAACACTTGTCTTTCATTGGTGGGATGAAATATGCTAATTTTTTGGGACAGGCATTTTGGGTTTTCATGAGCTGTATGCCATAATCATCAGTATTAAAACAATTAAAGACCTGAAATATTTCAGTTGGTGTGCAATGAATCTGAAATATATGAAAGTTTCATTTTTATCATTACATTATGGAAAATAATGACCTTTATCACAATATGCTAATTTTTTGAGAAGGACCTGTATATAAAGAGAAAACACTAGCTTTACTTCAAAACAAGCCCCCCCCCCCCAAAAAAAATAAAAATAAATAAAAACATTTTCTTGCACCATGGACTGCATGCAAGACGTTATTTCCACATACCAGAAGCAGGGGTACGAGTGTAAGGGGAAGTCACGCATATAACAAAACACAAAGTTCATCATATATAATTTAAATGTAAATATTATTGTATATTATTAAATTTCATTTTTTATTATTGTTGTTGTTATAATTATATAATTTTCATAATATAATGCACCTCACCATAACACAGACTCAGTGGGAGCCCTGAGCTTGTTTCCCTGAAACGAGATGGCCCCATCTGGGGATGATAGACACTGAAACCCGAAGTCTGTTGCTTAAGTCCAGTCTACACTGCAATCTTGTTTTGGTTGCCATCATTGCAGGAAATCCAGACTCACAAATATTTAAAATAGAAGCATGTTTTTCAGCGCTTTTTTGGCGAACTCATGATATTCCACCTTGATTTTAATCCAGAATGTAAGAAGATTTAAGGTTGTCTCAAACATACTTTTAATGCCACTATCTTTTGCTATTTCAAGCTTCTGATCTTCAAGCACAGGCAAGCTATTCGCCTGGCTTGCTCACAAATATGTTGCGGATCCACTTCTTCCCAGTTCGGGAGTCTCTTGTTGTTGAGAAGTGGCGATCAAACTCTTGAAAGCTGAGACATTTGATTGTGCACCAGCTGGGTGAACAAAGACCAAGAGTCATCCATCCATTATCTTTTACCCGCTTCTTCCTTTCCTGGTCACAGGGCTATCCAGCTGTGTGAGAGGTGGGGGACACCCTGGACAGATCTCCAGTCCATCACAGAAACACATAGAGACAAATGAGACAAACAACCATTCACTCTCTCATTAACACCTAAGGACAATTTAGAGTTACCAATCAGCCTAACATGAAGGTTTTGGTGTGTGGGAGGAAACCAGAGTACCCATAGAAGGCCGTTGGATGCAACAAGAGAACATGCAAACTCCACCAAGAAAGGTCCCTGGCCAGGATTTGATTCGGCAACCTTCTCTCTGAGAGGAAGCAGCTCTACCAACTGAGGCACTGTGCTGCCAAGGCCAAGGTTCAATCTCTTCCAAACCCTGCTAATGTTTGAAACATGTCAATAATCCCTGCTTTCATTCTCCGTTCCCATAATTCCAGTTTGGCTTTGAATGCAGCGACTTTATCTATCGACTTGAAGAGCGTTGATGGTTTCCCCTGAAGTGACAGATTGAGTTTGTTCAGCAGGCTGAAAATGTCACACAACTAAACAAGCTTTGCAACCCATACTGTGCTACTGAAATGTGCTGCCAGCACTCTTTTTCTGCAAGAAGTCTCTGGAGTGGCTCTCACATCAATTTACCTCTAGAAAGCCATCTCTCTTATGTGTACAAGAGAAGACATCTGTGCTCTGCATCCATGTCCTGACAAAGCTGCACGAACACATGTGAGTTCAGGACATGTACTTTGATGTGGTTCATTTTAGTTACATTTAGTTACAGTTTCATAACAGAGCACTTCGCTCTCAGACTGCAGGTTTATTTGTTGTTCCTAGAGTTTCCAAAAGCAGAATAGGAGGAAGATCTTTCAGTTATCAGGCTCCTCTCTTGTGGAACCAACGTCCAGTTTTTGTCCGTGAGGCTGACACATTGTCCAGTTTTAAGACTGGGATTAAGACTTTCTTTTTGGATAAATTCTATAGTTAGGGTTGGCTTGTTATGCTGCTATAGGCTTAGATTACTGGAGGACAAATTGACCACATTTCCTTAAATGAATTGTAAAATGGAATAGTTTTCATGCAAACCAGATTCCAAAAAAGTTGGGACACTAAACAAATTGTGAATAAAAACTGAATGCAATGATGTGGAGGTGCCAACATCTAATATTTTATTCAGAATAGACCATAAATCAAAGATCAAAAGTTTAAACTGAGAGAATGTATCATTTTAAGGGAAAAATCTGTTGTTTCCAAATTTCATGGCATCAACAAATCCCAAAAAAGTTGGGACAAGTCCATTTTTACCACTGTGTGGCATCCCCCCTTCTTCTTACAACACTCAACAGACGTCTGGGGACAGAGGAGACCAGTTTCTCAAGTTTAGAAATAGGAATGCTCTCCCATTCATGTCTAATACAGGCCTCTAACTGTTCAATCGTCTTGGGCCTTCTTTGTCGCACCTTCCTCTTTATGATGCGCCAAATGTTCTCTATAGGTGAAAGATCTGGACTGCAGGCTGGCCATTTCAGTACCCGGATCCT
>NC_056503.1:12080031-12082362 GCF_014905685.2 Nematolebias whitei
GCTTGAGGTCCAGTGTCAAGTTTCCACAGTCACTGGGGTGTCATGTCATCTGCTGGTGTTGGTCCACTGTGTTTTATCAAGCGCAGGGTCAATGCAGCTAGCTATCAGGAGATTTTGGAGCACTTCATGCTTCTATCACCTGGCTTGCTCACAAATATGTTGCGGATCCACTTCTTCCCAGTTCGGGAGTCTCTTGTTGTTGAGAAGTGGCGATCAAACTCTTGAAAGCTGAGACATTTGATTGTGCACCAACTGGGTGAACAAAAAGACCAAGAGTCATCCATCCATTATATTTTACCCACTTCTTCCTTTCCTGGTCACAGGGGTATCCAGCTGTGTGAGAGGTGGGGTACACCCTGGACAGATCTCCAGTCCATCACAGAGACACATAGAGACAAATGAGACAAACAACCATTCACTCTCTCATTAACACCTAAGGACAGTTTAGAGTTACCAATCAGCCTAACATGAAGGTTTTGGTGTGTGGGAGGAAACCAGAGTACCCATAGAAGGCCGTTGGATGCAACAAGAGAACATGCAAACTCCACCAAGAAAGGTCCCCGGCCAGGATTCGATTCGGCAACCTTCTCTCTGAGAGGAAGCAGCTCTACCAACTGAGGCACTGTGCTGCCCAGGCCAAGGTTCAATCTCTTCCAAAACCCTGCTAATGTTTGAAACATGTCAATAATCCCTGCTTTCATTCTCCGTTCCCATAATTCCAGTTTGGCTTTGAATGCAGAGACTTTTTCTATCGACTTGAAGAGCGTTGATGGTTTCCCCTGAAGTGACGGATTGAGTTTGTTCAGCAGGCTGAAAATGTAACACAACTAAACAAGCTTTGCAACCCATACTGTGCTACTGAAATGTGCTGCCAGCACTCTTTTTCTGCAAGAAATCTCTGGAGCGGCTCTCACATCAATCTACCTCTAGAAAGCCATCTCACTTATGTGTACAAGAGAAGACATCTGTGCTCTGCATCCATGTCCTGACAAAGCTGCTCGAACACATGTGAGTTCAGGACATGTACTTTGATGTGGTTCATTTTAGTTACATTTAGTTACAGTTTCATAACAGAGCACTTTGCTCTCAGACTGCAGGTTTATTTGTTGTTCCTAGAGTTTCCAAAAGCAGAATGGGAGGAAGATCTTTCAGTTATCAGGCTCCTCTCTTGTGGAACCAACTTCCAGTTTCTGTCCGTGAGGCTGACACATTGTCCAGTTTTAAGACTGGGATTAAGAGTTTCCTTTGGGATAAATCCTATAGTTAGGGTTGGCTTCTTATGCTGCTATAGGTTTAGACTACTGGAGGACAAACTGACCACATTTCCTTAAATGAATTGTAAAATTGAATAGTTTTCATACTTTGTATGATATTATTTCTATCTTAACATGTGATTCTTGACCTGCCATTGTGTATCTGTTCCTCTCAAACCCAATCGGTCAAAGCAGATGACCGCTTGTCCTGAGTCTGGTTCTGCTAAAGGTTTCTTCCTTATGAGGGAGTTTTTCCTTTCCACTGTCTCCTTCATGCTTGCTCAAGAGGAGAGTTCTGTGATGAAGTTAAATTCAAAGCAGTCTGCTCCTCAGATAAATAAGGTTAAATTATGAAAGTTTCTGTTAACTTATTATTTGTATATATGAATGTTTCTGTTCAGAGATGACTTCTGTTGTGACTCGGCACTATATAAATGAACTGAATTGAAATTAATTTAGTTACAACTTGCAAAATGTTATTAGCTCAAGTGATATTTCATGGCTAGCCAGCAGTCCTTTATATGAATTAACTCACAATCTGAAGCAACTTCCTTAATCTGAGTTGAGACCAGGAATCTGCCCAGTCATGGCAGCCAACACATACACCAACAAAAAATGTCATGTTCAGTTTTCCTAACATGTTATTGTTCATTGATATGAATTGTTCTTCAACTGTAGTGTATGTTAGGAACAATGATGTATGTAGCATAACATCATGCACATCCTGCTGTAAATAAAGGCTTTTTAAAGGGCTCGTAAAGATCTTTTTAGCAGTGCAGTTAGCCACCAAATACGATGCTGTCAGTGCAGACACATTTAATGAAGTTGTGGTCTTCAGTATTTGTTTCTGACCTTTGTGTACATGTTTATTTTAAGTCAATAAACTACTAGTGCTTGTCTTTTAATGAAGGGTGCTTGGTCTCCATGTGGCAAAGCAGTTTCAAAGGTTTCGAATGCTTAACTGAATCACCGGTTTCCACATATTTCACAGAGCATGTGTGGAGCGTGTGATTCACCTGTTGCAACAAACACATAATTTAAGTATGACTCTTGATATTTTCTGTTAAATGCAGCTTTT
>NC_056503.1:12082462-12086706 GCF_014905685.2 Nematolebias whitei
TGTGTGTGTGTGTGTGTGAGTGTGTGTGAGGGTTTAATTGTGTGAGTGAGAGTGATTACATGTCCAGATTGTGTGTTGATTTCATTTGAGCAGGTAACAACAGGCCTAGTTTTAATCACGAGCGTTAGATCGATGTGCTCTTACTCCTAAACACGACTGTGCCTGTGTGAATCCAACATGATTAAAGTGAAACATTTTTTGCACAGAACTAACTTGTTTTAGAGTGTTCCTGTGGTGTGTGTGCATGTCACGAGGGCTCACTCTGCTACACAACTGTGTGTGTGTTGCTGTGTTTGTCAGTGCTCTATCTGCAACCAGTCCTTCACAGAATTCAGATTATGAACTGTGCACAGTTCTGATTATTTCTCTGTGTGCCTTGCGGCTGTTAGCCAACACTGGTCAATACAGTCTGACGTTCTGCTGTCCTGAAATAACCTTTTACAATGTGTACAGAATAGGCAGCCTCACGGTTAACAGGGATGTTGCAGCATTTTATAGCCGAGCACGCTCACAGAACCAAGAATCAACCTGTAGATCTACCGCAGCTTGAAATATGCATCAAAACACACTCACTTCACAGTTCACATATAAAAATATACCATTGTGATGCACCATAAAATGTACCATTCTGTTAAAAATTCTTATTTTACTTTATATTAGAGCTTGAATTTATTGACTTTCCCCAGATTTATCACCGTCTCAGGCAATATCAGCCTCTGGAGGCCATATATTAAACTAAAATGTTTTTACAAATATATAAAATATCTTGTCATATCCTATTGAGACGCAAAGGGTTTGCTTTTATTATAAGGCACAAAACACTAAATCATCCTCTGCAGAGCATAAACCCAGGTCTGTATGTAGAACAGCGCAGCCGCAGGACTCGGGGCTGATGGACTATCATTAGTCACTTCTAATCCAGCAGCTGAGCAGCAACATGTTAATTGTTCTGTTTCCAGCAGTAGCACCTCAGAGAGTCACAGGGTTTCCTTCTGCAGCTGTTTGCTGATAAATCTGAAAATTGATTAAATGTTTACATCATTGAAGATCTGCTGTGTAAGTCTTCGTGCAGAATAAGTCAATATTTTTCTCTCATGAATTTACCCTGCTGTGTGGTGAAATACTTTGTTTTTGTAACACAAGCTGATAAAAACTATGCTAACAATTTTTTGACAAAAGCAACTACAGTATATTATGATTGGCTGCCTGAAAAGACAAAGCAAATAACAGCCCACAAAATAAATTATTTTAATTATTAATTATTCTTTAAAAAAAAGGCATTATTCCAAAACCCAAGTGGAAGCTTGAGTCTACCGTATTTTTCGGCCTATAAGCCGCAGTTTTTTGCATAATTTGCATGCCCTGCGACTTATACACTGAAGCAACGTATTTATGGATTTCCCCCATATTCATAAACGAATTTTTGCTGAGATATGACCGTTTTCATTCATTCTGACTGAAAATAGTGAACACTACCATTTACAGCTGCTAGATGGCACTCGAGTAGTATGGCATGCCGTTGTGTCATGTAATAGGTAAAAGTGATCATTATTGACACAATCGGCTTGCCATACAATCCACCTTTGTCTGCCTGGAGCAACCGTCAAATCAACTTGATTTCTCTGCTCCGCCCCGGTGAAATGCAGCTAATTTGACCATTAAAGTGCATTTATTAAATAAAAATTCAACTAAGACACAACTTTTACTATAAAGTTGAGCAAGCAAATAATTATTTTAAGTGTTAATCTTGTTAAGTTCTTGTTAAAATCCTCCCGTGCACGCTCCCACTGCCGCCATTTGGCAGCCAATCGATTTTTGGCACAACACCAGCTCACATTTCCAGGTTGTCAGCGGTGACACATAACAGATGCGACGTATACGGCAAAGCGACATATTTATGTATTTTTCCTCTTTATTAGATATATTTGGACTGATGAGACTTATAGGGCGGTGAGATGTACAGTACATATACTGAAACGGTCGAACTACCTGAGCTACATCTATAGTAACATCATGACATATGAGTTAATGAGAAAATATCTAAAGAACATTAAAACACCAACAAACATTTTCCCCCAAGTTTTAATAAACATTTAAATTACATTGGGAAAAGTAGGAGTAAATAAGATCATGTGACATTCTTTTTTGAGTAAACAATTTATGATCTTAGATTGTTGTGGTTGGTAAGGTTGGACCCAAATGCAGGCAAGCACGAATAGCTCCTAGTAAAATAAAACATATTTATTTTAACAAAAACAAATGGCTGACATGGCAGCAACAACTTACAAAAAACTAAAGAATGGAAAACTCAGGGAGGCACGAGGAGGACCGAGACAATTGGGGAAACCACTGCAATGAGCGGCTGGTGAGGTGATGACAAGACACACTTTATATAATAAACTCAGTAAGAGTGAACGTTGGAACACCTGGGCTGAAAACTGATTGTGGACAGGTGAGGGTGGCAGACTGACTGGGAAAACACTGTGGGGGTTTCCTGGGGGTAAATGGAAGAGGCCATGAGAAACATTGGGAAACAAAACAAGACCTAAACCAGAATACTCAAAATAAAACCTTAACACTGAAATACAAAAACTCAAAAGATCTAAACTAAACGGGAAAACACAACAGACGCCAAGCAACAAAAATAAACCATGAAAGGAATACCAAGATCATCATCATCATCATCTTCTTTTTTTGACTTTTTCCTCTTCAGGCGTCGCCACAGCGAGTCATCCTCCTCCATCTCTGTCCTCTGCATCCTCTGTCCTCACTCCATCTACCTCCATGTCCTCTCTAACTGCATCCATGTATCTCCTCTTTGTCTTTTTCCTGGCAGCTGCATTTCTAAAATCCTTCTACCAGTATACCCACTGTCCCTCCTCTGGACATGTCCAAACCATCTCAGTCGGTCTCTCTAACTTTATCTCCCAGTTGTTCAACCTGTTCTGTTCCTCTGATGAGCTCATTCCTAATATTATCATCCTTGTCACTCCTAAGGAGAACCTCAACATCTTCATTTATGTCACTTCCAGTTCTTTCTCCCGTCTTTTTGTCCATGTCTCTGTCTCCAGACCATACAACATAGCTGGTCTCACCACTGTCTTGTAAACTTTTCCTTTGACCTTTGCTGACACCTTTTGTCCCAGATTACTCCTGAAACTTTTCTCCTCCACTCCATCCTGCCTGGACTCTTTTTAACCTTTTTACCACATTCTCTATGAACAGTGGACCCCAAGTACTTGAAGTCCTGCACCTTTGTGACCTGCTCCTTGTAGCCTCACTGTTCCACCGACCTCCCTCTCATTCACCCAGATATTTTTATAGAAACAGATTTAACTGAATTCATCAGGTTGCATGATTAAAAATGCAAATGTTTTCCAGCTGCAGAACTCCTAAAGAGAGTATATTGTTTCGTATTCATGTTGCATCTCCAGGAGAGGCTGGACATCAAATAACTGTGGTTGCTTCTTAAATTAAGACACCCAGCAAGACAGTGTGAGAAGTGCCTTCTAATAAGTTTCATCTTTATTGAATAACTCTGTAACATCCTGCCAGATATTTGGGAATTACTACATTCTGATGTGCAGCCTTCATTAACCCCCACATACTGCATTACGAAAGATAAGGGCATGAAATGTACAAATGCTGATAAATTAGTCTTCAAAACTTATTAGAGAAAAACAAACATTAAGCTAAACAAGATGCTGTATACAGTGCCACAGCACATTTTACTGTGCATCAATTGATTACTTTTAATGGTGACATTGAAGCCATACAAAACTTAATTTAGTTAAAAGACATCGAAACATCTCTTATCACTGCATACGGTGTGTATTTATAGCATCCACAATTATTCAAAGTTTAACAAAATACAAGTATCAAAACAACAAATAATCCAGAAGTGAAAATAAACAACATATTTGGGTTTTTTTTTATGTTAATTTCATGTTAAATCAACATTTTACATCTTCTAATGAAGGTTGGTAGAATGTTATGTTTGTAATAACAAGTAAAAAAAAAAAACATATACCGGTGCTTTGTGTGTTTACGCATCATTGATGCTTTTAGTTCATGCTATGGTTTCACTACAGACATCTTCGTCTTCACTGAGACACTAAGACCATTGAGTTGTTCTTTAAAAAAAATCAATACAGACTTGAAAAATAATGACAGATGCCTGAAAAGCAATCTAATTGCCCATGTCTCTGTGTATGTGTATGAGTGTTCTTTTGTTGTATTAGCAA
>NC_056503.1:12086806-12087908 GCF_014905685.2 Nematolebias whitei
CCATGTCTCTGTGTATGTGTATGAGTGTTCTTTTGTTGTATTAGCAAAATTTCTTATGAAACAATGGTGGATTTTAATGAAATTCTTAAAGTAATTTTTGGATGAAGGTACATTATTTTTTGTAGTCAACCCAGTTCAAGAGATCTGCCACAAATGATCAGCTTTAGCAAAACCAAAACTAATAAGTCAGTCAGTTTTACAGATATTGAGCTAAAAGTCCTCCTCAACACATACTTTTGGGGGAACAGAACAGGTATGTTTAAATAGAAGAACTGATATGGGATGCATATAATTTTGTTATTATTTCCTTTTTTTTCTTCTTGTGTTCAGCATTTTATTTGGCTGCAACTACTGTATGTCCATCCATCCATCCATCCATCCATCCATTTTTCTTCTGCTTATCCGGGGTCGGGTTGCAGGGGTAGGAACGTAGATCGACTGGTAAATTGAAAGCTTCGGCTTTTGACTCAGCTGTCTCTTCACCACGACAGACCGACACGACAGCACCCGCTTCACTTCAGATGCTACTCCTATCGATCTCTCGCTCCATTTTTCCCTCATTCGTGAACAAGACCCAACAATAATAACAATACTTGAACTCCTCCACCTGGGGCAGGACCTCCTCTCTGACCCGGAGAGGGCACTCTACCCTTTTCTGGCTTAAGACCATGGCATCGGATTTGGAGGAGCTGATCCTCATTCAATTCAATTCAAAAATATTTTATTAACCCCAAAGGGAAATTATTTGTTGTAACTCGTTATCCTCATTTCATTAAGAGATGTTATAGATACTGATGGCTGTAGACAGGAAGGATCTCTTTTAAAGGTCCTTCCCACAGTGGATCCTAAGAAACTGGCTGCAGATGCCTTCCGATCCGTCCACCCAGACTCGACTGGCCTCTCAGTTCCCCCGGGCTGTAGGACTGCCTGAATGCTGAGCTGAACTCCTCCCAGAACAATGGCCACTCCTCCCAGCAGTCTGCCGAGCTCCTCGTCACTGTGGACAGCCAACTGTAGGTGCCGAGGGCTGATCCTGTCTTTCCGCTGTCATGACCTACATGTATGTTTTCTGCTAGTTCCAGTATCTCAGTGGTCAGGCACT
>NC_056503.1:12088008-12114776 GCF_014905685.2 Nematolebias whitei
AAAAAATCAAAATAAAACTTTTTATTCTCTGTATGTTGCTGGGCACCAAATGGTCCAAGGTCCAGAGCTGGTCCTCGACCTGGTGGATAGGGGACTTTGCTTTAAAAAAAATTGCCACCACTGCAAAAGTTCAGAGTTTTAGCATTGAGAAATTGCAAGATAAAAAATGCATAAAAATATTCATTAAATTATTTGTTTTTTTACTGGTATTCAGTGTGGGCTTCCAGGGAAATGGTACCTTTCTCTGCAAGAGGCAGGATGGGTCCATCCATAGCTTAATTTGTAAACAGATTGATGCTGGCAGCGGCGGGGTTGGGGACAGGGGTTCTGGGGGTCCTCCCCCAGAAAATTTTGTATAAAGTAAATGCAATTTCCTGCATTTTGGTGTATTTTAACAGGTTCTTAAATATCTATGTTTACCTACTTTTGTAAACACTCTGCTTCTGTCAAGCATCCTACCTGACCCCACTTACTTGACGGTTCCGAGCCGACCCTTCTCCGCTGAATTCACTGTCCCACTCCACTTGAAACCTCCATGCACCTCCTCCGTCCAGTCATGGTGGCGTCCTGTGGTCTCCTGCCCACGTACGACTGTCTGGTTAGCTCGGCACTCACCCCACCACTCTTATAGGGGCGGAGATTTTTTTAAGGTAGACACAGAAATGCTATTTGAAGAGGCAGCTCGTATGTGGTATTAAGAAGTTGTCATCTGTTGTGTTTAAAATGAATGTTTATGTAATTATTTTCAGTTTACATATCCAATATAAATTTTATTCACTCAAAGCAGTTATATTTCTTCATAACTTTATTATTAGTAAGCCTGAGAGTTACCATATCCGAGCAAACAGTTGCCGGAACGCACCCTGTGAAAATAAGAACGTTTCCTGATCCTGTTCTGGCAGGATCCAGCTCAAATGAATCCCTTTGTCCATCACAAGGACATGGACATAGACAAGACGAGCACTATTCAGGCTCTCACATCAAGACAATTTATGCATGTGTGGAGCGAACATGCCACCTTGATACAAAAAGACACCACTCGTGACCTTCTTACTGTGAGGCAGCAGCTCTAACCACTGCCCCACGTGGTTTGGAAAACAACCCCTTGGTGAGATTTAAAGTTGACGACAACCTGCTGTCTTTCATCCAAAGGTTTTCACTCGTTTCATCTGGAAGTGGATGTGCTCACTATCTGAATTGATTCCAGTCACATATTGATCCATAAATGTAATCACTGTTGCCTTTGGGTCAGGCGTGTTGTACTGCAAGTTACTTTCTGCTGCAACAAGATCAAAAAGTGTTAAACATTAAGGAGAAGCTAATCTAACCCGCGACACATTCTTTAGAAAAGTAATTGTTAGTCATATACCAAATAAAGTGTTATTGCCATGCCCTCTCATCTGCAGTGTGTCAAAGTGGAACAAACAATTTAAATGTCTGAGTCAAACATTTTTGTAATTAAATTTTCAAAACTAAGGGCTCTTTTGATTTGCTTTTTATAGATGGATCACTCACACATAAGGAGTCATTCTCTATAATTGTGTTTTTTTTTACTGGATGAGCTGCAGAAACAGATGGAGGAGCAATAAGTTTCCACAGTGGGGACATGCAAAGTGATATAAATATGTTTATAGACTGTCTGGAATAAAAAGACGAAAAGTCTGGCTGCTGCTCTGCAGATGGTCTTATGGTAGAAGGCAATCAAGTTGGTCACATTTATTATCATTATGCAAAATTACATGTCTGTTGTGTGTGTGATTTTGAAGGGAGCATTGATTTGATAATGCTCTAGCAGTGAAGTTGCAGATTACAAATAATTTGCAAGCATGTCCAGGATAAAAAAAAAATAAAATCAGCATGAAAAATGTGAAAATGTGTTTAGTTTTAGAAAAGAGTCTGTGCTAGAAATAAAACAGTTTTCTTTCTGAAATAAGATATTTTTATAGTGAAGTTTGTATGTGAGTGTCAGTGGAAGAATGAGGCAACTACCATCAATAAAGACGTTGCAGCTTTTGACAATAAACATAACATTCTATCATTTAGATGTGCAACAAGAACTGAAACTGTCCACCTTAATTTCTTTAAGGGGTTTCAAACATTTGAGGATGTTAATAGAAAAATCAAAGCAGGTATGTTCTTGTTTTTAGTATTTGGTCCTGTGTTAATGCACCCTGATTTATTGTCTTATACACTACTCTTATTTTAACTGCATTTTTACTGTAGTTTATTGACGTCATTGTTTACTGTTGTCTGTACTTTATATGTTCTGTCTGGAGCAGGTCCCTCTTGTAAATGAGTCCTGGAAGCTCAATGAGTCTAGCCTGTATAAAGGTTGAATGAAAAAAAAAGTGCTGTTCTAATATAATTAGTAATTCAGTTTCAAAAGTCAGTGTAGAGTCAAATGTAATGAATGGATTCAGTCAGTATTTTGTTAATCTGACTGTGACTCAAGTTTTACATTGAGTGTTGCTCACCAGGACGGGGTGCGAGGAGCCCCGGAGCCTGTCAAAACGTACCTTGATGTTTGCAGAGGAGCTCCAAATGTCTTCCAACACTATTTGCATGAACTGAATAGGGAAGTGGTGGCGCAGAGGTTAGAGAAGGTGAGCTAGTGATCGGAAGGTCGTTGGTTCGATCCCCCAACATCAAAATGTGGGTGGGAAAGGTGAAGCAACCACACTTGCCTTCACCCTCATTTGACCCACTTTGGACCCTTGAGAAAAGCTCTTCCTCCACCATCTGCTCCCTCGGGTGTCCTAGAGAGCAGCTCTCTGCTCCACACAGAGGGCTGTGGCAGCTCAGTGGTCTGTGGTTGCTTCAGGAAGGACATCCGGTGTAAAAACAATCGCCAAGTCTTCATGCGAGTTAGTTCACTGTGGTGACCCCTGAAGAAGGGAGCAGCTGAAAGAAGAAAGATTTGTATTAATCAAATCTGTCTGGATGGAAATCTCAATTAAATACTAAAACATTTACTGTACACGCAATAAAAGACAGGAATTATTTTCAGCTGCAAGACTAATATGAGCACAAGTAAAAACAAAACTTTCCACTATTTTAGGTTTAATTTCTTATTTATAACACTGCCTCAGTAGAGGGCAAATGGTACTAATCTAGGACCATTAAATGTTCAGATTTAAGGGTTCAGTCCACACAAAAAGTACATGGTTTCTTAATGATCACGACCCTGTTTCTGAAAATGGGTTTGGCTAACTTGAAATCATGCAGTCGTGTTTTCTTAATCTCTATATTTCATCAAATGTAGTTTAAAGCTGCAGCAATGATGAAGTTGACTTTTTAAAACCTATCCTTTAAAAAAAAAAAAAATTTTGGGGGTGATTTTTCAGTCTGTCATAGTAAAATCAACATGAGAGAATGCCGTGTGGAAGACGATCCTTGAACGCACCCAGACACAAAAATACAAAGATAAAAGCAGTGTGAGTGAGCAAGGCCGCGAAGCTGCAATTGTTTTGAACTTGCGAGATGTAAGCGAGCAGCAGGGCTTCCCTTTCTTGTTATCTGCACGGCTGCACAATCTCAAATTTGGCAGCTGAATCAGTTATGTACAAATCAAACCGAGCCAAGCAAAATAGTTTGTATTTAGCATGCCATGAAGTGTCTGTCTGTCAAATCCTGTGGACTTTGCCTTCTGTCAACTTACTTCAATTTATGTCTTTTTTCCTTTTTACAGAAGCCCCTGGTGTTACACTGATCTTAAGCTTGTGTAGGACTTATCTTGACTACATGTGTACATAAACCTCTTATGGGAAAATGCTTGGAAATTTCAAAGATGTAATGATCAAGAATGTTGCTTCCTTTCCTTAATCTAAAAATGAGCTTTTCTGCTCAGTTTCTAAGTCTTTGCATGTTCACTGTCCAGTGAGACACAAACACATTTGATCACATAGCTATGTAACCTATATTACCTCTTAACCCTTGAAATATCTATCTATCCATTGGTTACTGACTGACTGACTGACTGGATTCTGTTATAGAGATAGTCTACGAAAACAGCACTTCAAATATGACCAAATAGTTATCAATAGTTGGTACCTTGACAATTGTGAGTCATAGAACGCAGACGATGGAGAAATGGGCAAACATAGAGATGTGATGTGTGGCTGTTTGAAGGGAACCACATCTTGACAATCCGTTCGTTTCAGTCGGCCAAGTATCAGTGACGGTGACATCATCACGAATGTCATACGCGAGGATATATGTTGTCAGGGCTGTCCCACATATTTTGTCAAGTGGGAACCCCACCCCCGAGCTGCTGCTCTCCTCCCCTTTGCCTGTTCTCCTTTGTCTCAGTGGAAAAGCGAAGGAGGAGTGATTCTGAAGTTGAGGAGGAAAACAATTAAACTACCGTATTTTCTGCCCTAAATGTCTCATTAGTCCAAATATGTCTAAAAAATTGAAAAAAATGCCATAAATATGTTGCTTCGCCGTATACATCACATCTATTATGTGTCACTACTGACAACCAGGAAATGTGGGCTGGTGTGCCAAAAATCGATTGGCTGCCAAATGGCAGCCGCGGAAGCGTGCACAGGAGAACTTTAACAAGAACTGAACAAGATTAATACTTCAAAACAATTGTTTATAGTAAATGTGTGTCTCAGCCTACATTTTGCTTAATAAATGCACTTTAATGGTCAAATCAGCTGCATTTTAAAACCCGATTCGCAGAAGAGAATCACCTAAAACAATTATTTATTTGCTCGAAATTACAGCAAAGGTGTGTCTGTTGAACTTTTACTTAATTAATGCACTTTAATGGTCAAATTAGCTGCATTTTGCCAGGGCGGTGCAGCTGGATTAACTTGCTCCAAGCATCGAGCAGAACGAATGTGGGGGGGTATGATTGCAAGCTGATTGTGTCCTTAATAGCTGGTGAAGATTCTCAGTCATCCAGGACATGGTAAATTCAAAAAAGTTCAAGACAAAAACAATAAAGTATAATAAATAAAGTTCAGTTGTTTTTATCTTGAACTTTTTTGAATTTGTCCTTATAGCCATGTTTACCTATTACATGATACAACGACATGCCTTACTGCTACTACTACTTTGCTGCCATCAAGTGGCTGAAAGTGGTACTGTAATTTTATTTTTGTTTTCGGTCAGCATGAATTAAAACGGTTATACAGTATCTCAAGCCAAAACTTGGTTTATAAATATGGGAAAAAATACATAAATACGTTGCTTCAACCTAAAAGTTGCAGGGCATGTAAATTATGCAATAAAAAAACACAACTTATAGGCCGAAAAATATGGTAGTAACGGCTCTTTACCGTCTGAAACTGTTCTTATTGTTTGTTGTAAAGAGTCGTTCAAATGATCTGAATCGTTCACAACCGTCACAGCTCTAGGAAAATGTTTTTAGTTAAAAAAAAATATATAGTTTTTACAGCTTAATTTTTTTCCCCCTAAAACAACATACCGTGGAAACAAAATACTGTACTGGCTAAAATTAAACCTACACGCCTTTGCATGACAGTTTATTCTGTTTGTCGCTGTTCTCCTAACCACTGTCCGTGTTGCTCCTCTAATTTATTTGTGCTGAGGCTGCTGAACGTGTCCGTCCGCCAGGAGTTGATTAAACTTTTGAACGACTCGGCACACTAATCAGGCAGACTTGGCACCAACAACATTAATATACAAAATTTATGCTCAGCATAAATAGGATTCTTTCACAACTATGTTTCATTTTTGGGAACAATTTCATAATTCTGAAATAATGAACAGGTGCTCATTTGACTAGCCAAGATGAAGATATCTGCCCTTTTTTTTTTTCATTCACTTGCTCTATGACTGATGTCACAGCTGATAAAGTACTACTTGACAGAACGTGACTTCAGCAGTGATCAGACCGGCTCTTGAAGACCGGCCAGAAATTGTTTTAATGCAGACCTTCTCTCACATCTTTTAGAGATGTGCAGATTTAAGAGAAGAAGCAGTTTGATCTGGAAACAAATGCTGATCTTGAGCTGTTGAAGAGAGCTGCAAAAAGGATGCGCCAAATTATTTTCTAGCAATTTGATTAAATTAAAACAATACCTCCTGAGTGGAAACCGTGTTAACAACAGGGGGAAAACTGACTCAAGTTTCTGGTGAAAATGTTGAGTGAGAGGAAGCTGGAGATGAGGAGGAGTGGGGAGGATGGCAGCTGAGGAAATTTATGGAGAAAATGCTGTAGTGAGGAGAAAATAAAGATAGACTGACACCTAAATACTGAGCTTTACACACACACACACTTCTCGCCAGTACTCCAGTCAGAGCTGAAGGCCTGTGTCACAGTAATCGTGAGATAAAGTGTTTTAACCATGCAGCAGAATTGCTTCTCTCATCCTTTAATCTCTCTGATCTGCAGGATTGGAAACATTGCTTGTCTAGTTTAATCTAAAACAAACTACCATTAGTAATATTAATAATCATTATGTTATTATTTGTAGTAGTAGTAGCAGTAGTAACAATAGACTGGCCTGTGATAATAATGTGTTGAGCATGTTTGTCTAAATGAGCACTGTAGGCAACATTTGCTACAAATAACAATGGGCGTATTTTAATGTGATTACAGTAGTTTTTAATTCTGTAAAGCTTAGCTGTAACATTTCTACTAGGGATGTGAAGATTAATCGCTTCATACTGATTTGCGGATGCACATGTGCACAATGTGACCGGGTCTGTAAGCAGCTGGGAACACAGTTGCACCACAAGCTTTCTGTATCAATAAGCTGTTGGCATCCTTCTGACTGAATACCTAACCACTCTTCTTGAAAGAAATGTTATTTATTATCATTCAAAATGGCTGGTTTTATGGCAAGGATCCAGATTTAAAGTTTGGTTCACAATTCTTTATTTTTTTTTATTTTTAAATGGCTGAACTCGAAGTTTTGTGAAGTCCAAATGTTAGCTTAATATTTGCCTGATTTCTCTCTTTAGACCAATTTTGATGTGTTTGACGTTAGGACTGAACGAGTTTGGAAAATATTCTGAATGTGATATTTTACATCTTTTTACATTTTTATATATATATATATATATATGTATATATATATATATATACACAGGTCTTATGTCTTATGTAATGTTCTCATTTTTACTTAATTTTTACTTTATTTTTACTTTATTACTATTCGCACCTTATGTCGAAGCAAATTCCTAGTTTGTGAACGTCATTCATTGGCATGGCAATAATAAACTGATTCTGATTTTATATATATATATATATATATATATCTTGTGATTGCGATTTAATATGAGATTATTTTTCAATGTATTCTTATGTAATTTTCAACGAACACAAGCAATCAATCTGTTTCAGTGGAAAAAAATCCACGGTTTTCAGCTCCGCTGCAACTTTGTTTCTGCATTTTTTAAATTTTTATATAGCTCCAGGATAGCAACTTGGATAAAGCGTGTGCACGAGGGCATGCTGTATATTATATTGTTTTTATCAATGCCGTAAACCCAGGCTTGGTCACTATATTAATGGGCATCATGTCTTTCACTATGAACTCTGTTGTTGTTCGAGTTATTTCCACGTGACATTTTGAATCATGTTCATACGGAGTAACACCTTCGAACAGTTCGGTCAGTGATCCCAGATCACGTGACCAGTCAAATTGCAGCCTTCACCATTAGAAAATCTCGTTTTACCATGTTGCGATATTATTGAAAATACAATTAATTGTTCAGCCCTATGAGGTAATTGTCCTGTTGGAGGATCCAGTTCAGTCAAAGTGTATGTGGCTCTACGGTGAAGTTGCAGCATTTGCTAGTTGAGCTCCTTCATCTACCAATCTGTGCACAGCACCAGTACCTCAACATGTTGCTGCCACCACTATGCTTAACAGTTGGTACATGGTAATAGGTTTAATAGCTTCAACTTGACTCTGTAAAAAATTACTTCTTGTCATTGTGGTTAAATTTTTTTTCTGCTCATGATCACTAACAAGACTTTAATAGGCCTTAGCCTTGTCAAGGTTAACGTTCTTGACCCCTCAGCACCACTTAATTAAGATTTAAATTAATTTATTTATATATTTGAGCCTGTATAGTTTAGAATAAATCCACAACAAATTCCAGCTTGTTCACATTATTCTTGTTTCGAAAAGCATTAAAGTTGCATAATCATTTATTTTAGAAAAAAAATGTTTCAAAGCAACCAAAAGCTCAAAATGAATAAAACATGATAAATCTCCATACACGTCTGAACACAACTGTGCAGTTTTGGAATTAAATCAAGATGCATCGTTTGTTTTTGTACGTATAAAATAGGATTCATTTGGTAACAGGAGGAGGTTTTGTTTTTACAGGCATCTGTGGGAAAACAAAGTGGATCATTTGAACTGGTCTGTGCACAAACAGTCGTTCTCCTGCAGAACGCCTCTGCTGCTCTTCCTGTTGTGTTGGAGTATCATTCTCTCAGTAATAAAACTACAGTAATGCAGGTTTAAACAACAGTGTTTAACACCGATGGCCACTTACCCACAGTGCCGTTTGCTTCACCCTGATCATTTAGCTAAACTAATGATCAGAAAAACCTCCAGAGCTTGTAAACATTGTGGCCTGAGAGTGATGAAATGTTTGTTCACCACTCAGATTTGCCACAAGATGTTCCTTTTTTTTTTTTTTCACAATTCTAGCCTTTAGTTTTTAAATCCCAGAGAGACACTTTATGTGACTGCTGTGAACTTTAAACTCACCGCAAGCCAGAGCTGTCGTGGGTATGCAGATGTTCTGTGGCGCTCTTGGAGGTGCCATCAGCAGCGGCACAAAGCGGCATGATGACATTTAGATATGCAGCAAAAGACTGAACAGCATTCATGTAACTCAGGGCTTAAAGTTCATCACTGAGACACAGTCCTGTGACTGCAGCGGCAGATGTGCCAGGGACTGCCTGGAAAAATGAACTTTTCTCCTCGTTTTTGTGCTTTGATCATCTCTTAATGTCTAACTCTGTTTTTATTTCGTGGCCATAACAACAATGCATTTGTTTTAATGAATACATACAGGAAGCCTGGCCTGTCGTGTGAAATGTGTTCCTGGCTCGACACTATCCATCCTTTGGAGGACAGATGTGCATCAGCAGTCATCCCATGTGCATGATCATGTTACAAAACGGGGGAGCTAAGTCAGGAAGATGAAAATCCAAATATAAATGGTCTTAAACTACAATACAGACAAAAAGCATGTGGTTGTAAATAGTGCCTTAGAACACTGTAGCTGTCCAGTGGCTGAAACTAATGTATGTTTGGCTGTTTTCAGCTCAATGTAGCTTGATTTTATGAGACACCCCCCCCCCCCCCACACACACACACACACACACACACATGTGTCAAAGTTCATGCTCAATAATCCAGGTACAAAACCAACAATGTTCAGTCAGGTCATCTGGATGATTTGTATTTTTGCTGAGATGTTTCGTCCTTCATCCAAAGGACTTCTTCAATCTGAGGAGCCACAAACAAACTGAGACCATCTTATCACCAGCAACCTGTTTTTGTTGTTGTTGTTTTGTCACTATGGGAGTGTGCTGCTTGTGGGACTCAGTTTGTTTGTGGCTCCTCAGATTGATGAAGTCTTTTGGATGATGGACAAAAATCTCTGCAAAAAACAAACAAACAAAAAAACATCCAGATGACCTGACTGAACATTGTTGGACTTGCCCCCCCCCCCACACACACACACACTGCTCTAAACTGAATGTTTTAACAGCATGCAGGGACTAACATGAATCTGTGGATATCTTGTAGTTTCCTACTGAACTGTCTCCTCAGTAAATGCTGCTTGAAGCTGAGATTAGATAAAAGGTGCAGTTTTTTATCTTTTTGTTTGTTTAAAAAAAAAAAAGAAGTTAGGACATTTAGATTTATGAGTACAAAGTGCACAAATAAATAACAAACACTTTGATTTTGCACTTTAGTTGGTTTCTTTTTTTAGATTATGAAGAATTTGTCTTGAGCCAGTGAACCACATCGATTAGCTTCTATAACAGTAGTTGTATGTGTTTTTTTTTTAAGTAAGGGATTACAGTGATAAATGTCACCATTTTACCTGTTAACAAACACTACTTTATGTGACTTGACTTCATTTCTTGGCTAAAGGCATACAGATTGAGCTGGACTGAAACAACTCAGTTAATGGAGGGATCTAAAACTTTACAAATATATACTTTTTTTTTTTTTTACATTATGTTGATTTTATTACTACAAAAGTAAGTCCTGAACTAATAATGCCAATGCACATTTGTCTAATTGCTGTGAGTGATGAGATGTTTTTAACACAGCAAGATCATAGATTTACCCCCACATCATGGTGCTCAACGAACAATCCAAATAAAATGTAAAAAAAAATCTATTCTGAAACAGAGGAAGTTTGGCTTCCCATCTGAGCGGTTTAATAAATCCATTTGAATTAATAGGAAGTAAAACATCTTCCGTTTCAGAATAGAAGTCCAGGTTAATTTTTTAACGTTATTTTTTGGATTGATATACTAACATAAACTACACAGGTTATGTAGTGACACTGAGGTTGAATTATGATGGTAAGGTACATGTATAGATACTGTATCGTTCATGATACAGCTTAGTATCAGCCTAGATACAGCCTACATAGTACAGCAGCAATAATCAATAAACATATTAGTTGTCACAGATGTGACTTGGTGCAACATTATTGCCAGTTGTTCAGTGTAATTTATCAAGAGTTCAGTAATCTGACAGCTTGTGAATAATAGCTGTTCTTTAGTCTTTTTGTACGCGATGGCAGACTCCTGTATCGTCTGCCTGAGGGTAGTAGAAGGAAGAGTCCTTGTGCTGGGTGGGTGTGGTCCTTAATGATGCTGCGTGCTTGATGCAGACATCAGCTGTGGTAGATGTCCTGGATGGTGTGGAGACTGCTACCAATGATTGAGAATGACAACAAAGAAACCTTATCCTTGTCCATCCATCCATCCATCTTTTACCCGCTTCTTCCATTTTGGGTCACGGGGGTCGCCGGTGCCCATGTCCAACAATCACTGTGCGAGGGGCGGGGTACACCCTGGACAGGTCGCAAGTCCATCACAGAGTATCCTTGTCCTTAACTATAAATATTTGCATAGCTATACTTGTTTCCACACCTAATATTACATTATTTAATTAAAATGTTGACTCAGAATCACCCATAAAAAGCACGACAGAGAAGAGGACTGAACAGAAGGGAGAAAGGAAGGCCAGCTGGCAGTGCAGCTTCTCAGTGGATTAGATGTCCTTCTCGTCTTTTTTCTTTCCCTTCTTCATCGTCCTATTTACTGGGATTTTGGGGTGCAGACATGTTTAATTCTTCTTCTGTGTAGACCTCAAGCCTTCCTTTGAAATGGAAGCAATGAGCTCATCGGTATTCCTCATAGAGATATTTGTATGCGAGTGAGTGAGTGTGTGAGAGCAGGAGGAAGAGGACGAGCACTTGTGAGACTTTGAAGTTTGAGTTTGGGAGGTGGAGTGATGCCGTAATTGATGCGGGGCTTTCAAATGATATCCGAGCAGAAGTTGCTCTTCATTTCCTGCTCTGCAGCTGCTGCTGTCTGATTGCACTAACTTATGGAGGAACTGTCAAAAACTCGTCTCATTTGGCTCTATTAGACTTCATAGAGTTTGAGTAGCTGCTCTGATGTACCTGACTCATCCAAGGGGAGAATGAGAACAAAATGTATGTTTCATGTTTTACTGCCTCGTCTTTCTTTTCTGTAAAGTCACAACAAAGACATACATGGGACTGAAAATGCACGAAACACACTGTCAAAAATCTGAAAGCATAAAAATAGATTTTACTTATTTACTGAATTAATATGCAGCTGATAATTGTAATTGCAGCTCTCACTCTTGGCTCAGTCTGCTGGATGTTATGCAGATGTTTGTCCACTTGGGGGCACTGTGACAGCAGCAGTGATTTGCTTGGCCTTGCAAACAAGATGCGGGTGCACAGGGGGGGGTGTTAAAAACATTTGAGGGGCGCAATAAGGCAAAACAGGGGAGGAAGGGAGGAAACATTTCATGGAAAGGCATTGTGAAAGAAGAAAAGAAGGAAGGAAGAGGGGACAGTACGGGGATTGTGAGGGGAAGTGTAAGGAAGACTCCAGGGATGAGCAGGGTCAAACACGTGTGGTTAGGGTCTGTTTGCATAGGTGATGGTGTGGACGTGTGCTTTGGGGCGTGGATCAGCTTTTTGACGTGCAGTGACGTGAGCGAGCGCAGAGCCTTTGGTGTGGCTTTAAGTGCCATTGTTCAGTCCGAGCGGTCTTTGTGTGGACCTGTTGACTGCGCCGCCGCTTCATAGGAGTTTTGTTTCTGTGATGCTCAAACGGAGAAACGGAGCGTCTCTTCTCTACAAGTGCAGCTCTAAGCTGCACAGCCAGCCTCTACCGGAGATCATCGTTCTGATAATTCAATCTTTGTTCAGCTTTAAATCAAGTAATTTGCTCATGGTTTACAGTACATGATTAATTAAAGGCCTAGCTTTCCTTCAAAGAGCGCATGTCACTTAAAACTTTGCTTATTCTTTCTTGCCAAAGTTTTTAACAAAAGCCATCTGTCAATGAGGCCTTTGTGGACAAACTAAAGAAAATATGCAAAATCTTTAGACATTGTGAGAACCTACAAGGTGTGTTGGTGCAAAAGCTGGATTTACTTTACGTTAACTTAGGACATTTGCTCTCTGTAACAGAGACACTGTTTTTTCCTGCAAGGACATTTTATTCTAAGAGAAACCCCATTAGTGATTGAAGCCACTCAACAGAAACGCAGCGACAGCATGGCGTCAGTTTGATTTGTGTTGTTACAACACTGTGACGGACACAGAGACGTTCGATAGCTAATGGAGGAGCATTTTTATTAACATCTTGTTTCAGGATGTCAGCCGTTGTTTTGACGACTGGCGGGTCCCACCGTCCGTTCAGCAGCTAATGCTCCCAGCATGACCGTTATTGTTGTCTCGCAACTTCATCAGAGCAGACGTCATCACTTTTAGCGAGTATAAATCCAGTTTAAGAGTACGTGTAGGGATTCATCATCTGCTACTAACGGGTTAAATTTTAGCTCAATATATTTAAATTGTTTGAGTTACAGCCATTTTCATTGTCTGCTTAAGCGACAGCTGTAGCGGCCGTCTTAACTTGGGTTGACTCTAAAAGTTTACAAGTTGTAGAAGTAAAGCCAATAAATATGTTCAGAAGATTTCATTCAAATCTGTCCAGTGGTTTATGAAATATTGCTACAAATAAATGTATACCTGAAAACTTGTCGCTTTTCGGCGAAATTTACAGATTTCTAATTAAATTGTCATTTACGTGAATCATCTAGATCTGAAGAGGGTTTTTTTTTTTCAGGGGGTGGGGGTGTCTCTATGGAAGCCCATTTCCGTCATGAAAGAAAAAATTAAAGCCCAACAGGATGTCATAATTTCAAGTTTTAAAGTCATAATTATGAGAATAAAAGTCATAGTTTAGAGTTTTGAAGTCATAATTATGAGAATAAAAGTCATAATTTTACTTTGAAAGTCATTATGAGAATAAAAGTCATAATTTAGACTTTTCTAATTTAATTTCGAAGTTTTTCCCTTGCCGGACACTGTGACTCTACAGGGATGCAACTTCCTGTGAGACACCGGTAGTTTTCCTGCATAGCACATGGATTCGTTCATTCAATGTATGTCCCTCTGCCTTTGGCAGTCCTTTTAAATAAAGGTATGTAATGTATACATCTTTTCATCACCACTTTATAGAGCATTTAGTATCAAAGCCCATTTCTGCTATGAAATAAAAGCCCAACAGGAAGTCATAATTGAGTTTTAAAGTCATAATTATGACTTCAAAAGTTGAAATTATGACTTTTATTCTCATAATTATGAGTTTAAAACTCATAATTAGGAATTTATTCTCGTAATTATGACTTTAAAACTGATAATTATGACTTTAAAACTCATAATTATGAATTTATTCTCGTAATTATGACTTTAAATCTAGGGCTGCACCGATCCACATTTTTTTACTTCCGATCCGATCTCGATACCTTAATCTGGATATCGGCCGATACCGATCCAGTTCCGATATCATGATCATCATTGATTTTATATGAGGCTTTAATAATCTCCTCTCAAGTACAATTTGTACAAATATATGCATGCATGTCCAAAAAAGCAACTTGAGGTAAGTTTTATTAATGTTGGATAAGTTTTAAAGTTAGAAATAAATTCTAACATGAAACGTTTGTTTTTATTCCGAGCTTTAAAGTGAATATTAAAGTGATTAATTTAAGTGATTGTTTAAAGTTTTTTTTTTTTTTTTTTAATAAGGGGCAGCTAAAATATATATTTTTCTTCTTTCTGAACTCTTCATTCAATGTTTTCTTTTGATTAATTTGTTTTGTTTATTTTGTTTCTTTTAAATGAATGAATAAATGAATTAAATAAAATAAAAAGTTAAATGGCTTTAAACATCTGCTAAGTTGATGGCATAAACCAACACACACATGTTCCTGTTTTTAGTATTTCAAAACACTTTATAATGTAGCTGGTTTTTTTCAATAGTTTTTTTTTTATATATATAATTTTCTTGTAATTTTCAAATAGTGTTTTTTATGATTGTCTACTGTTGTACTGATTAATATCTCCTGGAGGGTAAACTATATCTTGGCTGCAAGAATCAAGCTGAGAAATCTTTTGTTTTCTACAACTGATAGTGATTGGTCATTAATTATGATGAAGTTTAGCAACTTCTCTGTAAACATTTGAGCTCCGTAGTTTCAGCGATGTCTTCTTCTTGTTCAATCCATAGCAGGCAGCCTGATTTGGGGCAGCTGCACTCAGTCTGTCCTTCCTCAGAGACGGGCAGACTGAGCGGGGCAGATTGGACGCGGCTGGCTGGGGTCGAGTTGCCAGTTGTGGGTTGAGCAAAGAGCAGCACCCCGCTGAAGCCACGGAGCTCAAATGTCCAACGTAAAACTAACTTTACCGCGGTTTAATGTGGCGCTATGGTTCTGCAGACATTGCACGTTGCCGTTTTGTTTTGTGGTGTTTAGTGTAAAATACTTCCACACAACGGACATGTTTACATGAAAAGTTTGTTAGCTGTTTGCCACAGTGCTGCTAACTCAGTCCTCACGTTGTAGCTGGCTGCAAACTATGAAATGGATTTCCTGAATGTGAGACGGGTCTTATTACTCTGGGTTCATGAGACGCGCCTCCGTTCAGGAAATCCATTCCATAGTTTGAAGCCAACGTGCATCATGGATCGGAAATATCGGCAGGTGGATCGGTAAAATCTGATACGTAAATTCTGCTGGTATCGGAGGCCGATACCGTTACCGGATTGGATCGGCTCAATCCCTATTTAAAACAAAATTATGACTATTATTTTCATAATTATGACTTTAAAACTTGAAATTTTGACTTCCTGTTGGGCTTTTATTTTTTTCTTTCATGGCGGAAATGGGCTTCCATATATGTCCCATGCGTGGTGGGGGCTACATGCGTTAAGTTTGTCACTGTTTTTATCCCTTTTGAGTTTGCAGGTGTTTAAATGAACAAGAGCAGAAATTGGCAAAAACATAATCTGGACATGAAACTTGGATTTGACACGTATCAATTGTGCATTAAAATAATTTTATTTGTCCCCTATTTAAAATTATTTAATTTTGAATAAATAATCCGCTGTCTCTTTTTTACTATGATGTTTTAGTTATTTTTAAATTTTTCAAAAAGTCAATAAATTAGATGCTTACCAAGTTAACTATTGGGGATGTCTTAAAAAGAAACAGTCGTTTCTGCTGTTTATCAGTAATCTCAAAGTGTCGAGATGTCATAAACCTTTTAACTCATAGATAAGACCCTATGACAACATCCTGGTTTCGTTTTCTAATCTCTTTTGCTTCCATGTGTGCTTTAAAACCTTCTGCGCTGCTCATTCACATGCAGAGACCTCTGAACAGAACCGTCTGGTACCTGCGCTCTCCAGCTCATCCAGTAATTCAGTTTTGTGGATGTGAATAATTCTGTTCTTAAGACACGAGGCACATATGGCTTGGTGTAGCTGTGGGGGGTTTTCTTTTAGAGTTGAGTCTTGATGAACTGAAGTTTTTTTAATGTATTTTTTTTATATGTGTCTCATAAGAAGATACCCACCAGAGTTTAGTTGTGAAGCACTACCCAGGGTGTGAGATTGCATGCACTCCAGGGTTAGTTCGTGCTCTGCTTCATTATCTACAGGAAATTGTATAAATTGTTCTCTGATTTCTTCTTCTTCCTTTTTTTTGCACCTTGGGAAGATGGGGGCGCCATAGCAACAAATCAGAGCCTGTGTGGCTATTTCACACACAAACACAAGCGAGCACGCACACACGGGCGCTGTCGTCATTACCACTTGTAGCAACTATTCAATCTGTTCGGCAGCAGATAGTGTCAGAGCGGTTTCCTGATTTGTTGAGCCGAGGAACCAATTACACGACAGAACTGAGGAGACAAAGACGACACACGTCCGTCTGCTCGATCTGCTTTTCTTCACTTTCACTTACAATTACACAAAAAGGCATTTGAATCTTTTGATTTCTTTCAGATGCACATCACAAACACTGAGCGCACACGGTTGTGTAACGCTGTGGACCCTGTCACCCACGCCTCATTAGCTGTTGGCTGATTTTGTGCAAGGAAGTAAAAGAAAAGGAACGAGAGAAGGATGTGTGAAAGGGTGGAGGATGAAGTTTGTTGGTTCACTGCAGTTATTTATTTTTTTTAACCACCACTGCCCTTGCATGACGTCTTCCATCTCTTATTTTATTTAGTTTCTTTCTGCAGTGTTTTCCTTTTCCATATACATTTTACGAACTCCTGCCGTCTCACTCTCTGGCCTCCTGAGATTTATTTTTTTTCCGTTTCTCCATCTTTAACCTCGCTCTAACTTCTGCTACCTTCTTTGAGAATTTCTGCAGCACTCACCTTCTTTCACGTCTGTGTGTTTGCATGTTTTGTAGGGCATGTCAACACGCATGTGTTCATGTTACCACAACAGCGTCAGCCGCGACGTCTTTTTAAACTTTTCAGCAGATCCAGGCATTCTCAGAGCTGATTGTGACTGACAGTGTTGCTCCACCTTAACTTCCTGTTCAGGAAACGCGTTTCCTTCCAGCTCATCGTTTCCCCTCCTCATCTCCTTGTTTTCTATCTTCTGCCTCGTTATCTTCCTTATCGTTCGCCTTTGCTTACACTGCTTACTGTTTCACCTTTGACACATGCAGCAAGCCCCAACTACCGAAGGAAGGAAATGGGTGTGTGAGTTTTTGTGTGCAGCAACATTTGTTGAGAAGTACATCAGGAACTGCAACAAGCGACACACTGTGCATGTACACACACACACATTAAGTCAGGGGTCACCAACTAAATTTGCTCGCATCAGATTTTTTCCTATCAGACAGTCTGGGGGCCGAGAATTTATTAGCAATTTTTCTGGAAAATATTAGTCTATTTCATTTATTTTGATTTTCTTCTGCTGTAAATAAATGGCTTTTACCATGTTTTATTTTTTAAAGTATGTTGGACAATGTTCCACTTTTGTTTTATATGCCTATTTCCATTTCAGACAGTATGCATATATTCGTATTTAGGTCTGTACAAATAAAAAAAACATATAAATAGTCTGCCCTTCATCCATCCATCAACTCTTTTTTTTTTTTTTTACTTGTCTTTCCTTTTCTGGGTCATGGGGCAGCTGGTGCCCATCCCCAGCAGCCAGTGTGGGAGGAGGCGTCCACCCTGGACAGGTCTCCAGCTCATCACATGGACACAAAGAGACAAACGAGACAAACAACCATTCACTCTCTCACTCACACCTAGGGACAATTTAGAGTTACCAATAAGCCTAACATGCATGTTTTTGGTCTGTGGGAGGAAACTGGAGTACCCGGAGAAAACCCACGCATGCACGGAGAGAACATACAAACTCCACCCAGAAAAAAATCAGGAAGTGAACCTGGGACCTTCTCACTGTGATGCAATATCTCTAACATCTGCACCACTGTGCCACCCAGTCTGGACTTCCTGGACTCAAATTATCCCATTTTATAGTTGGGAGGGGTGTCCTAATTAAGATTAAAGTACACTAACCATCAGATTGTAGCCTCTCTCGCGGGTTTTTCCTGCAAGATGATTTTTTTCAACAACAACAAAAAAAAAAAGTGTGTGAAAGATGCTCATAGTTGTAAAAATGCAAACATATGGTTTAAAATAATCAGTTTTTCTGTGTTTGGATTTCATTTATAAAACTCGTCCATGAGAACCAAAGATCACCGAGTTGCTTCAGGCCAGGTAGAGATGAAAAAATAAAACTGCAGACCTGTATTATTCTAACGCTGCTCATTAATCGCACTTGAAGATGATTTGTTCAATATGTTGCTACAATAAACCCTCGCGTTTTGTTATCAAATTAAATAAGATGTAGGCCTGTCACGATAACAAATTTAGCTGCGCAATTAATTGTCTCAGAAATTATTGCAATAAACGATAATATTGTTTGAAATTTGACAATAATTGGTAATTGTCAAATTTAAGAAGAAATGTTGGTTAATTTTTGAGTATAGCACCTTTTTTGACCACTGGATGGCAGTATAAAATTGTTGGAACCAAAGGATGGATAGTGAGGGAGCGAGCAGTGTGTCTCTTTAAGAAAAATGAGATGGAGGCCCCTTGATGTGACATGGGCTGTCTTTCGTTCCTTTTTGCAGTTCTCAAAATGGCGAACGCTCAGTGTGGTTTGAGCTCTTTAGCATAGCTAGTATAGCTAGCTATAGTATAGCATAGCATTGAGCATGCATCAGGATCTTTAGCCTAGCATTTGTCGCACAAAGCGTTTAATAAAAAAAAACAATAAACAAGTTCTCAGCTTCTTTTTGCAGAGAAAAACAACTTTTTACATGAAGGCACCGGTTTCAACCGTGAATTTTGAAGCTTCGACAAGACGGAGGTTTTTTCCCCAAGGTTAGCCTGTTAGCTTAACTCGTAGCTTAGCTTCTCAGCTTAGCTGCTTTTAACGATCCAAAAACGCGATTTTGGATCGTTAAACCAGATTTTAAAGAGAGGGAGGGGTCAGTGAAGAGCACTGGAGGTGATCCTTTTGTCATCCAGTGTCTTCAGTAGAAAGAGAGAGACGAAGAAACGATAAAGCCGATAAATGAAAATGAGGTTGATAATTTTAATTTATCATGCAATTTATTGATAAATTGTTTATTGCGACAGGCCTAATAAGACGAGCAAAAAAATTGAAAGAAACGAGAGGAATGAAGGGAATTAAAAGAATCAGACTCTGGTGCACCAAGTTTATCTGTATTGTTTTTAAAAATACTTAAATGTGGGCATGCATTCCAGGCTTGGAAGAGGTCACGTAGGGAAAGTAGATAAGGCATGTGCTAGTCTTATGCTACAACATATAAAATAAATATTTCTTATAAACACCCAAGTCGAGCTTCTCTCAATAACATCTACAGACTCAGCTTCATCATCAGTTATCTGTTAAAACTCGAGGTCAGTTCGGTAAAAAAGGCCATGCTAACCAGTTTTTTCCATGTGCTAATTGCTGTAGCCTTTTTTTTTTATTATTCATTCTTGTATCTAAATTAATTGGATGAACATGTTGCCATAAACATATGCATTATTTCTAAAAATGTAGAAAGCACAATAAACTATTTTCAAATCTCTGCAGGCTAACTTACGTCTTAAATGATTAGCTTTAAAACGTTCGGATGTTCACATAGTTTTTGTTTTTAGCAGAAAAGCCCCGACAGCACCCGAGGAGGACTTTATCAAACCCCCAGCTTTTCATCAAGTAAATTGCTCTCATGTACATGTGAGCTGACATCACAGCTGACAACGTGCTTGCAACCAGAGTGATAAAAGCACAATTTTCACCAACTAAGTTCAGTGTCTGGCCAAGCTGCTCCCAAAACAGACTTTTTTATTTTGTTCATATGACACTTCTTCCTGTGTTTTTTTGTGAGGGTGGTAATATTTGAACTGATGCACCCAGAACTGACCTGTCTTGATGTTTTTGTTGCCAATAATGAGTTCTACTTGTGTCATAGACGGAAAACGAAGGGATTTTTATTGCGACAGAGTAAATAGATGACTGGGGCACTTAGAAAACAACAGTGGATTAGATGCACGCTATGCCACCGTCATGAACAACCTCCTCCAATCTCATCAATATGACGCCAAATGTGAAGTGACAGTTATAAAAACCTGGCTCCTTCAGCTGTTGTTGCACCTAAAACCTGCTCTTGGCTGACATCTGAAGATGATGTTCTATTAGTTTTTTCTGTTTTTGGGCAGAAATGATTAATTTGGAGGCAGAGTAAAGGGATTTTCATATAATTGTGATCTTGTGAAACTAATGATAATCCAGTTATCTCACTATATTTTCACTGATCAGATAGAAAAAGAGGTGGAACATTCTGAACGCATCTTTTATGTTTTTGCATGCAGCTATGTTCAAATTAGGAACATTCAGCCACTCAGAATAATTTACTAAGCACACCAAGTCTTTATAGCTGCTTGCATCAGACAACAATGGTGGAGGGCTTAAAAATATGTGTTGCTGCTGTTTTTGGCTTGTGCAAATGCTTAGTTTTTTGCAAACTTTGCGTGTCACACAACAGGCGTTTTTGAAAAGCGGAGCAGTAGCTGGAGGCAGAAAAGTGCAAGCAGGTCTCTGCAGGCGTTTCAAACCCATCAGTGAGGGTGTGAAAGACTCACATGGTACAGGATATGTGGAGAGAACATCCTTAAGCAAAAAGTTGTAGAAAATCCCTCTGTGATTGTTCTGTTGCCTTTACATCCCCATTTGCTAGGCATGCCTTTCTATCAGCTCATTATAAACCTTAAGAATGTTGATTTTCTAGTTTTCACAAGTCTATTTCACGCCAGTCATTTAAACTTCTTAAAGAATAGGGAAACCACAGATGGTTTTGTTGTTGTTACGCCGTATTGTTTTGCACTATTAGTGCTTAGCATATGCCAATTTTGCCATTGTATGGGAACATAATGACAATACATACACAATATTATTATTATTGTTATTATTGTTATTATTATTATTATTATTATTATATCTTAGATTCTTATTTACTGTTTCTTTTTACACTTTATATTTTTGCTATTGTTGGGTGTAACTGGGACCCTGTACATAATTTTGTTCCACCTCATGTACCAATAAACTAACTTGAACTAGAACACATAAGCATGCTAACAGATCACATGAAGTTTTTGTTTAAAATGTTAGCAGGTAAGGCAGCTGGTGATATGCATTCCTCAAAAAAATACTAGCTTGATTTGAGTACAATTAAAGAAGGTTAAGCAACAACCTGCCTGTTTTCCTCTTCTGACTTCAGTGACACTAATGATTTAGGAGATAAATGTTTCTCTCTCTGCTCGTCATCACTTCAGTGATGCGTGGTGGACCAGTAAAGAGTGGACCAGCTCTCTGCCACCCCAAATGATGCCTGCCACCCAGACTCCCTCTGTATTCTCCATATTAATGTGGAACTGTGTTTTGTGTCAATCACAGCATTGCAGGTCTAAACACTGGTGTCACCTGTAACATTTTTGTGCCAAAAAGGGGGATAAAACCGGGGAGTGTGAAAGAAGTTATTGCATTTGTAATGTTGTTTCTTGCTGTAGTACTTCCTCCAGAATAAAACAAGATATCCTGTTTTTTTCTAGCCGATAATTTTGCTCCCTATCTTTATTAAAATTGACACTCACTATATATTAACAAAAGGGGTTGTATGCTCAATCATCCAGGTAGATGACAACAAAAAAGTTTAAATCACGTCATCTATTATATTCATCTTATATTCTAGAATTGCGCCGCTCAAGGTGGCTGCATGTTGGAGCAGCTCTCGTACATTCATTCTGAGATTTTGCTTTTGAAAACTTTAATTTCTTTTTTTCTGGATGTAAATCGATTTTTGCTGTTGATTACTTCCTCTTATATAAGATGCTGTGCTGCTGGAAGGATTTTTATGGAAACTTTTTTTAACTTTTGGACATTTGTTATGATGCGTAACCATAACAACAAGGTGGTTTTCTACTACTGGGAGCTGCTGATTAACATATCAAAAGCTCGGATAATACCTCAACTACAACCCCAAATCCCAAAGGAGTTGAAAAAGGAGGTGTTGTGGATGCATTCCCGTCTACCTGGAGGTGGTGGGAAACGCGGCTCGTGACAGTGGGAGGACCAAGATCGTCCCCCGACACTGGCAGTTAACAGCTTCTGCTGTGGGATGGACTGCTACAAGAGATCCTTCCTGCCCAAAACCATCAGCATCTATAACAACTCTAATGAAACCAAGATGAGCTACAACAACAATTAATTTCCCTTTGGAATTAATAAAGTATGTCTGAATTGAATTGAACTGAATTGAATCTGGACCTGATTAAGTGAGAAACGTTTCGTCCCCATCCAGAGGACTTCCTCAGTCTAGGGTCTGACAACCAGATCTGTCTCCTAGGTAGCCTGCACTGCTGTGTTTCAAGCCAACCTCCTGCATATCCTCCTTGAAACACAGCAGTGAAGACTACCTAGGAGACAGATCTGGTTGGCAGGCCCTAGACTGAGGAAGTCCTCTGGATGGGGATGAAACGTTTCTCACAAACTGGTCCAGATGACATGATTTAATCTTTTTTGTTGTCACTCATTGTTATTCTGTTGAGAAAGAAACGAGTAACTTTTTTTTTTACAGTAAAGTTTTGGGTTTAATAACATTTATCTTTAATTTGAGCATTTTATTTATTTACCAATAAATTGTTGTTGGAAAATGTTCAGTTTTACGACAGTTCATGCTGTACCTTCAAAAACAGGAAAAATAATTTGACATTCAAATTGATTTCGAAGGTTACGTCTCTTAAATGTTAAACTCAGATAAATAATTTTTCTGTTCAGTAATATATGCCTCCTGTCTGACTTTCTTGTGCCAAGAAATTGTTCATCTTGTAAATCCACTTAACTCCTCCGTCTGTAATGAGTGACAGTGACCATCATGTGGATCAACACGTCGGTCTGAGAAACAGTCACAGACTCAGACCCAAGTTCAGGGTCAGAACATTTCTTACATGTAGGTCACTGCAGTGATTAGTCTTAGCAAAGGACAAGAACCACAAACCTAAGCAGACCAAGAGTCCAGTTTGAAGCTGAAGGCCCATTAAAAACTGTCCAGTCCACTTTGGATGTTAATACATCTGGCTGACAATTTTATCCTAAATCCACAGCAAAATAATTTCATCGCCCACGGTAAGATTTTTGCCTATGTCTGTGTCCATGTATGGGTTCCTTTGTCATTAATGTTAGCAAAATATCTCATAATTCAATGGATGAGCTTTAATGAATCTCAGCAATCATTTGGTGTACTTCTAGAACTGATTACCTTTTGGAGCCAGTCTGTTTTGAGAGGGTCTTCTAAGCTAAAAAAAACTTTAGCAAACACAAAATCTATCATTGTTGTCAATTTTACAGATTTTGGCTTAAAAGTTGGCACGTTATTAGCTCACGGTCTGCAACCTGCGGCTCTGGGGCCACATGTGGCTCTTTGGTCCCTCTGCAGCGGCTCTTTTTTGATCAAAACTAAAATAAAACTGCATTTTATTTAAATTATTGATGACAATGACAATGGCTAGTTTCAGCAGATTTCCTGTCATTTTCAAATATGTGAAGAATAGTACAAATACAAGGCGTAAAACATGTGGACTACATCATGCTAGTAGTTTGTTAGACACTTTAAGTCAACTTCCTCAGTGTGATCTTTGTCTCAAAACCACCAGAATGTTTTGGAATATCTTTAAGACAAGATGCTGAGAAGGAATATTTGATGAAACTTGGAATAAAACACAAAAATCAGTCAAAGTAAACACAAGTATTTATTTTTCTTTAAAATGTAACTGGATATCCAACAAACTGGCCTAATTTTATACCGTCTTTAACTTTATGCTTTAAGTAGGAAACTTAATTCTTCAACAAATAAGAGAACTCACATCGACCTGCAGAGTTCAGTTTTAATTTTTATAAAATTATTAATAATATATATTTTTTCATTCTTTACATGAATCTGGTCTTTTCCTTTGTATTACATTTTAAAAATATCAAGAAACGTTAATATTAGACATATTTTGTTTTACAAGATCACTCTCACTGGCCAGAAAATCCATCTCCAACAAACTTGTAGGGCCCATGGACCACCAGTTGACAGGACACAGTTGCAGCAGGTTTTTCAGCTCCAGACATAAAAATTAGTCAGCAAAGTGGCAGTAATGGATCTTTTTATTGCAAAGGTTGCAGAACCTTGTATTAGCTGAAAGAAGAAGAGAAGTTGAAAAATGAAAATGAAGTAAAGAAGACTGAACACACATGAGCACTTTTTTTTTTTTTTGTTACTGTTACAACCCCACATCTCCAGAAACCATTTATTATTGATGGGAAAGCTCAAAGTTGGCAGTCAGATCTTTCATTTCTCCTCTTCTGCCTCTTCTTGGTGAGGAGCTGGTGCATGTTGGTATGGAAACTGGCTCGTAAACCTTTCAGGCTGCCAATGCACTAACTCGCATAGCAACCACCAAGCAGCCTCTCAACACGTTGCTCTGTTATTTCTGAGGAACAGAAGTCTGAAAGGTTTGTTATATTTGGTGTGTGACTATTCTCCGGGTCATCACAACGTGTCCCTGCTGCTGCTGCAGTACGATGCAGAGCGCTGCTACCCTGAGGTACCTTACCCACCAAATCAAGAGAATCACTCCCACACGTGCACCGTCACGTTCCATAAGCACGCTCAGAGGTGCTCAGAAATGTGTCATGTTAATATATTTGCTTGCAAAACAATTACATTTTCTGCCACCTAAGAACAAATGCCTTCAGAGCGTTTGCACATGAGGACAAATCGTCATGTTTTCAGACAAGACAAGACATGTAGCGTGTGTGTTTACTGGAGGAGCATTACCTGCAGCCTTTATAGCATCAGTGTTGGGTCAGGTTATCACATGTTGAAACAGCTTATCAATACAAACAGTGGCGCTCACTGTTGAGAGCATGCGAGGTTGCGTATGTCTTTGTGACTCTCCGAGGTAGGGCGTGTCCTCGTCGCTTTCCTGCTGTTGTTTTACTGCTTCGGTTGTTTAAGGAAATTAGTTATGAGTAACAATAAGGTTGGGTAACTTCTACATGCGCACACTCAGACGCACAACTCTTCAAGTGATTATTCCTACTCACTGCGGTGCGACGTTTTGAACTGTACAGTTCATTTAAGACTAAAAGTTTTAAGAAAAGCTCCAGCAGAAATCAGACTAGTTTCACTTTTCATATTGATTTGTATGATGTACTGACTGATTAGATAACTAAATGAATTAAATTGTATCTAATTTGATTTGATATTTCTTCAGTAATGAATCTAAATAAGGGTAACTGTTTCAGTACATGTTTAATCAGCAGAGCAAAGGTGTGCAGCTGTCAAACTCAATCTGATCTGTGCGTTTAATGATGCATATGTATAAATGGTATTTTGTGCAGTAATCCCTCTGGTTGTACACGCGTCTGTGCTGTATGAATTTAAAGAGTTCAGCAGTTTGCACTGATTCACCAGCATGCATGTGCATAATGTAGCTGCTTTAGTAGAGCAACCGTGCACCTATGCAGTTATGGTATTAAATCTAAATGCATTGGTTTATTAAGTCTTTGTACGATTAAATGTGATTTGTTCATTAATTAAATGTCAGAAAGCAGATTTGTTTCTTCACACAGGCGTTCAGTATAAAAACAGAACGTTACACTCTGAAAATGTACTTAAAACAATGTGAAACAATTAATATTCCAGGTAAAGTAAAACACCAACGTTCAGTTTATAGGCAGTTTGTATCAACACCACAGGCGGGATGAGGAGGAAGATGGAATAATCCATGTTTTACATACATGGAATTTCTAAACTCTGGTGAGTTTAGAAATTTGACAAAATCACCAGAAGGTTTCAGTTCAGGGCTGAAGACCAGTATGCTCTTCCTGTTAAGTGTGAGTTTTCTCCATGCACTCTGATCTCCTTCCACAGTCCAAACATTAGGTTAACTGGTCATTTCAGAATGGCCCTAGGTGTGAGTGGCATGGCTGTTTGTCTCCATCGGGTCTTGTGATGGACTAGTGACCTGTTCTGGGTGCACTCCATCCATCCGTCCGTCCATCCATCCATCATCTTTTGCCCGCTTCTTCCTTTTCAGGTTGAGGGGGGTCACTGGTGCTCATGTCCAGCCATCACTGTGCAAGAGGTGGGGGACACCCTGGACAGGTCTCGAGTCCATCACAGGGACACAGAGAGAGACAACCATCCACTCTCTCACTCACACCTAGAGACAATTTAGAGTTTCCAATCAGCCCAACATGCATGTTTTTAGTCTGTGGGAGGAAACTGGAGTAAAAAAAAAAAACACATGCACAGAGAGCAGGGCTTAATTTGTAATCTGATCGATGCTGGAACGCAATTGGTGGGTGGGGTGGGGGTGCGGGAGCAGTGGAGGGAGCTTGTAGGTCCTCCTCCCCCCTTAATTTTTGAATAAAGTAGATGCTATTTCCTGCATTTTGGTGTACTTCAACGGGTTGTTAAACATCTATGTTTACATACATTTGTAAACACTTGATTAAATTACTATTAGAGTAACAACAGGTTGTGTGAATAGAGCAGCGCTGATTCTGTCAAGCGTCCTGCCCCCCCCCCCCC
>NC_056503.1:12114876-12116391 GCF_014905685.2 Nematolebias whitei
CCACACACACACACACACGCTTCATGTTTCTGAGCCAAACTCTTTTCCACTGAATTCAATACTGCGCTTTGTTGCTCCTGCTGCTCCAACCTCATGTACGACTGCCTTCTTGATTGTTCAACTAAGGACAATCCATCCATCCATCCATCCATCCACCCATCCATCCATCCATCCATTTAATGAAAGTAAACTGGACTGACTTTTGGACATTTTGATCGCTGTTATTTTGACAAATAAGCGCCGTTGTTTTGATACGTGATTAATGTGAATAATACACACCAAACATTTCTCTCGTTGTATTTTTTATTTGTAGCTAAGCTTTTTAATTTATTATGTCTGAAATGTATGCGTGAGTTCACATCAGCAGTTGTGCGCGCTCTGTAGAGCTGTCTGGAGACGCTGCTGTGCGTAAGGTATGGCAAGCCAAGTGGCCCATTAATAGCCACTTTTACCACATGTCTGGCTATTAATGGGCCACTTGGCTTGCTTGACACTTCAGTCACGCCTCTCTGCTGGGCAGGAGCGTGTGCATGAGCTGGTGCTCCTGCTGCAGACGTAATATCCACTCCACAAACTGGGCAACGTCTCCTCTCTTTGTTTTTTTAATAAATAATCAAAATAAAAATATGTGATGACTTTGGACTTTTAGGGGCGGAGATTTGAGTTGCCGGAATGCACCCGGTCAAAAATTAGGGAGTTCCCGGATCTTGTTCCGGCAGGATCCGGCTCAAATAAAGCACTAACGGAGAGAACATGCAAACTTTATCCAGAAAGGTTCCCGGCTGGGATTCCATCTGGGACTTCTTGCGGAGAGGTGGCAGCTCTACAAACTGTGCCACCGTGCTGCCGGGTGGGTGCACTTTATCGCTCACGTAAAGACAACTGGAGATCTAGACACCAGCTCCCCATAGGATGGAACGGGTATAGAAAATAGAAAAGCGAATGAATGGGTCAATTTAATAATTGCACTTTTCCAAAATAAAATCCACCAATGGTCTATAGTTTGTTTTCATTTACTAGTTTAGAAAAATTCTAGCTCACCATTCCCAGAAAACAAAAGTTTAAAACTACTGCTCTCATAACAAAGTCCATACTCAATAATCCAGGTATTCAATCCTAGGTATACTGCTCTCATACCTTGACCCAGACTGCAGATGAGAAAACTGACCAATACATTTTCTTCAAACCGAACCAACATAAAAACCAGAGCCATGAGCGAGCAAACTTCTGATCCTGTGTTTTTAACACACAACCTGCTCAGTGTTACACCCACTGAAATGCTATGATGAAGACATTTATATGTGTAGCTGTTCTCAGTGTGAAATCAGTGGATGCAATCACTTGTGGTATAATAAAAAAGTATAATCACATCTTTGTTTTACTTTAGTTGTTAAAAGCAAAACAAAACAGCTTATATGGCGAAAGTACCACTATAAGAAAGACGGTGACATCCACTCAGCAGGGACAACTGTAGGAGTGTGTGTGTGTGTGTGTGTGTGTGTGTGTGTGTGTGTG
>NC_056503.1:12116401-12119380 GCF_014905685.2 Nematolebias whitei
GTGTGTGTGTGTGTGTGTGTGTGTGTGTGTGAGCGCATCAGGATACATCTAATACAGTTCCACCATTATGTAGATTAGCCCTTTTCCCTTGAGTGCACCTTTACCATTTAGAGCTTTCAATCACTCAACAGCTTCAGAAGAGTGAGTCCACACACACACGCACACACACACACACGCGTGCGCGCGCGCGCGCGGTCACAGCTTTATCGTTGGTCATGTGCAGCATAAATCACTGCTACTACTACTAATCACTACAATCGCCCCCCCACACACACACACAACTATCAAGGTTCACTTTATGTTTTGAGCACACACAGACCTTGAACAACTAAAATCTTGCTGGACCCTCTTCATGTTCCTGCTTCATAGATGGAGTGTTTAGCTCTGCACTGTATTTATCCATGCTGCCTCCCTCTGTGTGTGTGTGTGTGTGTGTGTGTGTGTGAGTGTGTGTGAGGGTTTTAATTGTGTGAGTGAGAGTGATTACATGTCCAGATTGTGTGTTGATTTCATTTGAGCAGGTAACAACAGGCCTAGTTTTAATCACGAGCGTTAGATCGATGTGCTCTTACTCCTAAACACGACTGTGCCTGTGTGAATCCAACATGATTAAAGTGAAACATTTTTTGCACAGAACTAACTTGTTTTAGAGTGTTCTTGTGGTGTGTGTGCATGTCACGAGGGCTCACTCTGCTACACAACTGTGTGTGTGTTGCTGTGTTTGTCAGTGCTCTATCTGTAACCAGTCCTTCACAGAATTCAGATTATGAACTGTGCACAGTTCTGATTATTTCTCTGTGTGCCTTGCGGCTGTTAGCCAACACTGGTCAATACAGTCTGACGTTCTGCTGTCCTGAAATAACCTTTTACAATGTGTACAGAATAGGCAGCCTCACGGTTAACAGGGATGTTGCAGCATTTTATAGCCGAGCACGCTCACAGAACCAAGAATCAACCTGTAGATCTACCGCAGCTTGAAATATGCATCAAAACACACTCACTTCACAGTTCACATATAAAAATATACCATTGTGATGCACCATAAAATGTACCATTCTGTTAAAAATTCTTATTTTACTTTATATTAGAGCTTGAATTTATTGACTTTTCCCAGATTTATCACTGTCTCAGGCAATATCAGCCTCTGGAGGCCATATATTAAACTAAAATGTTTTTACAAATATATAAAATATCTTGTCATATCCTATTGAGACGCAAAGGGTTTGCTTTTATTATAAGGCACAAAACACTAAATCATCCTCTGCAGAGCATAAACCCAGGTCTGTATGTAGAACAGCGCAGCCGCAGGGCTCGGGGCTGATGGACTATCATTAGTCACTTCTAATCCAGCAGCTGAGCAGCAACATGTTAATTGTTCTGTTTCCAGCAGTAGCACCTCAGAGAGTCACAGGGTTTCCTTCTGCAGCTGTTTGCTGATAAATCTGAAAATTGATTAAATGTTTACATCATTGAAGATCTGCTGTGTAAGTCTTTGTGCAGAATAAGTCAATATTTTTCTCTCATGAATTTACCCTGGTGTGTGGTGAAATACTTTGTTTTTGTAACACAAGCTGATAAAAAACTATGCTAACAATTTTTTGACAAAAGCAACTACAGTATATTATGATTGGCTGCCTGAAAAGACAAAGCAAATAACAGCCCACAAAATAAATTATTTTAATTATTAATTATTCTTTAAAAAAGGCATTATTCCAAAAACCAAGTGGAAGCTTGAGTCTACCGTATTTTTCGGCCTATAAGCCGCAGTTTTTTGCATAATTTGCATGCCCTGCGACTTATACACTGAAGCAACGTATTTATGGATTTCCCCCATATTCATAAACCAATTTTTGCTGAGATATGACCGTTTTCATTCATTCTGACTGAAAATATAGAACACTACCATTTACAGCTGCTAGATGGCACTCGAGTAGGATGGCATGCCGTTGTCATGTAATAGGTAAAAGTGATCATTATTGACACAATCGGCTTGCCATACAATCCACCTTTGTCTGCCTGGAGCAACCGTCAAATCAACTTGATTTCTCTGCTCCGCCCTGGTGAAATGCAGCTAATTTGACCATTGAAGTGCATTTATTAAATAAAAATTCAACTAAGACACAACTTTTACTATAAAGTTGAGCAAGCAAATAATTATTTTAAGTGTTAATCTTGTTAAATTCTTGTTAAAATCCTCCCGTGCACGCTCCCACTGCCGCCATTTGGCAGCCAATCGATTTTTGGCACAACACCAGCTCACATTTCCAGGTTGTCAGCGGTGACACATAACAGATGCGACGTATACGGCAAAGCGACATATTTATGTATTTTTCCTCTTTATTAGATATATTTGGACTGATGAGATTTATAGGGCGGTGAGATGTACAGTACATATACTGAAGCGGTCGAGATACCTGAGCTACATCTATAGTAACATCATGACATATGAGTTAATGAGAAAATATCTAAAGAACATTAAAACACCAACAAACATTTTCCCCCAAGTTTTAATAAACATTTAAATTACATTGGGAAAAGTAGGAGTAAATAAGATCATGTGACATTCTTTTTTGAGTAAACAATTTATGATCTTAGATTGTTGTGGTTGGTAAGGTTGGACCCAAATGCAGGCAAGCACGAATAGCTCCTAGTAAAATAAAACATGTTTATTTTAACAAAAACAAATGGCTGACATGGCAGCAACAACTTACAAAAAACTAAAGAATGGAAAACTCAGGGAGGCACGAGGAGGACCGAGACAATTGGGGAAACCACTGCAATGAGCGGCTGGTGAGGTGGTGACAAGACACACTTTATAGAATAAACTCAGTAAGAGTGAACGTTGGAACACCTGGGCTGAAAACTGATTGTGGACAGGTGAGGGTGGCAGACTGACTGGGAAAACACTGTGGGGGTTTCCTGGGGGTAAATGGAAGAGGCCATGAGAAACATTGGGAAACAAAACAAGACCTAAACCAG
>NC_056503.1:12124380-12154090 GCF_014905685.2 Nematolebias whitei
GCAATTCTAGAACCGATCCCAGCTGTGTCACACTCGGCTGCAAACCGCTCCAGTGAAACCTGTAGATCACGGCCTGATGAAGCCAGTAGGACCACATCATCTGCAAAAAACAGAGAAGCGATCTTAAGGCCACCAAAACGGATCACCTCAACACCTTGGCTGCACATAGAAATTCTGTCCACAAAAGTTATGAACAGAATCGGTGACAAAGGGCAACCTTAGCAGAGTCCAACTCTCACCGGAACAAGCCCAACTTGCTGCCGGCAATACGGACCAAGCTCTGACACCGGTCATATAGGGACCTAACAGCCCCTATCAAAGGGCCCGGTACCCCATACTCCCAGAGAACCCCCCACAGGGTTCCCCGAGGGACGCGGTCTAACACCTTCTCCAAGTCCACAAAGCACATGTAGACCGGATGGGCAAACTCCCACGCACCCTGCAGGACCCTGCTGAGAGTGTAATGCTGGTCCAGTGTTCCACATCCAGGACAAAAACTGCACTGCTCCTCCTGAATCTGAGGTTTGACTATCTGACGGACCCTCCTCTCCAGAACCCCTGAATAGGCCTTACCAGGGAAGCTTAAGAGCGTGATCCTCCTGTAGTTGGAACACTCTATGGTCCCCCTTTTTGAATAGGGGGACCACCACCCCGATCTGCCAATCATGGGGAACTTCCCCGATGTCCACGTAATATTGCAGAGTTGTGTAAGCCAACACAACCCTACAAAACCCAGAGCCTTAAGGAACTCTGGGTGAATCTCATCCACCCCTGGGTCCCTGCCACCAAGGAGCTTTTTAACCACCTCTGTGACCTCGGCACCAGAGATTGGAGAGCCCGACCCAAAGTCCTCAGGCTCTGTTTCCTCAGTGGAAGACGTGCTGGTGGGATTGAGGAGGTCTTCGAAGTACTCTGCCCACCGACCCATGACAGCCCAAGTTGAGGTCAGCAGCACACCACCTCCACTATAAACAGTGTTGGTGGTGTACTACTTCACCCCCACCCCCCCCCCCCCCACCGAGACGCCGAATGGTGGACCAGAATCGCCTCAAAGCCGTATGGAAGTCATTCTCCATGGCCTCTCCGAACTCCTCCCAACCCCAAATTTTTGCCTCAGGGACCACTCGAGCCGCACTACTGTATGTGGTTGTGAGAAATGTTTTACTTTTTGAGTAAAATACTGGAGGCAGTTTTCTAGCTGAGAAAACTTGATGTACATTTTCTCTGTACAGGCAATACCTCTATTATAAATCATTGATCAGTTAAGTGATATGCATGGTGTGGAAATTCAAAGGTTTTATTCATAGCCACAGTCCATACAGTCTCTAAGATAAAAATTACACCCTTTTAAGATGTTGGACCTATCTGCCATATCTTTGTCTATAGAAAAAGTTACATCTCAAAGATATGTGGTTTGTCCTTTAAACACTGTCCTAATTGTGTCCCCCGCAGTCGTGTGGTTTCTTTAAACATGACAAGTTTAGACAGGGCTGCTGTTTATTTACTTAATGTCAAGATTTATAGTTTCTTAGGGGGAAAGGGGCCATAAGCAATGCTGAAATCTACTTGTGCTGTCAGGTTAATATTATTATCTTCATGAAAAATATATGAAATGCGGCTGAAAGCTTCATTATATCTTGAAATAAATATAGACCAAGGAGTATGCCCTCTTCAGGTTGGGAATGAGATGCTGCCTCAGTGGAGGAGTTTAATTATCCCAGTTTTTTTTTTCACAACTGTGGGGAAAATGGAGTGCGAGATGGACAGGCGGAGCAGTGCACCTTCCGCCATATTGTTTACTCTCTGCCGGCTTATTGTGGTAGAAATGGATGTTCTCTGTTCTTTGGTCACAAACTCCGGGTAGAGACAGAAAAAATAAGATTGCGAATGCAGTTGGTTAAAATACGTTTTTTCTGCAAGGTAGCTGGACTCTTCATTAGAGATAAAGTGAGAAGTTCAGTTATCCGAGAGAGACTTAGAGTAGAACTGCTGTTGAGAGGAGCCAGTTGAGGTGGTTCAGGCATCTTGCAAGGATGCTCCATAGATGCCTCCCTAGGAAGGGCATGGTTTCATGGGGTCATGGCACGTTCAGTTAGGAAGACATCCTGGGGACGACCCAGGACATGCTGGAGAGAGTCTCTTGGCTGGCCCGGGAATGCTTTGGGATACTCAAGGAAGGAGCTGGAACAGGGAATGTCTGGGCCTCCCTGCTTAAGCTGCTACCTCATGACCCAGCTTCACAACAAGTGACAGATGATGGACGAATGGAACAAGGGACATTTTATTTTACTAGCTGAAAACATCAGTTCTTATTTCCTTCTGCAGCTATACTTTAAATATGTGTTTATTTTCTACATCAGACTGTGTTTAGCTTTATAAAGTGACTCTTGACAGGTAATGTATCCTACGAAAACTGTCAATCTGAACCAGTCAAAGCACAATTAATTTAAACGGTAACCTTTTCTCTTTGGAGATTTGCTTCATAAATGTCACCTCTACATGTCAAGAGGTCACTTTGCAAGGAATTTTAAACGTTGTCATTTGAACTGTTCAAACAGATGATAAAGTGGTTGAGTGATTTGATTACATACCACAAAGGTGCAAATCCTTGATCGGTGTCCTCGTATTATTGTTGAAATCTAGAGCAGTAAGGTTTTTGTTGTTTGTCTAGTCTTGGCAAAATCTCATAAACCACTGGATGGATTTTAATACTTTCAGAAAGTAATCATTGTGTGTACATCTTCAACTCACTGTGTGAATGCTTAATAATAATGCTATAAAGAGTCACACTACTGAGACCCTGTTGTACTTTTTTTGTTTTCAAGTGTCTTCCATAGTTGTTATTTTTTTATTTTTTTTGTATCAATCTCCTTCTACAGGTTTTAAGCTATTTCAGCAATTTAGTTATCAATACGTTCAGCTCGTTCAGGACAATTTCTTTGCTTTTTACTATAATTTTTTTTACTTGTGCCTTAGTCACACTACTTTTAGCTTGTTTAATTACTGCTTTTCTGCACATTTAAGCTTTTTTCTTTACCTTTTTTTATTTTTTTCAAAATTTTCTGCATTTTTAGGTACTTTTTTACTTTTTGTGCATCTTCACCTTTCAAATTTTTAGCTAATGAAGTATTTCAAGTAAGCTCTAGCTTTTTAAACAACTTTCAACAAACTCATTCATCAATCAGCATTCACTCCATTTTCTCAGGAAATCCAATTTCTCTATTTATTGTGTGCATGCTGTTAATCATTGACACTACTGATATCCTGTTCAAGTGTCTTGTGTACATTTTTTGGCATCCAACTCCTTGCGCCGTTTTAAGCCATTTCATTAATTTAGGTATTGTTCAGGACACTCCTGCTGTGACTGTTGGTATTGATATCTTCAATTTTTTTTAAATATTTAGCTTTTCAGTAAAATCTTTCACATTGAAAGTGCATTAGCATTCTGTAAAATCCTTCAGCATCTTACTGTTTTTTTTTAGTACTTCAGCATACTTCCACCTAGAAAGTCCAACCAACTTTTAAACAATTCAAGTCTTTCAGTCTTTCACCAAATGATTCAGTTTTTGCTAACTTTTCATTACTTCTAGCTCTAAGCAAGCTTTTGTTTTTCATTTTGTGATTGACCAGTGTGTCGCTACTTGTCTTGGCTAGAGTTTCTGGCTTTTTCCTAAAGTTTCACTACTTCTGGCTCTAAGCTAACATTTTCAGCTTTTTTGCTGGCATTTACCTACTTTTTACTCTTAGCTAACTTTCTTGCTATTTGCCAGTGTTTTTGCAAATCATTTAACTATTTTTGGCTATATTTTGAACTGTTCGTATTAAACAAGTAGTGACAGTTCAGCAATTGAAAACTTACATCTTAGTTTCAGCTTCTCAAGGTTAGGTTTAAGGTTCTTTATTGCCATTTGCATCACCTGTGGTACATAAGGTGGAACAAAATTGTGTACACAGGGTCCCAGTTCCAACAATAGCAAAAATATAAACTGTAAAAAAACTGCAATAAGATCTAAGATATTAAACTAAGAAATACGCTAAACAATAATAGTGCAAAACAACAGCAGCACGTACATGACTCTGTGTGAGTAGATGAGTACAAATGAACACAGCAGCATGAAGTAGTCAGCAGTATGAGATCAGCAGCATGGATAATCAGCAGCACATATCAACAAAGTGGCATTACAGTGATTTTTTTCTTTTTATCACAGTGATAGGGGCGGCTGTGGCTGAGTGGTTAGAGCAGTCGTCCTCCAGTGCAAGAGTTGGGGGTTTGAATCCACCAGCAGTCACATATCGAAGCGTCCCTGGACAAGACACTGAACCCCTCATAGCCTCTGGTGTGTGTCCCATCAGTGTATGAATGTGATAAAGCTCGGATTAGTCTCTTTAGAATGATTTGTTCAATTAGCTTTGTATAGCTCTAGTAGAGTGCTGTATGAATGGGTAAACGAGGACACAGATTGTAGTGTAAAGTGCTTTTAGTGTCTTGATAAGATAGAAAGGCACTATATAAGTACAGTTCATTTATCATTTACCATAATCCTGATTAGGGAGCTTCAGGGTAGAAGCTGTTCCTCAGTCTAGTGGTTCTACACTTAATGCTCTGCAACCTTCTTCCTGAGGGGAGCGGAGCAAAGAGTGTGTATGCTGGGTGTGTGGGGTCCTTCATGATGCAGGTGGCCCTCTTCCTATATCTGGAGGTGTAGATGTCTGTGCTGGGCGGGAGGCTGACTCCAACAGTGTTCTTCAGCAGCTTTCAGCAAAAATAATTCAGCAATAAGCATTCACACTACATTTCACAGGAAAGGCAAATTATTTTATTAACTTTTGAAGTTAAATTGTAAGCATAGCTTCAATTCAACCATTTTTAGTGTGTAGCAGGTAATTGTGAGTCCTTCCCAATACATAAGGGCAAGTGAAGATAAACCACGTTTTACTTATTTTTGTTCTACAGGTGAGATGAAATGACACGGGAGTACAATGAAAGCACACACTCTTATGGGTATTTGGGCTTTAGCCTAAAAACATCAGTTATAAAATCAAATCTATAACAAACAGCTCTAGAAATATGTGACAAAATGGTGCTCCAGTGGCTCAGTTTGACCCAGGCATGGAGTAAATGAATCCATCTCAGAGGGTAAATAGATCTTTCTTCCTTTCCCAGTTTTACAATGACATGAAACACTTTTTTTAGGCAAATCCATTTAAACAGTAGTCACCTGAAACAACACAAAATCAGCTTAGTAAAGTTAGATTTTATTTTATGTTCCACTACTGAATAATAACTTTGAAGTAATGTTACAACTCAAGATGATTTTGATGAGCCAGTCATCATGATGTAGCCAAAAATGGGGGGAAAATAATCATAACTTAGTTAAACAGTGAAACAGTACTCGTTGAAATATGTTCATTTGCAACTTTATTTTTTGAGGAACAGTCACATTTTTGAACTTGTGAGTATTTAGAAGGTTGAACTTCAGCATCAACATCTACAGATCAAGTTTGCAGGGAGATGTTTCTGCTGCCTCGTTGCAGTACCTCCAACATTCAGAGGTTTAGGAAGCTTTCTCAGCACATCACCCAGTGGAATGAATCCCGCATCATTCTCTTTGAATATGAAGGTGGACTTCTCTCTGCCACTACTTCCATGTATTCTGAGAAATCTTGCAGTCACTTCAATGTGTTCAAAGTTCTCAATCAAACCAGTGTAACAGTGTTTCTTGCATTTGGCTGCAAGCTTTACAGTGACCAAATCACCATCTGAGAGATCAGTGTTGCCATGTTCACTGTCATCTCCTAAGTTCTCATCCTCTGAAGTGTCATCAAGCGGAATGGAAACGTCACTCTCCTCAGAGATGCTGTATACTGGGTTTGTGCCTTCTTTCACTTTGCTGGGTCTTTGACATTGGACAATTCTTTCATCTTGCATTTTCTTCTTTTTGCATGTGCTATTTTGATTGCATGCTATTCAGGTGTGTCAGTCAGGATTCTCATCTTCACCTGCTGTCTCATTTGCTTTGCCCTGGGCTTCTGGTTTTTGGGTAAGGGAAGAATTTCTGGAGGAGAGAGACACATATCTACTGGAGTGGGGAGTTATGTGCTCTGCATGCTGAAGAGCATCCCTGTGAAGATACCTCAGCACAGGTGGACTTTGAAGATGGATCATATTCAGGGTGGATCAGGGTTTGGCCCAAACTCATCATCAGCAAATATATCTTGGTTGAAAGGAAAAATTCCTGTTGAACTGAATCCAGAAGAGAGATTCTGTGAGGTCATTGCTGACACATCCAGCAATGTGGAATGGCAGGTCCAGGTATAGGTCCAGGTGTATCTGAAAGACAAAAAACACATGCTAGGATAGAAAAATAATTACAAATACAAAACAGGTTGAGCAGAGTAAGTAAAGACAGTAGCAGAGTGAAAATTGTGGTCAGTTTGTCCTCCAGCAGTCTAAGCCTATAGCAGCATAACTAAGGGACAGCTCAGGAAACCCAAGCCGACCCTAACTATAGGATTTATCAAAAAGGAAAGTCTTGAGTCCAGTTTTAAAACTGGACAATGTGTCAGCCTCACGGACAGAAACTGGAAGTTGGTTCCACAAGAGAGGAGCCTGATAACTGAAAGATCTTCCTCCCATTCTGTTTTTGTAAATTCTAGGAACAGCGAATAAACCTGCAGCCTGACAGCGAAGTGCTCTGTTAAGAGAGCTTTGTATGTTAGAAGTAAGATTTTGAATTATATTCTGGATTTGACAGGGAGCCAATGGAGAGAAGCTAAAACTGGAGAAATATGAACTCTCCCACTAACTCCAGTTAAGACTCTGGCAGCAGCATTTTGGATCAACTGAAGACGTTTTAAATAAGTATTTGGACACCCAGATAATAAACCATTGCAATAGTCCAGTTTAGACGTGACAAATGCATGAACCTGCATTATTTTTAGATAAGATGTTTTTAATTTTAGTGATATTACGCAGGTGGAAGAAGGCAGTTCTAGTAACGTTTTTAATGTGGGTGATAAAAGACATGTCCTGATCAAAAATAACACCAAGATTTTTAACATTAGAGCTGGAGGACAGATTAATGCCATCTAAGGAGGGAGAAAGACTGAAAAATTAATCCCTAAAATGCTCATGTTTAAAAACTAAAACCTCAGTCTTGTCTGTGTTCAATAGGAGAAAATTAAGCGTCATCCAGGTTTTTGTTTTTAAGACATGCTTGTAGTCTAAGTAGCGGATTGGATTCATTGGGTTTTATGGGTTTTAATTTTCCATCCTAAACATCAGTGACTGCTCCATCTCTTCCAAAGGTTTTGAACCCTAATTGGTTCTTCTCTTGTAAATTATTGGCATAAAAGCTCTTCTAAAGTGTGTAAAATATGACAGACACACATAATTTACAACAAGATAATAATAATGTTTACCAGGGGTGCAGTGGTTCAATTTAACCCACAGTCTTTGGCACACTTTGCTCCATAACCACCACTTCGGAAAAAATGGTACAGTTTAGCTAGAAAGGTTAATTCTTTAGCAAAATCCTTTACATGATTTTGTAGGCTGGGAAACCACCAACATGTACCATGCATAACACTGCGTTAAAACAAATTAACCTTGATGTAACATTCATTGCACATGAAAATCAAAAAAATTACATTGACCAAGATTTTTTTTTTTTTGGTGGATAAAAATCTTACCTTTGTTCTCATGTTGTCCTGCCTTTTACAGTGATAGCAAAGATGGCTTCCACGTGCAGGAGGGGTCACATAACCAAAGTCAAGTATATCTGCAAAGGTACAGGCGGTGGGTCATCTTAACCACAGACTCATCTTACATCTTACTCTAACTGTTACTAAATATATTTTACTGAAACCTTCAGAAAGTAAAAGCGGGGTGTACATCTACAACTCAGTGCCTTTTCGAGTTAGTCCAATTCAAAATGGTTGCCACAGCTTGGTAGTAGCTGAGCATCATCTTCATAATCATCAATCAAGCACTATAGCAATCTTGTCATTTACTTCCTTTTAACCCCTTGTATCTCCTTTCTGGGTCATGGGGTTGCTGATGTCTGTCAGGTTGGGTACACCCTGGACATGTCACCAGTCCATCACATAGAGACAAACGAGACAAACAGCCAATCACTGGGGTCAATTTAGAATTACTAATTTACTTAACATTTATGTTTTTGTTCAGTGTTAAGATGCTGGAGTACCCTGCCCCAAACATGCCTGCATGTGGAGAACATGCAAACTCCACCCAGAAAAGTCAGGAGGCAAACCTGCAACCTTCTCACTGAGGGGTGACAGTTCTAACCACTGCTCCACTTCGCTGCCAAAGATGAACAAATCTCACAAATTCTCACAAGGACTGCACATAACGTCATGTGCAAGGTTGGACCAAAACGGTTATTTCTCTGCTCCTCCTTACCATATAATTATGGTACCACTTTACAATAAGGCTCCCATTATAGATGACTAATAAAGAGTTTATAGATGTTATTAATTCCTCTATAAACACTATAAATCATTAATAACTGTTTATTATGCATAAATTAAGGGTGACAGAGACAAAACTGACCAGTTTCTTACCAAATAGTGAGCCAGATCTGTTCATTTCATCTAGAGTTGTTATATTAAACATTTCAGTCTAAGTTACTACCTTGTTAGCACATCAAGCATTTGTAAACATATTTCTTTAGCATATAATATTGTACTTTATCGCTGGATTAAAAGTACGGATGCACGATATTGAATTTTTGGCTGATATCCGATATGTTAAAACTTATTTGGCCGATATCTGATACCAATACCAATATATATTTTTAATAGACCTACTTGACTACATAACTTTCTCTGCTGTAGAATTAAAATACTACATTATTCTGCATGGTCTTTGTCAATTTGACCTGCTACCAAAATGCAGATGCCAAAAAGGGGGCTGAAAATGATTTAATATATAATATATATAAAAAACAGCGCCTTTTATATCGGTGAGTTATTTTGATGGAATGGCCGATGTCCACTTCTTAGTTTTATTATTAATATTGGCCGATACCGTGCCGATAATATTGTGCATCCCTAATTAAATGCATCTACAATTAATATTATATCCTAAAAAAATGAGGTTTACAAATCCTTATTGTGCTTTCAAGGAAGTAACTTAGTCTGAAATGTTTAATATAACAACTCTAGATGAAATGTATAGATGAATAGATCTGGTTCACTATTTGGCAAGAAACTGGTCAGTTTTGTCTGTCACTTTCAATTAATGCGTAATAAGCAGTTATTAATGATTTATAAAGTGTGTATAGAGGAATTAATAACATACCTATAAACTATTAGCCATCTATAAGGGGAGCCTGAATGTAAAGTGGTACCATTATAATTTTAGTTGAAAACTCTGGCACGTAAAAGTTGGGAAGTATAATCCATTTAAATATTGATAGGTTTTCTGCATTCAACGTAACTACAGTTTTGAGGACCCCTTTCGAAATTTGTACTCAGAAATAAATCTTGCAAGTGGGTCCATATGGTGTGCGCCTTCAGTGTTCTCCATCTGATGTGCTGTCAGCGAGGAGGTGATGTGGGGAGGGCTAAAGGAGGTGGTAAGACCCAGTGGATGAGCAGACCGTGAGAGAGAGAGAGAGAGAGCAGTGGGAGGAGAGAAGAGGAGGGACTGAGCTCACTATCAGCGCTATGTGCTGCTGCTCGTGGTGTCAGCACGCCAGTGTGTGCCTCAGCCTGCCGGCGAGCGCGAGCGCATTGCTGTGCAGCTGTCAGAGTGTGTGTGCATGTGTGTGTGACTCCAGCGCTCTCCCTGCGTACGATAGGTGGAGATGACATGACTGCGCTTGAGAAAAAGAAAGCAAAGGACCTGTAAGGACTTCGCACACGTGAACACTCACACACACACACCTTTAAATTCCTGCACTCAGATAGATAGTTGAATGTGTGTGTGTGAAAATGCAGTTTATCACTCAGACTTTCAACAGCACAGCTGATAACATACAGACGGACAACAGGATGTGCTGATGATGTGTTCTGGTGTTTGCAGACGTGGTCAGCAAGTGTTCCTGCGTCCAGAGGAGAGTCCAGCTCCAGCTCTGAGTGCCAGACAGTCCACCACATTGTCCGAACAGCTCCAGGTAGGATCCTGTCCCCGTCTCGTTTGTGTCTTCTCAAACTAAGTCTGCAACAAGTGCAGCACCAACAGGTCGGCTGGTACACACTCTCAGCGTTATTCCTCATTTTTATCACTTTCCCTAAAATAAAGTTAGCCCTAAAACCTTTCTTTCTGCTTTCTCTCTTTCACACACAAGTCTCTCCTCCTCTTTGCCTTTCTTTGTTCCTTTTTGACGTAACATTGCAAACATTGAACTTTTGTCTGCAGGAGGTAAGTTTGAGCTGTTGCTGCTGCTTCTGTCTCATGATTCAAACAGTGATAGACCTTACAGTGTGTGTGTGGGTGTGTGTCAGAGAAAGAAAACAGCTCCAACAATAGACTGAAAGATAAAACATAAAGCCAACACAAAAGGCAGGATATTAAAGGCAGTGGCTTTAATTCATGTCTTTGTGTGTGTTTCATTTAAAGTGATGTTCTTGCTGGCCTCAGATCAGCAAACTGCGTTTAGTTTAGTTTAATTTCCCTCCGTTAGCATCTCGCCTTCGCCTGTGTTTGCATCTTGCTGCTCCTTTTAGTGTGTCTGAGCGATGACAAGCCGATTACAGGGAGATAAAATTGTGTCTTTCTTGTATCTTTAAATATAACATCAAGCAGCACAAGTCTGAATGTGTGTGTGTGTGTGTGTGAGTGTGTGAGTGTGCACGCTGTGAGCTTCTGATTTATATTGCAGAGGGATTTTAATGTTGGCAGGGAAATTGAAAAAAAAAAATGTTTGATTGGCTGCCAGTGTCGACATGTTGTGCTCAGATCCAATTACCTAGAGATGTAATGCTGTGTGTGCTCTCAGTGATTCAGGCACATGTACACTCCCCCCACCCTTCACCCCACCCCCAGCCACCCACCCACTCATACACACTCATAACGTGCCATTCAAATGTGAAAGAAATGAGACCGTTTCTAAAAAATGCTGATTATTTTACTGCACGTGAGTGTTTTTGATTTTTACGTCAAAGGGCCTTTCGATTATTTTCCTCTTATTTGAATTGTAAAGTGGGCCGTGTGTTTGTTCCTTGTGCGCAGAACACGTTTGTGCAGTTGTCGACTCTCTTTCACACACTTTCCTACAAATGCATGTATATTTTTTCAATCAGCTGCATGTGTGTGTGTTCCTGTGTGACACAGCGCTGAAGCACGTCCTCGTCTGGCCTTTCTTATGTATTCCTGGTTGCGTTGCTAAAAGTTTCGTCTAGCTGCATTCCTCTCGTACGCTTGTTTGTGTGAACGGTTCTGTGCTGCAGGCCCGTCACTGAAGCGTCACCGGACTGTAAGTCGTTCTTGTGGCTGCTGGGAAAATGCAGTTTGCTTTGTTTTTAAACGAGTGTGTCAAAGGATGACAATGCTATCGGTTATTTTTAATCTATAAGGGGTTCAGGGTTGTACGTTGTCGCATCAAAACTGTTCATAAAAGCAAGAATTTTTGGTTATTAAGTGTCAAAAGCATAACATTATCACTGTGCAATTAAAGCACTCGTGGTAACAAAGCTGTGAAAAGAATCGTGCATAAAGTATTGTTTTTATCTTTTTACTTTTGTGACATCAATTATGCTCAGTGCCCGACACTTTGCACTCCAGCCGTGAACAAACAAATCTATTTACGCAGTTTACAAACAAGAAATATCTGAAAGATGTTTTTAATAATAATAAAATCAGATTATAGGTCTTTTTAGCAATCGTCCTGTAAGTTTGACGCACGTTACTTTGAAAAGTTTCTCCACCTGTTCTTGGTAGAAACACTGAAGTTAAACCAGACAGGATTGAGAGTGTCACTGCACAGTCGCGGTGCCTATTCCAGCTGTCAGGGTTGTAAAAAGGATCTGGAGCACCTGCAGAAAAAAAAACCCACACACATGCACAGAAAATGAAAATAAATAAAAAAATGCATGCGAACAGCCAAGATTCAAACCTGCTAACCAACACTGCTCACAATTCACCTCAGTTTGTTTGGGTTTACCTTTTATTAGACAGAGGAGGTGGAAAAGGTTTAAATTCATTTATCTGATCTACTTTAACTCCATTTATATCAATCTATCCTTCAGTTTTAATAAATTCGATCACGTTCTGATTATTTTACTACAATATGTCAAATTTTAAACCTCACTAAAGAAAACATTGTTTTGATTCTTTGCCTCTAATTTAATCACTATTTCAGTTCATCTTGATTTAAAAACAACTTTAAATATTGATGCTGCCATCAGAATTTGGTTATGTCTGTTTTTACTCACACAAACAGAATTGTGGATGAACAATGAAGGTCTTGTGTCATTTTCACTCTGGACCACCCAAACCAGAAATGTTCACAGCAGCAGAGAACCGTGTGGCGAGCATGTTCTCGTAGCAAAAGATGAAGCTCCAGGTTAGAGAACAGGACATGATGTAGGTCATGGACAGCTTTTGTGTGGATGTACATATACTACATCAAGTATTTGAATGCAAAGATCAGGATAAAGGTTATAAAGCAGCAACTTGGATTTGCACTAAATCCTGCAGATTAACTTTACCACTCCCTCCCCATTCTTCTTGAGATTTCACTTGTTCCTCACTTATACTGAGAAAAAGCTTCTCTCAGACTGATTTGTTAAAATTGCTTGATTGTTGGAGCACAGCGCTGATCTTTCTCTTTTTATTAAACTCACAGAGGAGCTCAGACTCTCCCTCAGAACAACATTTGGCTTGTTGGGTCCATGTGTCTCTAAGATCCAGTATTTGACTGGACAACCAGATTTCAAATGTCCACTGGTGGCTCCAAACATTCAGTCTGCTGAACAGTAAATGGTACAGAAAAGATCCTAGCTGCTTCACATCTTTGCACTGATGGATGTTTGAAGACAATTCTCTTATTTCAAACAGTTTTCCTTAATTATACAGACATTCAACACCACGTTTTACATCAAATTACTGCTCACTGAGAAAACGGAATAAAATAATCAATCAAGGATCTTACAAACCTGACGTACAAAGTCATTCTAATTAGATAGAAAGAGTGCCCGAAGCTAGGCGTGTCACGATAACAAATTTTGATGGACGATTAATTTTCTCAGAAATTATTGAAATAAATGATAATATTGTTTGAAATTTGACAATAATTAGTAATTCTTATAAAAATTTAAGAAGAAAGTTTGGTAAATTTTTGTGTGTAGTACCTTTTATTTTGACACTGGATTGAAGTAGAAAACTGTTTGAACCGAAGGATGGACAGTGAGGGAGCGAGCAGCGTGTCTCTTTAAGAAAAATGGGAGGGAGGCCCCTTGACGTGACATGGGCCGTCTCTCCTTCCTTTTATTCAGTTCTGAAAATGGTGGACACTCGGTGTGGGTTGAGCTCTTTAGCATAGCACTTATCACACAAAGCTTTTAATAAATAAAAAAAAATCAGTAAACAAGTTCTCAGCTACTTTTTGCAGAGAAAAACAACTTTTTAGACGAAGGCACAGGTTTTAACCGTGAATTTTGGAGCTTTGACAAGACGGAAGTTTATTCCCGAGGTCAGCCTGTTAGCTTAGCTCGTAGCTTAGCTGCTTTTAACGATCCAAAAACATGATTTTGGATCGTTAAAATAGATTTTAAAGAGAAAGGGAGCGGTCAGTGAAGAGCACCAGAGTTGAGCCTTTTGTCATCCAGTGTCTTCAGTAGAACGAGAGGGACACGAAGGAACGATAAAGCCGCTAAACTAAAATGAGGTCGATAATTTTCATTTATCATGTGATTAATTGATTTATTGTTTATCGCGACAGGACTACCCTAAGCTTTACAAGAATACAGAACTATTTATTCAAGATGTTGTTCAGGTAATTTAACATTAAAACATTTCACTGTCTTTACTGATAAAAGCTCATTTAGCATAGAACATATTTAATGTTGTGCATGTACAAATTCACAAACTACATCAACAATTTGCTTTTAAAATTCTGAACGTTATAAACTGTGTAGACATTGATGAGTAGTAAAATAATAATTAAACCAAAACCATAAAAGAACGGAGTCAAATATTTAAATCACCTAACGTCGCTGACACCACTGGTGGTGAAGAGTTTCCATAGTGTCCAAAAGTGGTCGAAAAGAAAACGCTAAGAGCCCATAAATATACATTAAAGTGGATTTATTATAATTTTAAAGTTGAAAACGTCAATAGATTTATATGAATTGACAAAATTAATGTGTTTTCATTCATTCATGCAGCTTTTGGTTGATTGAGAAAGTAAAAGCTTTAAAATGTCTTGCATATTGTTTTACTACTTTGTCTAAAATGTTAATTCGTCTGCCTGATTCCCTGTTCCTGTTATTTTTAAACTTTAAATTTTTTTTCGTTTTGTTGCAGACGTCTTTTTCCACGTGTCCTTTGTGTACAGATGACAGGCAAAGCAGAAAAATCTGTGACCGATATTCAAAAGATTAAAAAAAGTCCAAGAGAACAGCCGTCAACATAACTATTGCACAACGTGTTTGTTTGTGTGCGTGCGTGCGTGCGCACGCGTGTTGTGAGGAACTCGCCCTACATAGCTCGACCTCGGTGATATGAGAGCGTTCCTGCTGGACAGACCAGGTTTAGCCTGCTGAAGTTTTTTCTGCTTGGTTATCATGTTCAGTTTGCAGCAGGCTCTCTGCTCCTTCGCTTCCTCCGTCGAAGGAAATCGAAGGTCGGATTTTCTTCGGGGAGCAGAAGCACGACTGTTGCGTTAGCTGCAACAAGCACGTCCTGGCCTGCCCACATGAGCATGTCTCTGTTTGTGATGGAATTACCACAACAACCCCACCAAAAACATGTTGCTCATGCCATTACAGTTGACTGTGAATGAGATATAAACGTGTGCTTTTACCGTTTTGTACGTTTTGAACAAAATATTGTGAAGGAGACGGTGTGTGTTTTATTTTTATCTTGCTTTGGGCTGGATTGGCAAGAAAGAGCTGAGCCATCGATGTAGTCCTTCGTCAGTTTCCAGCACTTTATTTTAAGCTCGATCACTGCTTAAAGCCGTTAGGTGCAGTAATTGAATAATATAAATCCAATTTAATTTAGTTTATTTATATAGCGGCAAGTCACAACAGAAGTCGTCTCAGGGCACCGAACATAAATATTCATATATAGAAACAATAAGTTAACAATATTTATCTGAGGACAGACTGCTTTGAGTTTAACTCCATCACAGAACTCTCATCTTGAGTAAACATGAAGGTGACAGTGGAAAGAAAAAACTCTGTCATGAGGAAGAAACCTTTAGCAGAACCAGGCTCAGGACAAGTGACCATCTGCTTCGACTGGCTGGGCTTGGTAGGAACAGATACACAATGGCAGGTCAAGAATCACATGTTAAGATAGAAATAATATCAAATGAAAACTATTCAATTTTAACAAATCATTTAAGGAAATGCGGTCAGTTTGTCCTCCAGTAGTCTAAGCCTATAGCAGCATAACAAGTCAACACTAACTATAGGATTTATCAAAAAGTAAAGTCTTAATCCCAGTGTTTAAACTGGACAATGTGTCAGCCTCACGGACTGAAACTGGAAGTTGGTTCCACAAGAGAGGAGCCTGATAACTGAAAGATCTTCCTCTCACTCTGCTTTTGGAAACTCTAGGAACCATAAGTAAGCCTGCAGTCTGAGAACGAAGCGCTCTGTTAGAAAAATATGGAACGACAAGATCTGTAATATAAGATGGAGCTAGGTTGTTGAGAGCTTTGTAGGTTAGAAGTAAGATTTATAAGTAAGAATTAAGATAAAGAGATTACTTTGGTAAATGTACATGAGCAGAAAATATAATTCATCCAAATTTGAATTCACTAAAGCAGCAGAGCTTGGACTAATATGGAGTATCTTCAGTTTTACAGATGTGTGGAAGCAACAGTTTAGTCTTTTATGGCACCATTTCAGAGCCACATTGAAGTTTCTGTGTTTTAAACCATCAGGTACACAGCTCAGTATGTTCCAAGTTCAGTCAGGTGAACACAGCATTTTTATTTATTTATCTTCACTTCAGTAAGGAGAAAGGGAAGACTTGTTTTTTTTTTTCTCCACACTGTACTTCTCCATACTGATGAGCTGCAGTAGCTTTGTGGTCAGTGCCGTGGTCTTGTAATCCTGAGGTTGCGAGTTCAAACCCAAGTTGCATCAGGAACAGCATCCAGCGTAAAACAATTGCCAAATCTTTCATGGGAGTTTGCTCGCTGTAGCAACCCCTGATGAAGGAGCAGCTGAAAAACATTTACTTATTTATTATATGACTAATGCTGATAAAATACAAACTGTTGAAAAAGATTTAACAGAACATCTCTTCAAAAATGGCCAGACTATCCCTTTAAGATGGAAATGATCTCCAGTCATAGAGGAGTTGTGACGATAGTGCGCTGCTGTACCTTACTGTCAGTGAATCAGTGCAGGAGGTGGTTAAAGCTAATGGATTGTGACTCATTCAGCACCATCAAGCAACATCTTTAAAACCTGCAGGAGCCACATCCTCTGTCATGATTCAGACTCATTTCAATGACAATTTAGTAAAAAAAACAAAGTTTTATACAAATATGACGACATAGCACAGCATGCCACTTCCTTGCTAAAATAACTTCACTCTGCGTGCTAAAATTACAGCTCGATAATGACTGAAACTAAAGCGTAAAGCAGCCATGCCGAGGCTTTAAACAGACCTACAAGGAGAAGTGAAGATAACTTTGCATACCTGCAGCATCATTTACAAGCAGCAGGAAACACTCGAAGTAAACTATTTCCTGTATGAATGCAAACTTCGATTTCTACATACATAGTATTCTAGTCGAGATGAATTCAGCAAAACCCCCAGAAAGTACTTGTGTTTTTTTTACTGCATTGATTGCTGGTGTGTTGAAAGAAACAACTGGGTCCAGGATCCATAATGTTCCACAATTTTCCGTGCCCTTATTGGAATCCAAACCTCCAGGCATGCGATGATTACAGGTAAGATGTGACATGCATGAGCAGAGAAGCTGCAGCGGCATAAACTGTGCGGTGAGATGACCGCTTGAATTGACCACCTGTTTGTCGATGGTGGAACAAAAGCGTGGTTCCTCTCTAGCTGATCGAGAGCAATGTGCCAGTCGAGCTTTTCTGAGAACTTAGTTTCATTTTCTCAAATTGTTCCATGTAATTGCTTTTACCGTGTTTACTGGCTGTATATAATGTCGTCCCATATAACCTTTTCATTGGTTAGCTTTACTTGTAGTTAAGTCATTTTACATAATCATTCTTTTTAAGCATTAAAAATACATCTTTGTCTTGAAGGTTCTGTTTATAACTATTAAGTTTTGAATTTAAATATTTTAGAATTAAAAATTGGCATTTCTTTAGGTAATGCATATCATTCGTGTTAACTGTCAACAATGGTGTACCACTAGGCTCAGTCTTAGGACCCACTCTCTTTACAATCTACATAAGTAATGTAGGTCAGAGCATTCCTGATGCATCCTTACATTTCTATGTCGATGACACTGTTGTTTACTGTCGAGATAATTCAGTTGTTAAGGTTTTCCAGCTTTTACAGTCTGACTTCAACATCATCCAGTTAGATTTGTTCCATCTCAAACTGGTGCTAAATGCTAATAAAACCAAAGGGATAAAGTTTTCCAACAGGAAGTCAGTACCAGCGGTCCTTCCTTCTATCTTATCTTCGAACGGTGTTCCTATTGAGTTTTTCTATTCTTACAAATACTTGGGAATCTTGGTCGATGCACATCTTTCTTTTAAGCCTCGTGAAAAACTTGATAAAGAAATGTAAATTAAAACTTGATTTCTTTTTTCCGAAATAGATCTTGTCCAACTCTGAACCCTAGGAAACATCTTGTAACTACTACTTTCCTTCCCTTCATTGACTACGGTGACATTATTTACATGAACGCCCCTACAAGCACTCTGCAGATGTTGGACACTGTCTATCACCGTGCGCTATGATTCAAAACTGGCTGTAACTACCGTACCACCACTGCACCTTGTATTCACTGGTTAACTGGTCATCATTAACTTCATGCAGACTCTCCCACTGGTATATTTTCAACTTTAAATCTCTTATTAGTGTGTTGCCTTCATACATCTCCTCCTATATATCACGCTGTCAGTGCAGCTACAGCGTGCACTCAAGATATTACCTGCAGCGTCCCCTCAGTGCAGACTGAGCTCGTCAAAAGTCCTTTTCTTACTCCGCTCCTGTTTCCTGGAACAATTCACAAAAAGATTTGAAGCTCTCGACCTTGACCTCTCTATGTGGTTTTAAACAATTGTTAAGTTCAATGCAAACATCAATGCAGACATGTTCCTGCTTTTAGTATTTTACCCCGTTTCATAATGCGGCTTGTTTTTATTTTGTTTTATATCACTACTTTTATTTAGTTTTCATTGTATATGCATTTTATGACCGTTTATTGTTGTGTGTACTTCCTTTGTGGTTTTTGTTTAAAGCAGGTCTCTCTTGTAAATGAGTCCTTGTGACTCATTGAGACTAACCTGTATAAAAAAAAGATTGAATGAATGAAATTCAACACTTTGCATTTCAAAGGTTCAAGCACAGCTTTTGCATGATCTGTTGGTGCTCGTAGCTTGCAGTGAGATGACGCTCAGCTACTGTCATGCCTCAGTTCAGCTCAGTATCTGTACAACGGACTGAGTTATAGAAATGTCTGTTTGCGAAGGTTGCTGAGTTTTGGCATCAGGTTGTAAAAGAAGGTCCACTCTGAGACATTCAAATTCATCCACTGATTCAGGAGGTTTTGCTAACAAAAGCATGCAGAGACGCACAGACACAGGACATTTCATGATTGCCTGCCTTTCATGGCAGCAAGTGATACATATGTGAATAGTTGTTAAAGCATCTCAAACTAGAAGTTGTTGACTTGTTGGTTCTTCTCAATCAACAACCAGCAGAGAAGCTATTGGATTCTTGATGGATGATTGTTTTTTCTTGTGCACTGCTCTTGTGCTTATGAAATTCTTTAATAAAAGATCAACTTTCTGGGAAGAAGAACAAGTTTCAAGAACATGGAATTTTCCAAACCCTCTCCACTTGAGCATTAAGAATAGCAGACGCCTCTTCTTTCCAGCCCTGATCAATGCTCACCCCTACGGCTATCAGTGAGCATAATGCATCAATAATAGGCTGTTGAATTAAAGACCACAAACGTCAGTACAAATCAATAGGTGGCCGCTTTAACTGTAGTGAACTTTCATAGATTCCACAAGGACACGAGAACATAATATTTAGGCTGTAAGTTTAAACTTTACAGTATTTTTTACCAGTAGGAATGCATTTTTTAAGGTTTTCCTTTTTGCGTTTTACTCTGAACAAGCTGAGATTTCCCTCGCGTCCACAGACTTGAGTAAATCTAATTACTTTCTCACAACCAGCTGTTTAAAAAAAATGTATGCATTTTTTTAATAATCTGTAAATGTGCAACATATTTAAACAAGAAAAGAAAAAGGGGTGTGTTTTAAGTTGCAGTTTTGGTTTAAATCGACTTTATGTCCATTTAAAATTCTATTTGCATGACTTTAATTTTGAAACTAAAATGATATTTTTCTGCTGCCTCAGATTGGCAGTAAACATCAATAATGCACCGAGTCCTTTCAGAGGATATTCTGACTACCAGTACACTCTGAGGGAAACAGTCTGCGTGTCAATGACGTGCTTGAGAACTTTCCAATCATGACAACAAAATTGTAATTCTTTATTTGCTCCAAACCTCGTGGCATATTGGACTCCAATTTAAGTCCTATTTCATTTTTTTATCCTGCTGTGCTGGCGTTTCTCCTGTTGCAGGGCTCGCTGTGGCTGAATGATGTAAATCCAAACACAGTGGGAAGAATGTTTTACTCGGCGAGTGCACAGCAGTGTTGAATTATGCACTGTGAGGGTTCAAAGCCAGAAGAGTAAAAACTCACCATCGCATTTCGCCTGCCATGGCACTTTGGATCACATATCCTGATGAATGACCATGGACACAAGGGCACCTTCACCTCCCAGCCATCCTCTGAGAGCGCTGTATACGTGCGTGTGCGTATGTCAGGGTTTGCATTTTTTCCCTTGATAAATGGACTGCAATATTTAGTGCTGCTGAATTTTATCTCAAGTGGATCCCTGCAGGATATTGAACAAGCACTTCCTCTCACCTTCCTGCACGCTTGTGTGAGTTTGTTTATGATGCAGTTGTGTATTTGCTGTCCAAGCCCTCAGGTGAGTCGCGTAGCTCCAAAGAACACAAGTAGGCATTAGAGGCTTCATAGCTAATAATCATGACACATTCCTTGTCAGATGGCTGAGTTAGTGTAATAAAAAGCAATCGAAGAAGACACATGATCTAGTAGGTGCTGCAGAAGAGAAAGAGCAACTATCATTGATGCTAGCCAGCATCTTGCTTGACAGCTTGCTGAAAATGCCATGAGTGTGACTAGATGACTGAAAGTAAAAATGTTCAAAGTAAATGCATGTTTTCTTTAAATTTAATGTCTCTTTTTATAATATATTGTTGTTCCTGTTTGTAACAGCTGTTTAGTGCCCAACTCATTAATTTAGAAATTTGTCTATGCTCCCTGTTGTGTTTATTAGCTCATAAAAGACACTTTGCAAACACAAAAATGACTAAAACTCATTCAGTTTTACATGTAATGTACCCCCAGTTTGGTGTGGTGGTAGCTGAGAGTCATCTCGGTCACGTACTCAGAGCACCAACTGAATGCATCATAAGCCCTTTGTTCAAAGTGCTGGTGTTCAAAATGGGGGTGGGGGGGTTACGCATCATTTCATGGAATGTTAGTTGGAGTTTCGGTTGTTTCTAGTCTACTGTGTTGTGAAGTGATGGTTTCCTGCAGAATCTTCTTCTTCTTTCAGCTTTTCCCTCTGCAGGGTCTCCACAGTGAGTCATCCTCCATCTCACTCTGTCCTCTGCATCCTCTGTCCTCACTCCAACTACCTCCTGCAGAATAAATACATATTTTGATGTGCTTTACTTGTGTGCATGGTCTGAAATTTAAAAAGAGCGACAGGGAGTAAGGTATTTAACTCTTAGCCCTTGTTTGCTACCTACCAAAAAATATTTTATGTTAAGATGACCCAAAGATGAAAAATAGTTTTACTCCTCACCGCTTCATTTGAAATGGTGAAATCATTGTTTTTAGGCAAAATAATTTAACAAACAGGGTATTTTCCCCCCAATGCAGTCATATAAATATATAGCCTAAAAAATTGTACAGTAATTTATAGGTGCCCTTTCCTACAAAACTCAGTTTTTGTTGCATTACACAATAATAAAAAAAATAAAAAAATAAAAAAAACATGGAAAACCTTCCAACTCCTAATCTGCAAAAAAACCTGACATCAAAATAGACTTGACATTTTAAAAATAACTTTTTGTGTCAATAGTCTTAAATATGTGAACCAACCTAAATAATTTAGGGGTCCACCTTTGTTACATTTTATAATAATCAATTAAATGTTTATCATTTTCACTAGCTAACGGTAACAGCTGAGGTGGTGATTGTTGGCCTCTGGTTTCGGTGGGCCCAGCCATGAAAGTAAACTTTTTTTGTTGACTGGACCACAAAGTTTTAAACATGAAGCTTTCTAATGTAACATATAAACCAAGTAGAGAAAGATGCAGTGATAAAACTGAGGAGCATCTGCTCGAGGCATTTGTGGCAAAAAAAACACAGCATACAGGAAAAATGTCCAAAAAATAAAAATATAATTAAAGACCATCTGCCACTTTTTTATTGGTCACAGTCAGGGCTGGTTATTCACCATCTCTGTGTTCAACCATTTAGTCACTTTTGTTTTTAAACTTTAAATTTGGAGCTGCTTTTTGTTTTCCAGTACATACTGACATGCATATATCACTGCACTGGGTTCTGTTGGTAGATATTGTTTTTTTACCAGTCTTCCTGGGAAGAAGTAACAGAATAGGGAGTAAAGTGAATAACTATTCCCTTCTCAGCACTGTGATAGACCAGAAGGTCAAGAAAGCCCATAGCTGATAGAGGCTGAGGACCTTAAGGTGCAATGTAAGCAGGATTAAATCAGAGGATAAATTCCCTGGGGATCAGAAAACAGATTAAGACAGGGAGGAATTCACACCGCGCTGACCGAACAGTTTGTCAGACTGAGGATGGACCACTGGGGGTTGAATACTGCTGTGGTGATGAGTAGATCTGAGATGGCATTATAGGTTGATGATCAGTCAGGGAGCTGACGGGGCAGAGGCTGCCCAGACTCATTTCAAAACAAAGGCCTCTTGATTCTGCTTCTTGTCTCGTACATCTTCTATTTCATCCTGCGTGTGACCCATAAAGTTATCATTTGATCTTAAAGGCCGTCTTTGAACACGTCTTGAATGGAAAGTCCTCTCTTGTAGGCTCCTAGAGGTCAAGCAGACCTCGAAGTGGGGATGTACAACTGTGTCCATTTAGTAAATATTTTTATTAGTGATTTTTGTGCTACAAAACTTGCACATTGTAATTTTGATGCATAGCGGGCTTTTTTAAAACCCAACTTCTCTCTCATTTACACTGCTTGCATTTTAATTTATAACTGCTAAAAGACAAGGAAAGGAAGTGAAGACACAAAACAAGAGATTATATGAGAGTAAAAACAGCACAAACTCAGAGGAAAATAGATGTGTGTAATGGTAATGTTAAATATTATAGAAAATCATTTGCCATTTTTATTTACTTTAAATGTTTCAAGCACAGATAAACAGCAGTTTTATGTTCATTCACTAAGATGTTTATTTAATATTTGTATTTCAGTGAAGGTTAATGCTTTACTTTTTACGTAAGACCACATGTCCTTTAAAATGTACAGTTCCTTTTACACGCTTGGGACAACAATGAGGGAAGTGAACCTGAGAGGCGGCTTTTGTCTGGCCACAGGCACATCGCTGCGCTTCAAGAAAAACAGAATGAAAACAACGACTGATGAGTCATCAACTGTGTCATGTGAGCACAAAGACTTCAGAGAAGTTACGTCATAAAGTGAGGTCCCACCTCCAATTCTTTGTCGAAGGAAAATGGCTATGTTTTGTCAGACTATGGGTGAAGGTGCATCCAACATGTTTCTGCTTTTACTAGTTAATAGATTTTAGTAACTTTTTCTGACAGTTTCTTGTCTTCTTGTTTTTTGGATAATGTTCAACATGTCAGTGTTGTAATCAGCCATAATTGAAATCACCAGGTGTTTGTTTACAGACACAAGTTTAGACAATCCCATTCATTCAACCACCCACTGTCAACTGTTTACCTGGAGTCTGGTCACAGGGGCAGCAGGTCCAGAACTGAAACAGACACTCATTCTGGGGATCTCAAGTTGTTCCCAATCCAGAAAGGTCACATAAGGATGTCCAATCCAGGTCCTCTAGGGCCACTAGTTTTACTTGTTTCCCAGTTCCGATACTCCTGATCCAGTGATTGAATCACCTAGTCTTGTTCTGTAGAAGCATCTTAATCATCCTTTGATTCCAATCAAGTGTGGTGGAGCAGAGAAACAAGTAAAATGTATAGGATAATGGCCCTTGAGGACCAGGATTGGACACCCTGGGCTCCCCAGAAAGATGTACCTGAAACATCTCAAAGGGAAAGCAGCAAACAGATCAGATGCCTGATACAGAAGAAAAATGCCTCTAGTCAGAGTCAGAGATTCTTTATTGTCGTTTGCACCACATGTGGCACATGTGGTGGAATAAAATTATATACACAGGGTCCCAGTTACATCCAACAATAAAATGTAAAAGAAAACCAATGATAACGTCTAAGATATGAACTTAGAAAAACATCAACTAAAAATACACTAAGAACTAATAGCATAAAAACATTATGTCGAACAGCAGCACGAACATGAGCATGAGTCTGTGTGAGCAGATGAGCACGCATAGTCTGAGCTCTTCCTGGTTGACAGACCTCCTCACCTTTTTTTTTTTTTTTTAAAGCTGAACGCCCCTGTGTTCTAGCTACTTGTCTCCTAGATCTTGTTCCTTTGGTTGATTCAAATCTCATGACCAGAAGTAAAGGTTGGAATGTAGATGGATGAGTAAATGAAGAAGTTTGTGTTTCTGCTAAATTGTTTTTTCCACCATGACACATCAGAGCAATGAAATTGTTACTTCAGAGAAGACACCAATCTGTTGGTCCATCTCCCACTTCATCATGCCATCATTTGTGAACAAGACATTGAGGTACTTAAACCTTTGCTGCTTGAGGCAAAGACATCTCCAACCTGGAGACATACTTAACGGGATTTTGAACTCCACATTTTTGGTACTTTATGAATGTGAGGCATACTACATACTAGGGTTGTACAATATATATAATGTATAAGCATGGCTATATTGATATTGCAGACATTGATTTAGCAAATGATTCAAACTAGCCACTAGGGAGCACAAGCCAGTGTATCTCTTGTGCCAGTCCCGAGCCTGGGTAAACAGTGAGGATTGTGTCAGAAGGCATGTAGAACACTTTTGCCAAAACCATAATGCGAGTTCATCAAAGTGAAACCATACCAGATTGGATTAACAACGACCTCCACCGGTGCTGTTGACAAACACGGTGCAGGCAGAAATTGTGCTACTGTTAGTCAAAGACCACAAGGAGCTAATGAATGAAGAGAATGAAAGAGAAAGAAGAGTAGAGGTCATAGAAACTGTGGAACAGGACGTGGGGAAGATTAGCGATGATGAAGTCTGGAAAGCTCTGAAAAGAATGAAGAAGGGGAACATAGTAGGACCTGATGACATACCAGTGGAAGTTGGGAAATGTCTTGGAGAGATGGCAGTGAGGTTTTTGACTCAAATATTCAATGGCATATATGAGGGTGAGAAAATTCCTGAGAAATAGAGAAGAAGTGTTCTGGTGCCCATTTTTAAGAACAAGGGTGATGTACAGAGCTGTAGCAACTACAGGGGAATTAAGTTGATGAGTCACACAATGAAGATCTGGGAAAGAGTTATGGAAGCTAGACTTAGATGAGATGTGACTATCTGTGATCAGCAGTATGGTTTAATGCCAAGAAAGAGCACCACAGATGCCATCTTTGCTTTGAGAATGCTGATGGAGAAGTACAGAGAGGGTCAGGAAGAACTCCATTGTGTCTTTGTGGATTTAGAAAAAGCATATGACAGAGTGCCAAAAGAGGAGGTGTGGTATTGCATGAGGAAATCTGGAGTGGCAGAGAAATATGTTGGACTGGTACAGGACATGTATGAGAACAGCAGGACAGTGATGAGATGTGCTGTAGGAGTGACAGATAGCTTCAAGGTGGAGGTGGGAGTGCATCAAGGATCAGCTCTGAGCCCCTTCTTGTTTGCTCTGGTGATGGACCGACTAATAGATGGGATCAGGCGGCAGGCCCTGTGGACTATGATGTTTGCAGATGATATTGCGATCTGTATTGCGCTTCACCACTTGCTCTTGCTGAGATCGGATGCTTCTCTCCTCCCTCTCTGCTTTGCTTTGCTGCTCTGTCTGTCCGTCTGTGAAACTGCTTGTGAGACTCTTGCATTTCTTCCGAACCATAATTATGGACTTTTTGATCAGTTGGTCCCTCAACTCAATTTACAACATTTCTTCGAAGAGAAGACAGGCTTTAGGCGAGCCGATTTGCCCTATTGGCACGCACGCAGCTGGATATCTCATCGACTTGGAAGACTTGATGATGTGTCTATCTCTGCTGCCATTTGTGGATTTTAAGGATGCATATTTAATAGGATTTTTGATAACTGGTTTCTGCATTTTGGATTCGGCTGGTTGCTGGTCTTATCAATCAATCAAGGAAGTCGTTGGCAACAAATTTGGACCCGATCACGCTGCTTGTCTTTATAATGGCTTGGTTCGTGTCTTGAATACCCGGACTCAAGTGCTTTGGGCAGAATGGATCAGATCTTGGGGATTTTACTCAGGCACGTTCCTTGGGTGTGGCCATGTATTTTGGACATTTCGGAACCGAGTGGACCAACACAGACTCAAGGTATATGTCATTAAGTTCTGCCTGTCCCCAAAACAACTGTGTGTTTATCTGAATTTGGCTCCCTTGGCTGGCCTTGAAGGTCATCTTATCTGAATTTGCCTGGAGAAAATGTGATCTGACGCTCACCACCCACTCCCTGAGGAATTTCCAACGGATAACCAGATGAAACCAGCTGAATAAACTTGGTGTCATCATTTCAGGACTCTTGGATTCTCATAGACATTATTCTTGGCCATTCCTTGACATACCTCGAGAATGTTTATGGATCTCACTGGAGGACATTGGCTGATTATTCCATCTTTATCAGAACTCTTACAGTGCCCCTGAGAGCATATATGAACATGCTCACTGCTCTCAGCTCCCCCCTCTGCAGAATGCCTATGTCACTATGTGCTGTTTGTGCAAGGTGTTTTTTTATTATTAGAGGTTTTTTTTCTCAGACTCCAACTCCTACATGTGTCAATTTTACCACTTTTTGTCCGTCCAAACTGGTCTCACTTGTAAATGAGGCTTTTAGGCTCAATGTGATTTATCTGTTTAATTAAAGGTTGAATGAATGAGTGGTGAGAACAGGGAACAGGTGGAAGAGAACTTGGAGAGGTGGAGGTATGCACTTAAAATAAGAGGAATGAAAGTCAGCCTTAGTAAGACAGAGTACATGTGTGTGTATTAGAGGAAGGCTGGTGGAACAGTGAGGCTACAAGGTGCAGAGGTCACAAAGATGCAGGACTTCAAGTACTTGGGGTCAACTGTCCAGGAAAATGGGGAGTGTGGTAAAGAGGTGAAGAAGAGAGTTCAAGCAAGATGGAGTGTACAGAGAAAAAGTTTCAGGAGTTATTTGTGACAAAAGGGTGTCAACAAAGGTCAAAAGAAAAGTTTACAAGACAGCTGTGAGATCAGCTATGTTGTATGGTCTGGAGACAGTGGTACAGACAGACAGGAGACATAACAGGAATTGACAAAAGTGAAGATGTTGAGGTTCTTCTTAGGAGTGAAAAGAATGGATAAGATTAGGAATGAGATCATCAGAGGTACAGCACAGGTTGAACAACTGGAAGATAAAGTTAGAGAGACCAGACTGAGATGGTTTGGACATGTCCAGAGGAGGGACAGTGGGTATACTGAAGGATAGAAGGATGTTAGAAATGCAGCTGCAGTTAGAGAGGACATGGAGGTAGTTGGAGTGAGGACAGAGGATGCAGAGGACAGAGTGAGATGGAGGAGGATGACTCGCTGTGGTGACCTCTGAAGAGGAAACAGCCAAACGAAGAAGAAGAAGATTTAGTAAATGATTTGTATAAATTGCAGATTCAGACTGTACTGCAATAATACACATAAGAAAATAAAATTGATTTATTTTTGCCCAAAAAACCCACAGTCAATTTAAGTGAGGGAGCAGAGATGTACAGGACATGGAAAGTACTGCAAAGATTGTCAGGACAGAAAAGAAAAAGAGAAGTAAGGAAAATGTGACTTTACAACTACTGATATTGTCATTTTAATAATCAACAAAAAATTTGCAATTCCATGTTTTGTTTAGTGTAGTTTTGCTACATAAGTTACTGTAGCTCATGAGATTTGTATTCAAATATTCTGGTGTTCACTAGATATTGTGAGCAATATATAAATATGGTGTTATAGCACCATGGTACATATTTAGTACAGATGCTTTTCACCTTCTCTGTGTCTTTTTCATCTTCCTTCTCCCTAAGCTTCAGAAAAACAACCGTTAGTCAAAGGAAAAAAAGTTGGAGCTTTTCTTTGCTGTTTTATAATCCAGTGCATAAATTCCATGTAAAACTAAAGGTGGGCGTCCTGCCCACGCTACTTTTAACGGAAGAATAGTTGCTTCAGTCTTCATCTGGCATCGTCGCCGGAGCTCAACGTCAGCAAGGCCAAGTTAGATAAGAATGCGAGTGCAGGAGGGAAGCAGCGTGAGTAATAGACAGAAACTGAAGCACAGGAACTGCAACATATGGAACAAACAAATGGATAGATAGGAGATGGATGGAAGGACCGACAGTTGTAGCCTCCACTTTTTACTTTTTTTTTCTGCAAGTCTCAGTCTGTCCTCATTTTACAGCCCTTCCTATTGTGGTAATAGAGAATTACTGAATGAGCACTTGAATGGAGGAGGGAACAAAAGGCAGACGTGAAAGAAAAAAGCCACAGAAGTGCATAAAAGAAGAACAAGGAAGGAGGCGGCAGTATATGATTTCCCATGAGAATAAAACTAAAAGAGAAGGTCGCATCCCTCTGACACTTGCTTTGTTGCCGCCCACTTTTGTTTGTTAGTGTTGCCCTCAGCAGCAAACCCTATACTCTGACCTTCATGCATCTCTGACATCTTCAATCAGACAAAAAAATTACAGGAACCAACGTGAGCGTTTGTGGCTTTGTGAGAGTATTCCTGTCTTCGTGTTTGGTTGCGTGAGGATGAAGCAAACATCTCTATCTACATGTAGGTGTGTTTTTATCACTCTTTTCAGATCCAGGGTGACTGGCTGACCTATTGATCCTATTCACACTAATAATGGAAATCGACCTATTCACTCCCACGCACACACAAGCAGAGATGCACAACCTACATTTAAACATTTTCCATATGGACATGCAGGTTGGACTCCACCAAGCTTGTGCACCTTTTACTCTAAAAGCTCTGATGTTTCAAGAGGGATACATGGAGACATGCAAGTGGCTTTTAGATATCCCTGTGGAGAAACTGACAGTTAACTGAAGAGGAAATTTGAGCTTTTATATCTCTGCGAACAGTGAATGTAAAAAGTGAGTGCAGGTAGAACTGTCCAAACACTGATGTCCATGTGTGATCAAGCATCACCATTAAAAGCCTTTCACTAAAAGAGTTGTAAGATGTAAAAATCACACCGTTAACCATTATTGACAGAACATGTGTATATATATATATATATATATATATATATATTTAGATTGAAAAGACCAACAACTATTTATTTTAAAGACATTAAAGGAGCAACATCAAATCACTTCTTTCTTTTTTAAACAGCTGCACTCACAAAAAGTTTAAAACTGCTGGTGTCAAATGGAAAATAATAGTTGTCATGCCTTTTAAAGTTTCTACGTTACACAAACCTGATCTGGCTTTTCTTTTAAACTTGAATATTTTTGTCTTGTGTCGTTCTGATTTTAAACAACTGCAACTCATCATGTATTATGCATTGTGTGTTTATGTGCTTACTGTTATGTGCCTCCTTACTGTTTATTCATACTTTACTGTATAATTTAATGATGCTGGCAGTAAATCTGGAGAACTCTTCTTACCTTATAATAGGTAAGACTTGATACTGCAGCCTCGTTTAATTTTCCAGTCCATCCCTCCAAAAAAAATATACTATTAAAATTTTCAGATTAAAAAAATAAAAAAAAGATTTGTGTGCGTTTCAACTTCAGTAACAACATTCTATAGTTAGTTACAATATTTGTGACAAACATTCAAAGTGTTACAGAGAGACAGCTTTTTTAATTTAAGCAGGGGTGTCAAACCCACTTACAAAAGGGGGTCAAAATTAAAACCTTTTTCAAACTAAGGGC
>NC_056503.1:12154190-12163628 GCF_014905685.2 Nematolebias whitei
TATATATATATATATATATATATATATATATTTAGATTGAAAAGACCAACAACTATTTATTTTAAAGACATTAAAGGAGCAACATCAAATCACTTCTTTCTTTTTTAAACAGCTGCACTCACAAAAAGTTTAAAACTGCTGGTGTCAAATGGAAAATAATAGTTGTCATGCCTTTTAAAGTTTCTACGTTACACAAACATGATCTGGCTTTTCTTTTAAACTTGAATATTTTTGTCTTGTGTCGTTCTGATTTTAAACAACTGCAACTCATCATGTATTATGCATTGTGTGTTTATGTGCTTATTGTTATGTGCCTCCTTACTGTTTATTCATACTTTACTGTATAATTTAATGATGCTGGCAGTAAATCTGGAGAACTCTTCTTACCTTATAATAGGTAAGACTTGATACTGCAGCCTCGTTTAATTTTCCAGTCCATCCCTTCAAACAAAATATACTATTAAAATTTTCAGATTAAAAAAATAAAAAAAAGATTTGTGTGCGTTTCAACTTCAGTAACAACATTCTATAGTTAGTTACAATATGTGTGACAAACATTCAAAGTGTTACAGAGAGACAAAGCTTTTTTAATTTAAGCAGGGGTGTCAAACCCACTTACAAAAGGGGGTCAAAATTAAAACCTTTTTCAAACTAAGGGCCAGTTTCAGAATCTACATTAACTCAAGTTAATGTTAATTAATTAACTCAACATCTTTTCTTGGTTGCAGGTTCCTCAACAGGAGTTTGATTGGTCTCATTTGATGTTTGTTGCAGTTTTGACATCATAATCAAAGATTACTGAAAAAATTTAAATGACAAAAGTATTTTACTTTTAACGTATCATCTTGAGGGCCAGATAAGATGTCAACGAGGGCCACATTTGAGTTTGACACGTATGCTCTAAAGAGTTCAATAGTAGCATTTAATGTAATTTGAGTACCGGTACATTTATTCAGACATTTTTGGACCCTCGTTTTATGCAACCCGTTTTGTTTATTTGTTTGTTTGTTTATTTATTTATTTTTACTTTGACACAATTTTTCATTTCATCTCTGGCATGCACCTTTTTAAGCACACAAACCTTCAGGTCAAATTAAGACAGACCTCTAAAAAACTGTAAAAGCAGCTCTATTGTTGTTGTGGTTTCCAGGGCACAAATCATTGTAGACATTCTCATAGTGGGCTGCTGCTTGATTGTTCTTTCTCATTGTTCTAATTCTCTACAACACACTGTTTGTATATTTGTATACTGTTTACAATACTCTGTTTGGTTAAAAATGATTTATTTTCTATTTCTCATGTGTCTGAGAGGTTCAAACAACCCAAAAAGTTAATGCTGTAACATATCCACATTAGTGTGAAAGAGCTCCTATTAAATACAATAACATCTAAAACACACAAATAAAGTTTGAGTAGAATGCTTTAACACATTTATGGGATGCTCATGCATTTAAAAGTAATATTTTTTGATAGCCTGAGGTATTCTGATAAACATTAAAAGATTCTTAAGGATCATTACCAAAAAACATAAACCTCACATTAACTGTCTGACACTCCATTTTGCATCGGGCTCTTGAAGCAAACCTTGTTATTTACTGTAATTCTTGTATAATATTTTTAATTACAGCAATAATTATTCCCTGCTGGAGCTCCTCGTCACAACATTTTGATGACAGCTGGAGTCCTAACGTGCTCGACTAACGACTTGGGCTCATTTTGCTGTGAGGTACTTCCAAGTTGTTCTCACTCCTCTTGAAGAAAAAATAACCCGCTAGAGTGAGGTGAAATATTTTACAGCTGACAAATTCAAAAGAAACGTTAAGAATGAATGAAAACATGTTACTACCAAGCTAACTTCAGGACTACAAAAGTAATGCATTTGATGCAGCTGAAGGCCTTGCATTCAATTTCACCTGCCCGTCATGCTGTATTTTAAATAAAGACGACCTCTTGCTGCAAAATGAAATCATTGTAGCCATTTTAGTCAAACCTTGTAAATGTCGAAGCACACAGTCTTTTGCTATATTGCTAGTTCTTGCATGGATTTGTACTCGAGGGTGTGTAGGAAATGATGCTCAACTACTACAACTAAATTCAGCAAACTGTCTGTAAATTGGTGATATGTGTTTTATCCATGCTGCTGATCTTTATCCATGCTGCTGATCTTTATCCATGCTGCTGATCTCTTGCCTTTATGCTGCTGTATTCATGTTTGGGCTGCCATTTCAATGATTTATATTATTAGTGTTTAGCATGCATCTTAGATGTTTAGTGTATATCTTAGATCCTTATATACTGTCTCTTTTTATACTTTATATTTTTGATATTTTTAGGTGTAACTGGGACCTTGAGTACACAATTTAGTTCCACCTCATGCACCACATGTGATGCGAATGACGAAAAAGAAACTTGAACTTAAAATTAACTGAGCTAGAGCCATTTTTATGTTGGCTCATGCTTATTGGTTGTGTTGGGTTGTAGGGAATTCAAAAAACGTTCAATACAAAAACAACTGGACTTTATTCTGTTACAAATAAAGTCCAGTTGTTTTTGTATTGAACGTTTTTTGAATTCATCATGTCCTGGATGACTGAGAATCTTCACCAGCATAACCCAGTAGTGGTTGAACATCTATATATTGACCAATTTGTGAGAGATTAAAATCCAGTGGTTCATGAGACATTTTTACTAATACAACATGCAAACAGACATCTACATACACACAGAGACACGGGTAAAAACAGGGTTGCCCTTTCGCCTTTTGGTGGTGGGTGACAAATGTTCAAGTCAGATCAGTCTTAAATACGCAACAATTGTTCCATCTGACTCACAACTAATATAACATTTGGTAGAAACCTAGAATTACCCACCTGTGTCGTTCTTATTCTCCCTGAAATGTTTTTGTAGGGCGTATGACGATGATGGATAATTGTTTTTTGCCAGGTATTTTGGTCCCAGTCATCGGGAAGAGTGTCTCACAGGAAAGAGAGACCTTCCTCTGCGTTCCAGCTCAGCACACACTCTGGCAGCTCATCAGAGTGGGAGGCAGAGCGACATGCCACAAAGCGCACCGAGGCATTGCCTTTGGCATTTGAGTTGCATGGAGGTGTCTCTGAAGATGAGCACCTGCAGCGCGGCTCCCTTTAGCATTTTGATAAGCAGTCGGCTCCTGGGGGTGCAGCTGCTGTTTTGATTCACATGACTCCCTGCACACAGCTCGCGGCTCAGGTCGCCTCCCCCTTTGCTCCTCTCTATCCGAGTTAGTAAACCAATTTCTCCTTCAGGCACGTAGATTCACATCATGGAGCCATTCGCACAGTGATTATTATTTAAACAGTACAACTGAAAAGATCTGCCAAAAACCGTTTGGGGAATTGCCCTGAAAAATGTAGCTTCAGTGAATGAATACTGAGCGTGATGCTAATAGTGTTGATCTGTGACGGAGCTCGAGGTTTGTTGTACAGCAGGGAGCTGGTGCTATGATGGTTCTCTTGTTTCCTCTGCACGTCTCGTGCTCGTAAGTTAGAACTGCAGCGGTGCTGCTGCAAGTTTCTTTAATAGGTTTTAACTTTAGAAAATCAATTTAAAATGTCATTCTTCTTGGTGTTATGAAAGATGATAAATTGGCTTTCTGCAATTTTCAGAAACCCTGAACGGTTTTTGTTTGAAGGGGAAAAACTGCTTTTCTGAAAGTTTTTATTTACTCTAGTAATTCTTTGTGGAATGTGTAAAGTCTTTTATAATAAAAACCAGTGGTTAAAACCTCGTCCATACAGTCAGCCCTCTAAAAACAAATGTGATTCACTGAAATATGTGTATCTTTTATTGTGAAAATATTTATGTGGAATTATTTATTTTCCTTTAAAAATGAAAGCGTGGCTTTCTTTGAAGAGGTGCGTTTTGCCTGCTGCCTTTCCTGTCACCGTTTGAGACGACAAGATCGTCTTGTGGTGTAAAGGGACAGAGTTGTGGCAGTTTTGATCAAACAGGAGGACCTCATGTTGGTACTCAGAGTATGTGTTGAGGATGACTCTCAGCAACTACCACACCTACATTAAGCTCAACATCTGTAAAATTCACTGAGGTATACCCATTTTTATGTTGGCCAGACAGAAACAGAGTTAACCGTGCTTGTCTGTGTCAATAGACAACTGTTTACAACAACAAATGTTGTTGTTTTCTTTTTAAACTCTTTTTTTTATTCGTTGTATCTTTGGTGCTTCAATTTTAGATGGAAAAGATGTGCACTCTTCAGGCAACCTGTTGAAGAAAGATGACAATTTTACACTACTCATGGGCTTGACCCTAAAAGCATGATTAATACTTAAGGTCACCCAGCTGTGGCGGCCATCTTAATGAGACAATCAGCTGTAGAAGTACTGTACACTCAATTTTTACTTTGTGAGAGATTCAATAAATCCATTTGGTTCATACGATATTTAGCTCACATGACAAACACTCCCACACGCACACACACACACACACACACACACACACACACACACACATACAGGGGAAAACATTATTACCTCTTGCCTTCAATGGACAACGTTAAAAAACGGTTTGTTCTGGGTGGGTCCTACCTGTGGGGGAAATTTATGTTCAGGAAGTTCAAACACTATTTGTTTTAGGGGGAAAATGGATTCAGACTAAGAAAGTTGACTTATACACAATTTCAAAACTTTTCAACAAATATGTTTGAATGTTTTACTTGACCAAGATAAATATATTAGTACAGTAATACATGTTAATATATATGGGTTTTACAGATTTAATTTATTTGGACTAAATTATCTGGTAAAGGAAAAAAAAATATATATATAACTGATAGGAAGAGCTACGGTGGCCCTAAGGTGTAAATGAACAACATTAGAAAAAACGGAATTGCATTTAAAAAAAAACACCAAAAACAACATTTGAAAAAACGGAATTACATTAAGCCAAAACGGAAGTGGCCAAAGTGGAAATGGCCAAAGTGGAAGTGGCTACAATCACATAAAAAAAAAAAAAAGAATTACATTTGAAAAAACTGAACATTAATTTTTTTCAAATGTGATTCAGTTTTTTTTTTCCCTAATGTGATTCAGTTTTTTCCCCAAATGTGATTCCGGCCACTTCCACTTTGGCCACTTCCGCTTTGGCCACTTCCCCTTTGTCCACTTCTGCTATGGCCACTTCTGCTTTGGCCAATTCCACTGGCTTAATGTAATTTCTTTTTCAAATGTAATTCTGTTGTTTGTTTTAAGTAATTTAGTTTTTTCATATGTAATTCTGACGGGCAGCACGGTGGCGCAACTGGTAGAGCTGCTGCCTCTCAGTGAGCAGGTCCCTGGTTCAAATCCTGGTCCAGGGGCCTTTCTGGGTGGAGTTTGCATGTTCTTTGTGCATGCGTGGGTTTTCTCCAGGTGCTCCGGTTTCCTCCCACAGACCAAAAACATGCATGTTAGGCTGATTGGTAACTCTAAATTGTCCCTAGGTGTGAGTGAGGAAGTGAATGGTTGTTTGTCTCGTTTGTCTCTATGTGGCCCTGTGATGGACTTGCGACCCGTCCAGGGTGTACCCCGCCCCTAGCACAGTGATTGCTGGACATGGGCACCAGCGACCCCCGTGACCCAAAAATGGAATAAGCGGGTAAAGATAATGGATGGATGGATATGTAATTCTGTTTTTTCAGATGTTGTTCATTTACACCTTAGGGCCACCGTAGAAGAGCAGACTAAGAATTCACAGAAAAACCAAATTGCACTGACATTTAGAAACCAAAACCTCTACAAAAATATTCAAGTTCATGCTCAATCATCCAGGTACAAAATCCAATAATGCTCAGTCAGGTCATCTGGACTGGACATCTGGACAGTATACAAAAATATAATTTTTTTTAGGGTTTTGTTGTCCCCGTCATGGAGCGAAAAGGGGAAGTGGAAATACCCTCTGTCTGTCTTTCCATCCATGCATGTTGTGAGCTGGATAACTAAAAACAAGTGAGGTAAATGGACTGCACTTATCTAATACCTTGCTATCTAATGAAGATACTCAAAGCGCTTTACTGCACAATCTGTGCCCGCTTACCAACTTCCATTTTCATGTGTGGCTACATCTAGGCATAACAAAGGTTCCTTTTGAAAATTTGATTGCCATATCAAAATCCAAGATGGCCACCACCATATATATAAATATATATCACCTGGTGGTGGATAAAGTTTCTCCCTCCATTCACCAGGATCCGACACTCTGACTTGCCTCAAGCACACAACAAACAACCTGCCTCTGTTCTTATATACATTGTAACTTCTACCCTCTACTTCCAATATCTTGCACCAAAAACATTAATGTTTACTTGAATTCTCTGTTCAATTCCAGTCCAGAAAAACACTCATGGTTGAAAACTACAAACATTTACTATTCAACTCCCTCAGCGTCAGGGGACATCAACGTACCGTTTATTTTGAACAACCCTTATTTAAACAGGACTGAATTGTTTCCATTTGGCATCTCATCAGCTGCGTAATGTTAACAAGTTCCCGTGTGATTGTTTTTCCTTCACGTCTTTGCTTTAGTTTCTCTGTATCTCACTTTGTTCCTTGTCTGACTTTTTTTATATTTTTGGTTATTTTTTGGTCCATCCTTACAGTACAGATATGCTGCACACGCATTTCCTTGAAAACTTGATGATCTTGAACTTCTCATAATTGCCTGTCTGTCTTCTCAAGAGTCTTTCCATGTCACGTATCAGGAGCCTGTTATCCTCATCCGCATGTGTCTGTGTCATTCAGCGCTGCTTGAACTCTGTTAAAATGTCAGAGCAATGTTGACGCTCTGTCCATCTCCCATTTTTATCCTCCATTTGCTGCACATCAGGTTAAATTTGGGCCCGGTTTCTTCATGTTTGGACCGTCCAGCCTATGTTTACAGATTCAAAAGCATTTTTTGTGAACACATTTGCACTGAATCATTATTTCAGACACTTTGAGGACAATAAGTTGTTAAAATTCAAATGCAACAGGAGCCACAGTGACAGGAGACCTATAAAACATCACATTCACCTCTAGTGCTCCATCTTTTGCTAAACGTTTTTAAGCAAATGGAGAAGAAAATGTTTTCACCCACGTAATGCAACTCAACATTAACTTTTTAATTTATCCAATTTCTTTCCGAGTGTTGTGGCGTAATCACAACTTCACTTAAATAGAATAATTTTTTTTTCCCTCTGTACTCCGGTGAAGACAGACGTGTTTCCTAGCGCTCCATACCTCCCCCGCTTCCCTGCTTGCATTCTTTCATCCTGTGAACCCTTAAAAAGACTCTTTTTTTTCTGCATACCTCTTAATTCGAAGGATCAGCTGGTCTCTCAACAAAATCGATAAACTTCTCCCGACAGGAGTCAGGGTAAGGAGGACCCTCTTACCTCGATGGAAACATATTGGATTCATGATGACAACTAGATTCTACTGTTTGGGTTGGTGAACTCTGGATTGTCTACAAATTCATGTGGATGTGTCGAAGTTTGGCAGCACTCAGACTGAATTTGGAGAGCTGCAGCAGGGAGCTGGAGCAGCTGTTATCAGGACTGTGAACTCTCTAGCAGCACACATGAATGGTGGGAATAATCTTGGAGAAGCTGTGAGCTCAACTTTTGGCATAAAGGATCAATTCGGCTGTTTGGAGTTTCCATGAGAGAATATATACCAGCGAGACTTTAAAAAGGCAGCAAACAGCAATTCACGAGTTCTGCTTGACCCAAACTGTGGCCTTGATGCCGGACTTATCTCAACTCCTCCAGAATGTTTTGAAAAAACAAAGATGCTTTGACTGTCTCCTCACCACTCTCTTCTCCAAGGCCGTGGACATGTGACAAAACCTCAACCGAGCTGATGATAAATAACACCTCTAATCTGGACAATGGCTGAGAGGGGGGCTCTGGACTATGCTATGACTTTCCCTTAAAAATTCAATGTCTTCACCGCCTATATGTAAATGTATAACGTCTGTTTATGTGCTTTGCTGTGGTAGTTTTTTTTTATGCCTCAAATCGTGCCCTGTCTGGGACACAATGTGAGAGATTTTTTACACCGTCTCTCCTCATGTTTTCTTTCCTTTTCTCAAACCATCGTTCCTCTCTATCCAGGATGTGAACATCTTCATCCCTGAAAGAGTGACCGCTGGCCTGGAGATGAGTGTAGACCGCAGAGTCCTGGCCTGATGATGTTGATCTTCTGTGCTGGGCCATCCTTTTGGCCAGTGGCTGTTTTGTTTCCCCGATGTAAGACTGATCACAGCCCTCCTGACACTGAACAGCATACACAACATTGATGTTGAGAGAGGAGTAAAGGAGGCCATCTTTGTGAAAAGAAACCGTCCATCGTTAAACAGGGGTGGAGGCCTACGTGTTCAACTGTCCCCCTCTTACAATGCTGTGATTGCTAGTATCACTCAGCCCTCTGTGAACAGTAAACAGCCATCAGTGTGCTAATGATCCATTGTTAGGCTGATGGTCCTTCTTGAGCATGTGAGCAGCTGGTTTTGGTTGTCAGCAGCAAAACTGGTTGATCCACTCTGAGACGGTGCTATTTAAGAGACTGAGCTGAATACAGCTCCTCAGACTGAGGAAGTCTCTTGGATGAGAGACGAAACGTTTCTACATTTTTTTGTTGTTTTGCTTTGTTTTGTTTTTTTGAATGTCCAGAGGACCAGATTTAACTTTTTTAGATCTCATAAGTTATCTACAAAATCTTTGCAAAGGTAGGCTTTTCATTTTTTAAGCTATTTTAAGAAGCAGACTTGGTGCCAATAGATCACCAAAACCACCGTCTCCATTGGCGGAAAGCTTTCCCATTCAGTGTTTGTATTGCATCCACTCTGAAAACCAAGAAACACAAGTAAGTTGACAAACACTCTATAGAACTGCCTGTATCGTACACATTTTACGTCATCTTGCAAATCACATCAATTTTTTTTACCATCTTAAACGTTCTGTTTTATTGTTTGACAGCGATTGTTCATGACCATTGACTTTCCTCAACAACAATAATGTGAAAGAAGGCAGTTTTCCTCACAATGGCTCATTAAATGTACAGAACTGTATTTACTGAATGCTTTTGTAGAAATAAATTGCCTCTTTTCCCCCCAGTATGTCAGTAAATAGTGCAAAATGCATGTCTTGTAAATGTTTTGCTTTTAGTTATAGTAAATCAGATTCACAGCATGGTCCAGTTTTCCTCGGCCTGAAAACGAACTAAAAATTGGAGTTCTAAGACGAGATAAAAAGTCTAATTTCGAGCAAGTCAGTGGGTTAAAACAAGGAGCGTACAGCACATTAAATGACAGAACAATGAAGCCTCTGAAAATGAACAATGTTGTACTATTCTCCATTTTGCGAGGCAGAACACTCGACTCTTTAAAACATCCTTTCCAAGCAGAATGTGTCAGACTGCAGAGCTC
>NC_056503.1:12163728-12165742 GCF_014905685.2 Nematolebias whitei
TTTTTATTTCTTCTTTAATTTTTTTAATCATTTTTAGTGCATCTCCATACAACAATACTGTGGTTGTACAAACTATAACACAAGTATCCTGGTGAAGATTCTCAGTCATCCAGGACATGATACATTAAAAAAATGTTTTGCTCCTCGGATGAGGAGCAAAACGTCTTCTGTTACAAATAAAGTCCAGTTGTTTTTGTATTGAACGTTTTTTGAATTTACAACACAAGTTCATGTTCGTTCCAGGTACAAAATGCATTAAAGTATTCAAGTCTTAAACTCACCTATTCTTATAATTTTAGAATGAAAAAAAAAATCAGTTTTTTTTCTATGATTTACAGCCCAGTTATTAACTTGAAAAGTATTGTAGCATCTGTTTATGCTTTCAATTTTTATTTTTTATTCTAATAAAATATTTACTTATATTCTAGGCTTCCGTTTCTTGGGAGTCCTTCAGCTACAAGCCCCATCTTGATTAGTGTTTTGTTTCTTTCTGCATTAGTTAATGAGGTGCACAGTGTCTATAAATAAATAATGAATAGATAATGATGTTATTCCAGCTGTTAATTTTTAATCTGTGTGCGTATTAAGCTTTGATCTGTAGGTGATTTAGAGTAAATCTGTATCTGCAGGTATTTTGATGTATGTGTAGGTATACATAGGTATGCATGCATGTCTGCGTGTATACAGTGTGCTGCAAGTATCCATGCATGTATGGGTATTTATGTATTTATGTATATTGAATTCAGAATCTGCATGTAAACTTAGGGACAGGCCTGGATAAGCCATCGCTTCTTCCTGCTCCCTTCTTGAACCTTTTTGTTTTGTTTACAGAATAATTTGGTGGAAATATCTACCATTTAATTTATGTTTTTTGTTTGTTTTGTTGATATTTTAACTGCTCTAAATGAAATAAAGAAAAAACACTATTATTTTACCCTTCTTGGATGTTTTACCTATACATTTCTTGTTATAAATTAATCATGATCAATAAAAATTAACCTTTTTGATTAGGAATAAACAATATTATCGGCTTGGTATCAGTATCGGTCGATATTAGCGATAAAGTTAAACATCGGACATCGGCCGTTGCATCAAAATAACTCACCGATATAAAAGGCTTCTGTTTTAAGTTAATTTTTAATTTAAGAAACTGTCAAGTATATCTATTAATGCACTACTACTTATGCAGTTTTCACTTGTCGCTTGTGAACAGGTTGCGTTTAGATTTGTGAAAATTTACAAATTTGCACTGTTTGAGAGTTGTCATTGTGTTGGAGAGTAAAAGTCATTAATAAATTTGACATTAAACATAATCCAAGTTTAAGTGTTACATCATTTTCAGCCCCTTTTTGGCATCTGCATTTAGTAACATGCCAAACTGACAAAGACCATGCAGAATAATGTCGAATTTTAAATCCACAGCAGAGAAAGTTATGTAGTCTCTGTTAGTAGGTCGAGAATAAAATATCGGTATTGGTATTGGTTATCGGCCAAATAAGTTTTAACATATTGGCATATCAGATATCGGCCAAAAATCCAATATCGCACATCCCTATTTTTGACCATATAATAATTTTCAATGAAAAAGTAAATTCCAATGAAGTGAAATTTGTTGTATGTAGTATGCTCTTCTGCAGCACTTTATTTTATTTATTAGTTATTAAAGACTCTGTGAATATTAAGTTCATGTGTGAATCACGTTTTCTGCAAAAGGGAATGCTTTTCTTACCCTGCTGTGGCACGTTACTATTTACATGAAAAAATGGAATCATTTATTTCTTAACCAATATATTTATAAATGAATTACAAGCAGCTCTTCCAACAGTTTTCTAAACCATTGAATGTTTGGATGGAATTAACTGTTTGTTGTTGTTTTTAAAGTTTATTGATCTTGGTAAGTTTGCCAACTTAATAGACTTTTTACGTTAAAAAATGGCATTACATTATAGAACGTGGAATTCAGAAAACTAAAATGAAAAAAGAACAATAAAAACAGAATTTGGGAAAATATCAA
>NC_056503.1:12165842-12170420 GCF_014905685.2 Nematolebias whitei
GAGTCAGGCACAGAGTCAATATCAAAACTTCTAAATACTGGGATGGTACCGGGAGCCTGTGAAGCTGCAACTGCTCTGAGCGCGGCCATTCTGGCTAAGAAATAGATAGATAGATAAATAGATATAGATATATATAGATATATAGATATAGATATATAGATATATAGATATAGATATATATAGATATAGATATATATAGATATAGATATAGATAGATATAGATATAGATATATATAGATATAGATAGATATAGATATATATAGATATATATAGATTTATATAGATATGTGTGTGAGTGTGTGCGTTTATTAAAGTATGGCCTCACGGGTATTTATCAGATTTTTACCATGGAGTTGACAGGAGAACATCTGCATGAAAAATGCATTTGCCCTCTCACCCTTGGGATAATTCAGAAATGTCAGCTCGTGTGTGAAAAGAGCTCCAGATATTAAATAAAGAATAATGCTGAAAAGTGAAGAGCAGGGCATTAGTCTGAAGAGATCAGTGAACCTCTCGACAATCCTTTGATCTGTTTGGTTCTGACTTCCTCTTTGCTTTATCCACTTCAGCCAGTTTCTATCCATCCTCCATCTTCCTGTCCTTCAGCCAGCTTGCAATCTCAGGATATATCAACTTATCTGTCGAGCCTTTACAGTGAATTATCTGCCTCTTCCAAAAAGCTAATCCTCATGTTTACCCGAGCATTGATTAACCAATAGCAGACAGGTGGCCATTGATGAAGCCATCAATTGCATGGCACTCTTGGGAAATGGGCTGAGGCATAGTTGCAAGTCAGGTAAAATGCACACGCATACAGGATGACGGGCAGGCTGGCAGCAGCTGCACACATAGATCATTATGAAAAGGAAAGCACAGACAAAGCAAACAGAAATTCCCTGTAATATAATAATCGTGATCGCATTACGTCGCACTATTATGCTGTTTTGTTACGGCCCCTTATTACTATGCTGACAAAATCACATTTCTGCCTCGAATCAAATGTGTTTAAACTCCCAGCACCTGCGACGAGCACGGCCAACTCACACAAACACAGAAAACCAAATGCTAAACAGCAGGCCTGTTCTATAAAATAAATCACATCAGAATGAGATGATATCTCATCTAATTGTCCTCCGTGACTTTTATACAAAAAAATAAATAAAATAAAAAGGATCTGACGTCCTGTATGCTTCCAGTCAGTGGGTGTGTATGCCTCAGTGTGTGTCTGTGACAGTTATTAAATGGGCTTTGTCTTCTTGTGCTCCTCTGGAAATGAACCTGACATTACTCATCTATCAGAACCACTACATCCCGTCCTCATCTCTGTCCTCATCTTGTCTTTGCCTTGTTTCTCTGTCTCTCGTTCTGTCACCCTCAATTCTATTTCTCTATTACTTTCTTGCTTTTGTCCTTTATTCGATGTCATTTTTTGTCTTACACACCAGAATTTTCTTCTTTCTGTCTCCCTGTTTATCATATATTTCTACAGACATTCTTAACATACAGTTTGTTTCATGTTTTTGTTCCCTAACTCTCTTCCTCCTCCTCGTTAGTCCTCTAAAAGGCTGAACGTTCTCCTCAGTGTTTCCGTCTCTCCGTCTCCCATATGTTTTACATCCTTCTCTCACACAGTCTGTCTCCTTCCTCAGCCATCAATCGCTAAATCTGCTCCTCTCTGTCATTCTCTTATGCACCATTCTTCTTCACATATCTTTTAAACAACCCTCTCCCTGACAAACCTATTCATCTTGGATGCCTTTAAGTGCAGCGAGCCACTGATAAAATAAATGCACTGTGAGTTTTAAGTCCCTGGGGTTTTTTTAGGCCGTGCGTCCTCGCTGCAGCTCAATCATCTTCCACATTATCTGATTCACTTTGCATGAGCCACACATTAACACCAGACTCCAAAAACTGTGTTGGTGAGTGTTTCAGCTGAAAGTTCAGACATTTTCCCACCTCTCGTACTGCTAACTCTGTTTATAAGTTCTGTTCTTAATTAAAATTGTCATCATGCATTAAATGACAAATACTAAAAGTGTAAGGCACAAGAGCCAAAAGTACTTACCAAGACAGAAAATGTGCCTAAACAAAGCTATTTGTATCATGTGCATTTCAGCTCATACCTGTGAAATATTAAAGTTCATGCTCAATAATCCAGGTAAAAAAATCCAACAAAGTTGAATCAGGTCCTGTGGATGGTTTCTTTTTTTGTTGAGATAATAATTCGTCCTTCAGCCAAAGGACTTTGTCAGTCCGAGGAGCTGCAACAAACTCAGTCCCACAAGCAACACACTCATATAGTAGAAAAACCAGTTTGATGGTGATAAGATGGTTTCCCTCTCCCCCGTCGACTCCTCTGAGGCAGCCATAACCAAAGTGGTTCAAAACATCAAAGTTCATGCTCAAAAATCCAGGTACAAATCCAACAAAGTTGAGTCGGGTCATCAGGACGGATTCTTTAAAAAAAAATTTAGGGAAACATTTCGTCCTTCATCCAAAGGACTTCTTCAGTCCAAGGAGCCACAACAAACTCAGAGGCTATGGCTGCCTCAGAGGAGTCGACGGAGGAGAGGATGGACTCTAGAAACCACCTTATCACTAGCAAACTGGTTGGTCCACTATGGGAGTGTGCTGCTTGTGGGACTGAGTTTGTTGTGGCTCCTCGGACTGATGAAGCCCTTTGGTTGACGGACGAAATGTCTCAACAAAAAAAAACCCGTCCAGGTTACCTGACTCAGCTTTGTTGTACCTGTGAAAGACTTATTTATAGTAATTCATCCAACTTGCACCGTTATCTACCATGTTCTTTACGATATTTCTTTTTGAGCTTGTAAATATTTCTTTTCACTTTTGGTACTTTATCTTGTACATTATTTTTGCATGCTTTAGTTTTTTCTTTTCTTTTTCTTTCTTTTTGCGAGTCGAAAACAATTCTTCTCATCCTGAACATTTCATTACATCTTGACCTTGCGTTAACCTGCATATGACAAATAAACGATGAACTGTTTCTATCTATCAATATTGGTGCATAATTTGTCCAAATCCACTGTTTTCATAGAATATTATGATGATTTTATATCATCATGGAACAACAAATTAAAGATTATATACAGTACATGGTGTTTAAATGTATCTTTAATCCTGCATTTTTGAGTTTTTCAGTTTTTTAGTCCACGTTTTATATTGTAGCACTTTGAGATTGTAAAATGTAAAGTGCAGTACAAATTGAATAAATTATTATTATTAACAGTTGTTCTGACATTTGCTATTGGATGTGGAAATTGGCTGCTGTGGGTAAAAGTAAACTCTTTCTCGAAACGATACAGAAACTTCTTTGAACCTGATGGATCATACTGCAAGTACAAGGCCTGAAGTAAGTTTTAATGATGCAGTCTTTTGCACGTTGACCTTCAGTCCAAGTCAAACTGAACGCATCACCTTCCACCTTTCATGCCAGAATGACATCATTTTATGTTAAGGAACGACAATGATGTGACTGTTTTTGTGAAACCTTAAAAATTACATGTGGTTTCACAAGATATGCTCAGAGTATTTGTTGTGAGTGACTCTCAGCTACTACCACGTCACATTATAGCTCAGTATCTGTAAAGTCGATCAGCTGCGATGACGGTCTAGAAGTGGAATGAGCCCAAAGCTGAAGCTGTAGATATACATTTAATGATTACTTTCAAAAAGTTTCATAACAATCTATCCAGCAGTTCCTGAGACATTTTGATAATGCATGAGAGTAAATAATACAAACAAAAACTTTATTGCACTTTAGCCTTTGTTGGTGGGCGATGATATTAACTTGCTTCAAACACTTAGAAATGAGTTTATTACATCTGAGTTTATTATAAATAAAGTCCAACAAGCAAAGTTAGAGATATGAATGAAAAGTTTTCTCATAAATAGAGATAAAAGTAACAATACTGCAGAGTTATGTTTTAAAACAGACTAACGTTCAGTATTCTTTTAAAAAAAAAGTATATATCTGTAGCATGAGTCATATGTTGCAGATTGTGTGAGCACAAATGTAGTTTGGCTAGAAGTGTCTGAGGAACGTGAAGTCTTAATGTATGAAACCATACCACGTGCAGTACTGTCAATATGTTTCAAACACACTGGATGTTTATTTATGTATATATTTATATACTGGCATTTTCTCTCCAAGCAGCCGAACTTTGTTGTAAACTTTAAAAGTAGTCTCAGTTAATAGTTCTTTGGGCTTTTTGGAGGTTTTTTAAATGTTTTGTTAGATTTTGGCAGCTACAAGTAGAGGGCTAACAAGAACTGTTGGGGAAAAATAAATCTTGTTTTTAGGAAACAGAAAAAACAACAGTGAAGAGATGCACCATCCTTCAGGGATCATCTCTTTGTTGCTGATAAAATACTGTATGTGGCAAACAGTGTTATCTTTGGTAGTTTTTCAAATTAAACTAGATAAATTAAAACCATTTGTGTATTTTTAAGTTTAACCAACCACTGGTAAACAACTGTCTATCCAATATACAGTAAAGTCGAATCCTTACGTTTTCTGTTAATTGTCGTTGTCGCAGAGTCTTTCTGTGCCTGAAT
>NC_056503.1:12170520-12174200 GCF_014905685.2 Nematolebias whitei
AAAAAAAAAATCATAATATTCTGTACTATAAAAGAAACGTTGTAAAAACTTTTTTTTTTTTTTTTTGCATTACGTTTGGAAGTTTTGCCGAGTTTTGATGTGTGGGAAGCTCCGTGCTTTAGATGCTTCTGTGCCAACAGAGTAAAAACCTCTGATTGAGACAACATGTTCTCATAATGCACGTTTGACCTTTAGCTTACGGTCGCACTCCTTCTCTGACAGCTTTGTGAAACTCTAATTCATTTCATTCCCATATTTTATCCATAAAGTGAACGTGTTGTTCGAGGTATAAACGGCACCGCAGCGTTTCTGTTGAACATGTAGCGTACAAGCTGATCCAGTTCACCAACGTTCTTCACCTGGTGATCCAAGCTTTCTTGCACTAATCTTAAATAGGCTTAATTTGTCTTCATTGTGCACGTGAATGTTGCCTAATAAAGGCCTTGAACCGAATGTGTCAAAGTCACACTTGGTGCCACTGCTAATGAGTCAGAACAACGGATCATTAATGACGAGGGGAAGCGAGAAGATGAGAGCGAGTCTGAATGTGAATGCACAGTGATGTCATCTTCGGTTTCTTCAGTAAAACAAGAGAGAACAGATGAAAGTCTTGGATGTCTCCTCTCCGAGCAGCTCTCATGCTTAAAAAGGTTTGGGGCCACTGATGTTAAGTAAATTGAAGCGTGTGAAAAAGAGACAAATGGATGAGTGTTTAACTCAAATGTGTTTTATTCCTTTAGGTTCAGGAGGACTGAGCTGCAGATTGCGGCAGAGGGAACGGTTATATAGAGCGACAGCGACAGACGGATACGTGATTTTAGAGCTGAAAGGACTCCCCGAACAAAGAGAAATCGTTTCTTTTCTTGCGCACTCGTTCTTTATTAACCACGCTGGTTGTGTGCGCTCACAGAAACGAGCCAATAAAATCAGCTATCCGTCTTTCCAAACTGGAGGGTCGCTCATGTCAAGGTCAGATGTTTCCTCGTGTCCGCTGCTGTGCATTGCGTTCCTCCTGCAGTGCATTTTGACACCGGCTTACAGTCCATGTCTGACGACGCGGAGCCGAAGCTGCCGGAGGCGACATGCAACGTACGAGCTCGTTAACACGCAGAGAAGCACAAACTGCACAACGACGCTTTGTGCTCTCTACTTTCACTGATTTGCTTCCACGAACAAACCTGTTTATTTATTTTGTTCACCCCCTCCCCCCATCCATCCATTATCTTTACCCGCTTCTTCCGTTTTGGGGCAGGGGGGTCGCCGGTGCCCATGTCCAGCAGTCACAGCGAGGGGCGGGGTCGCAGTCCATCACCGCTCCACATGAAGACAAACGATGCAGACGAACACTCACACATATTGACGTCTGGTGCCGCCTGATATCAGTCACTAAGAAGTGAACCAAACCAAATGTACATGTTTTGTTGACTTTGATTTAAATATATCTCATTCCACAGTTCGTGTAAATATCTGCTGTTTGAACAGAGGGATAAAGAGTCTAACTCGTGCTTCAGGTCATCACTTTTTACAATAAACGTGTAAATGTAGCTTCAGGAAGATCTCGTCACCTTTTCATTTATTTTATACTGCTCATAAATATTCATCCATATATTTAATACCAACAATCCTCAGCGAACAGCTCAGTCAATGTTCAGTTCTACTTTATTAAATTGGCTAAAGCTCTTCTAGTTTTTTTAGTTACATGAGTTTACGTATCTGCAACTCTATAATGACTATATTATGACGGAGCTTTAGGGCCACGCTAAAAAGCCATAATATTACGAGAATAAAGTCGTACGAAACTTTTTGTTTTTTACAACTCTTGTTTGTTTTTTTCCACGAGTCGGATCCACAGCGCGACCTGTCAATCAATCCAGTAGGCGTGTCTGCAAATGACCAATCCAAAGCTAAATGAGTCGTAACATGATCTGAACTCTGACACAATAAAGCAGGTTTACCACATTTTAACTGTGGTGAAGAATGTTGAGCATCTTGTTAAATTATACTTAGGTGTTGGTTTTATAAATGAGCTAATCTGTCAGCACATGAGCATCAGATTATTTTCAGTATCAGGACTCTGAACCTGCGTACAGTAAGGTGGTACGCTCTGGTGGGCTGCAGCAGCTCTGCAGGTACGGAGCATTTAGCTTCTGATTGGTCATTTGATGACACGCCTACTGGATCCGACTCGTGGGGGAAAAAACAAACAAAACGAAAGCTACAAAAAAAGTCTTGTACGACTTTATTCTTGTAATTGTATGGCGGTTTTTTTTTGCGTGGCCCTAAAGCTCTGTCGTAGTATTTGATGCTTTGTTTTAAATAAATGTATTAAAACAGAACCCTTCCTTTCAAAAACCATGTGTTTTGTGATGCATTAATGTAGCTGCAGGTTTTATGGGTGAAATGGAGGTGCAATCTGTGTTCATAAAAAAAAAAGTTTTAGACTTTACTTGTGTTATACTTTTGCTATTTTCCAGGGCTATTCAACTGGTGGCCCAGGGGCCAAATCAGGCCCACTTGTCAGCTCACTTGGCCCGGATTAATTTTTAAATAAAACTAGATTTTAAACCATAAAACGAACTTACTTAATGACAATAGCTGCTGGATGTCCAACCCCTGAGCTCTTGGCTTCCTGTAACTGTGGCCCCTGAGCAGTTTAGTTGAAAAGCTCTGCTCTATACAACCTGCTGGCTCACAGATCACGTCTTGTTTCAATATTAATGTGATTGATCTGGACTGTGCTTGTTCATGCACTGAAGACTTCACATCACTTGGGTTTAGTGTCGGGCAAATCTCGGCTCAGAAACAGAAGTTTTCCATGGTTAGTAAAATAAAAAAACTAAAATAAACTACTGATTAAACCCAAAATTAAAATAAAAGTTTATGAACTCCTGGGTGACATCATATTTACATGTAGCTGAATCAATAGGTTTACATGATTGAATTGAGATATTCTAAAAGTTGACTTTTAAACTTCAATAACCCCAAATAATTAAAGACTCCTTGAAGGAATGCAAATCACTTGTCACCATTCATGTCGGAGTTTTAAACCAATTTTATCTTGTGTTGTGAAATAAGTTTATATCCAAACATTTTGTCAAACTTTAAAAATAAGCTTGATCTCACAGGAGTTAGTGATATCTCATCTGTTAGCACTCTCAGCTACTACCACGACTGTCTATAAAATTGACAGCATTACACCTTTTTTTTGTTTTGTTTGTTTGTTTGTTTGCTGGCTATGGTTAATTTAGCTGTGGTGGCCATCTTGACTTGGACTGTCTTCAGAAGGTAATATTTGTAGATGCGCATCTAAAGATGTCTTTCCAGAAGTTAGAGTTTTGTTCATTTTTGTGCAGTAATTCATAATATTTGTGAACAAATTAAAAACGCACCAACATTTTTTATGTTTTCAATGGAAAAATACAAAAAAGTTGTAAAAATAACGCAAAATTCATAAAAAAAAAATAATTAAAAAAAATCATTTTACCTACCACCTCCCATCAGATGTTTTTGTTTCTTACACATCGAAGTTTTGACAGATCTGCTGTCTTGTTTAAGTGCTGATCTCAGCAGCTTTTTATGTCTATTAAATCTGCAACATTTCATGTGGTGTCATCATTAGACCCTATCGGAGTAATCTGTGAGACACACACACACACACACACACACACACACACACACAC
>NC_056503.1:12174300-12175082 GCF_014905685.2 Nematolebias whitei
TTCTGATGCAGCATCTTCTCCTGAAAGAAAGAAACCAGTTTGTTGTGGACTTTAACCTTGGTGACAACCTGATTTTTTTTTATTTATTTTTTTTACAAAAGTCTCTGCGGCACACTCAGAAAAAAAAAGTCCAAAAAGCACAAAAACCTTGTTAACACATCACTTTGCACTCCTCTGACCCATTCTGCCTCTCAGTCAACCTTTCCACCACCTCCATCTCTTTTCTCCTCAAACACATATGGAGGAATGATGAGCTACACTCCCGACTTCTAGACGATAAAAAATAAACAATTTCAGAACTTTCTGAACTTAAACAAGAAAAAGACCCACACTCCTACATGCAGTAAGTTCATTTTCTCTACCAACATCCTCTCCATATACTTGAGCAGTAGACAAAGCTGCACAAACTGTGTGTGTGTGTGTGTTAGAGAGTGGGCGACTATATGATCTTTGACGTTAGGCACTGAAAAGAATCTCACCATACAAAAGTGCTCGCTAACTCATGAAGACCAAAAAGGCGGCCGGCAGGAACCTGCACGCACACACCCACACAGAGCACGCACACTCAATAAACACAATCAGAGAACACACGAGCACGAGGAGCATCACTACATGAAGAGAGACGGAGAGGCCGAGACGAACAGTTGTGTTTCAGGAGATCTGCCTCAGGCTGCAGATCAAGAAAACTGGTTCCCTCTGAGTGATGCTGTGTTGTGAGAATGGCACTGTTGTGCTTCTTACGCCGTTTGAACAAAGCTTTTAAACAGCAGCTGAATTATTTT
>NC_056503.1:12175182-12175883 GCF_014905685.2 Nematolebias whitei
AAAAAAAAAAAAAGCTTAATAGTGAGAAATCCAACAAAGATCTTATTTAAATTGCAACATCGTGTTGCAGAGGGAGGATAAATCCTCTGATTGGAGCCTATTGGTGCGGTGAAGGTGGGAAATAAATTCAATTCATTTTATTTCTATAGCACCAAGTCACAACAGAAGTCATCTCAGGGCACTGAACAGAAACATTCATATATAAAAATAATAATTTAACATTATTTATCTGAGGAGCAGACTGATTTGAGTTTAACTCCATCCCAGAACTCTCATCTTGAACAAGCATGAAGGCGACAGTGGAAAGAAAAAACTCCCTCATGAGGAAGAAACCTTTAACAGAACCAGGCTCAGGACAAGAGGTCATCTGCTTCAACCAGCTGGGTTTGAGAGGAACAGATACACAATGGCAGGTCAAGAATCATAAGATGGAAATAATATCAAATGAAAACTTTATTTATTTATTCTTCTCTCAGCTGCTCCCTTCTTCAGGGGTCGCCACAGTGAACTAAGTCGTACGAAGACTTGGCAGTTATTGTTACGCTGGATGTCCTTCCTGACACAACCACAGACCACTGAGCTACCACAGGCCTCTGTGTGGAGCAGAGAGCTGCTATCTAGGACACCCAGGGGAGCAGATGGTGCCGGTTAAGGGCCTTGCTCAAGGGTCCAGAGTGGGGAAAATGAGGGTGGAGGCAGGT
>NC_056503.1:12175983-12177485 GCF_014905685.2 Nematolebias whitei
CTGTCTCTTACACGTCTCAACGAGGGGGCGATGGGAAGTAAAGATGTATTATTCAAGACGGAAAGGAAAAATTATAAACTGGCAGCTGAATCGAGGCCAAAATGATGGACATCCATGTGTTTAAGATTCACCATTTAAATGAGCTGGTGATTTTCATTCCCTGTCAAGTCCAGAATTTAATTCAAAATCTTACTTCTAACCTACAAAGCACTCAACAACCTAGCTCCATCTTCTATTACAAATTGTATTGTTCCATATTTTCCCAACAGAGCACTTCACTCTAAGATTGCAGGTTTATTTGCGGTTCCTAGAGTTTCCAAAAGCAGAATGGGAGGAAGATCTTTCAGTTATCAGGCTCCTCTCTTGTGGAACCAACTTCCAGTTTCTGTCCATGAGGCTGACACATTGTCCAGTTTTAAAACTGGGATTAAGACTTTCCTTTTTGATAAATCCTATAGTTAGGGTTGGCGTGTTATGCTGCTATAGGCTTAGACTACTGGAGGACAAACTGATCTCATTTCTTAAAATGAATTGTTAAAATTGAATACTTTTCTAAATTCTTCTTTTTTTTTGTGAGGAAGTGGTGGCACAGATGTTAGAGAAGGTGGGCCTGTGATTGGAAGATCGCCAGTTCAACTCCCAGTACTGACGACATCAAAATGTGGGTGGGAGAGGTGAAGCACACAAACCTGCCTCCACCCTCATTTTCCCCACTCTGGACCCTTGAGCAAGGCCCTTAACCGGCACCATCTGCTCCCCTGGGTGTCCTAGATAGCAGCTCTCTGCTCCACACAGAGGCCTGTGGTAGCTCTGTGGTCTGTGGTTGTGTCAGGAAGGACATCCAGCGTAACAATAACTGCCAAGTCTTCGTACGACTTAGTTCACTGTGGCGACCCCTGAAGAAGGGAGCAGCTGAGAGAAGAATAAATAAATAAAGTTTTCATTTGATATTATTTCCATCTTATGATTCTTGACCTGCCATTGTGTATCTGTTCCTCTCAAACCCAGCTGGTTGAAGCAGATGACCTCTTGTCCTGAGCCTGGTTCTGTTAAAGGTTTCTTCCTCATGAGGGAGTTTTTTCTTTCCACTGTCGCCTTCATGCTTGTTCAAGATGAGAGTTCTGGGATGGAGTTAAACTCAAATCAGTCTGCTCCTCAGATAAATAATGTTAAATTATTATTTTTATATATGAATGTTTCTGTTCAGTGCCCTGAGATGACTTCTGTTGTGACTTGGTGCTATAGAAATAAAATGAATTGAATTTATTTCCCACCTTCACCGCACCAATAGGCTCCAATCAGAGGATTTATCCTCCCTCTGCAACACGATGTTGCAATTTAAATAAGATCTTTGTTGGATTTCTCACTATTAAGCTTTTTTTTTTTTTCCCCCTAAGGATGGATTGTAAAAGGTTTTAAGATGCGAGCATTGCGGTTTTTTGTTCATCTGAATTAAAAATAATTCAGCTGCTGTTTAAAAGCTTTGTTCAAACGGCGTAAGA
>NC_056503.1:12177585-12179081 GCF_014905685.2 Nematolebias whitei
CACAACAAACTGGTTTCTTTCTTTCAGGAGAAGATGCTGCATCAGAACTACCTGCTGTTTGGATTTTAGTTCAGGCTTTTCTTCCATTACTTAATGACATCAGCTGGAAACAGATTTACATAATGACTGTCTCGGGGCTAGTTTGGTACAAAATGAATTGCTGTCATACTCTCCATAATTTCTGACCAATCAGCTAGCCTGTGCAAAACAGACTGGGCTCCTTGAGACGGGGTCTTTTAAAGATACAGGAGCTAGAATTTAAAATACATATAGGGAAATTATGTGGCCTTCTTTAAATTTCTGCATTTCAGAGTATTGTTTATATATGTTTGTCTTGCAGTGGTTGCATGAATCACAATAAAAAATTTAACTCTGGAGTTGTTTTAGGACACGTAAACCCCACTCTGGTCTTTGCTCGGACTAGTCATTACCTCATCAAATTACCTAGTCAAAATTAAATTACATGTTTTAAACTGAGGTCTTTCAAAACGTTATCAAAACCAGGTAAGATAAAAATTGTCGTATCTAAAAACATCCCCCCTTGAAAAACCCTGAACTGTCTCTTTAACTGCTACTTTAGATTCTATGACGCCAATGCCAACTTCAGCATCACTTTAAATATTCACCAGAGAAAAGTTCAAAGAGAATAATAGTTTTTTTGCTGGACAGCATCTGGGAAAAAAAAATTGCAGAGAGGATGATTGACTTCCGTAGCTGTGAATGAGTTTCGGAGCTGCTGGACCCAAAGTAAGCCTGACCTTCTTACAATAAATCTGGCACAGCACAGCCCGTGCTCTGATGTGGCCACCACACAATAGGGCTGTCACAATAAACCAGTGAAAAGGAGTATTTAAATTGTGATATAAGGCTTACATTAATATAATGCATATTCAAGAGGCAGTGTGGACACGGTCTTCCTGTAAGATAATTTTCCGCCCTAAAATGCAAGTTCGCCACTCTTCATACAACATGGACGGGGAGACGCAGAAGAAGTTTTGTGGTTGACTTTGAAACTTGTAAGTCAGAGTGTAAGTACTGTCACCACACTAAAGTGTTTGGTGGAAGAAATGGAAGACAAAAGCAAGAAGGTTGAAAGACCACTGAAGCAGTGTGAGAGTCTGTTTATTCAGGAACCCTGATTTATTGCAGGGGTTACGTTCCACACACCACCATGATAGGTGAAAAACCGCCAAGTAGGGATGTTATATTTAGTTTAGTATTTACAAATATTTTAAGGCTTTATAAACCCTTCCCACACTCTTGCAATGTTCTAAACTCTTAAATCTATGTAAAATACGTATATGTACTGCACAATACTGCAAAATTTTACTCACCAGCTCTGCAGACCAGCAGCTTGGTTCCGGTCGGGCTCGGTTCCAGTTCTGCAGACCTACCCTGCAGCATGAAGCCCACCACCTCGTCCAGGTTGATGTGCACGTGGATAATTGAGCTTCAGGATTATTTGCAACTTTCCTGCCAGTTTTCTGAGATTAATA
>NC_056503.1:12179181-12182027 GCF_014905685.2 Nematolebias whitei
GTGCTCCAGCTGAGGTTGTCATTCATGTGTACACCCAAGTACTTGTAGCTGGAGACCACTTCCACCACAGATCCTCTTATGTTCAAGGGAGTGTAGGTGAGTTTGTTCCGTCTGACGTCCACAATCATCTCCATCTTCTTCACATTGATGTGAAGGTTGTTCTTCCTGCACCAGCTCTCCAAATGTTCCACCTCTTGCCTGTAGCTGGACTCATTGTTTGTGATGCATCCAACCACTGCTGTATCATCTGCAAACTTTACAATATGACAGCCTGGATGAGTAGCTGCACAGTCATATGTGAGCAGAGTGAACAGGAGAGGGCTCAGCACACAGCCCTGAGGGGAGCCAGTGCTGAGGGTTATGGTGGAGGAGGAGAAGTTGTGGATCCTCATTGACTGTGGTCTGTTTGTTAAAAAGTCTAGGACCCAGTTGCAAATGGAGGGGCTTAGTGTGCGAGTAGTTTGTCCATTAGGGTCTGAGGGATCATGGTGTTGAAGGCAGATGTGAAGTCCACAAAGAGCATACCGATGTAAGAGTTCTTCTGCTCCAGGTGGATGAGAGCAGTGTGGACCACAGAGGAGATGGCGTCCTCTATTGATCGATTCTCGCAGTATGCATACTGATGAGGTTCCTCGCTGATGTTGATGGTTGTTTTGATGTGGGTCATGACCAGTCTTTTGAAGCAGGTCATCTGGCCGGTTTCTTTTTTTGTTGAAATGTTTCGTCCTTCATCCAAAGGACTTCATCAGTTCGAGGAGCCACAACAAACTCAGCCCCATAAAAGGCTTTCTCACATAGTGAGTCAACTAACTTTATGGTGATAAGATGGTTTCTGGATTTTATCTGAATTATTGAGCATGAACTTTGATGTTTTTCCCACCTGATTTCTAACGATGACAAACTGAGAAGACGTTTCATAAAACTCTCCAAGTCATATTTTTGCTGCATATCTGGGCTCTCAGTAAGCTCAGTGGATGCCATGATGAATTAATAATTCAACCTTTATCTAGACAGGTTAATCCCATTGAGCCTTGAGGACTCATTTACAAGAGACCTGATTTCAACAAAATATGATGACAACAATAGACAACAGAGACAACAATAGAACAACAAAAGAGGCGTACAGATTATTATTTTTTTTTACAAATTAAAAAAAGATGGCCAAAAAAGTAAGAAAAAACAGCTAGATTCTAAGGCGAATGTAGAAAACTAAAAACAGGAACATGTCTGCATTGGTTCTTGCCAGGAGACCAGCAGATTCTTAAAGCCACTTAGAGAGGTCAAAGGTCGAGAGCTTCAAATCTTTTTGTAAGATATTCCAGGAAACAGGAGCAGAGTAGGAGAAGGCCCTTTCACCAAGTTCAGTCCTCACTGAGGGAACACTGCAGTGTGGACTGAACTTGGCAAAAGGGCCTTCTCCTACTTGATTAATTAATGAGCTGGTTGTGTATTTAATGCAAATAATTATTGTACTAAATGAAGAGCTGGCCCCTTTAAAATCTTTATAGTGACGGGGATAAAAAGTTGTTTGTTTCCATCTTGGTCTGGACATTTCTTTTCATGCGTCATTTGTTTTATTTCATTTCCTCTTTTCTCCCCCGATAAAACTGAATTATTGCAGCTCTACAGTACCCGTCACATCCCTCTCCTGCACACGTTCAATGCTATTTTTCTTACTTGGTTCCTCTCACCCGTGCTGACGTTAATTTGCTGGTGGCAGGAGAAGGTGAAAGGTTAGGCACTGAAAGCCAAAATGATGATGTCGCGTCAAAAAGAGCAGAACAGCACAGCGACACACACAGACACACAAAACCACAAATACGTACGCATTAGGCATCCAGAAAGACAAAAACAACACAAAGGCGGCATTCTGTCAAATGAACGCAGTTTAAAAAATAATACACAGACAGACACAAATTGGCACAGAAGCAGACAGCCTCGCTGTTTGTTCACACACATCTTCCAGCCTGCAGTCGTTTTCTGTTTCAGAATAAACAAACAACTCAGTCACACGATCACAACACAAGAGCCGATCACGAGGTCACGTGCGCGAGGTTAACAGTGCCATATGAACAAATAAAAATAACTCGTTTGTTCGTATTGTGTTGCAAAAAGGGCAAATCCAAGTCCGCAAAGAAATCAATCAGTACTTCTAAAGCAAAAATAAATGGCACAGAACATTTATTAAAGCAATTCCTCTAAATGGGTTTACAGAAGTAAGGTTAAGCACTTTTTGACAAAATATATATTTTTTTAAATATTGGTGTAGCGATATATAAGTGTGGGCCATGTCAATGATTAAATAATAAAAAAAGGAGTGAATAGGCAAACATGAGGGCAACCAAATTAAATATCTATAAGGCTAAAACCTAAATACACGAAACAATGAAATATCAGTTAAATAGGGGAAAGGTTTGTTCCAAAACAATCTATGTTCACTGTTTTTCGAATTGACAAACTGTGTTTAATGACTTGAATTTCTGGCTGTTTCTTGTTGGTTTGATGCCAACGGGTGAACAAAACTGTAAGATCCAGCAGTTTGAGAGCTGAGCTTTAATACCACTAAATGGGCTTTAATGTTGTTTGTACTTGGTGTTCTCCCTTCTGCAGGGGTCACCACAGCAAGTGAACTCACATGAACATTTTAGCAATTATTTTACGCCGGACGCCTCAACATGAGCTCAAACTCACAGCCTCAGGAATACAAGACCACGATAACCATCGAGAAACCAGGCACCACATCTTTAATGTTTCCTTCCCCATTTTAACTTCAACTTATCATCAAGGTTCATGCTCAAGAATCCAGGTAAAGAAATCCAACAATGTTCAGTCAGGTCATCTGGACA
>NC_056503.1:12182127-12183145 GCF_014905685.2 Nematolebias whitei
GTTGTTTTGCTTTGTTTTGTTTTTTTTGAATGTCCAGAGGACCAGATTTAACTTTTTTAGATTTTTCTACCTGGATTATTGAGCATGCATCAGGAAGGTATTGCTATATTTTCTAAAATTGGACCCCAAAGGCAACATGTAAAGATTAAAAAGCAGTGGACCTAAAATAGACCCCTGAGGGACCCCACAAATCAGCAGAGCCGCAGATTATGGACATTCCCCTAAATGAAGAGGAAAAACTCCAGTCAGTCAGGTAGGATCTAAACCAGGATAAAGATGTGTCTTTGATACCCACCACCTGCTCAAGTTGTGACAACAAGATGTTGTGGTCCACAGTATCAAAGGCAACAGAGAGGTCTAAAAGCTCTAAAACAGCAGAGCTTCCTGCATCAGCGGTTAAAAGAAGATTATTAAAAACTCTTAAAAGGGCCGTCTCTGTGCTGTGGACTGATTTAAAACCTGACTGGAATTTTTCACCAATGCTGTTGTCAGTTAAAAACCTCTTAAGTTGGTTAAAAACAACTTTCTCTAAAATTTTCGACAGAAAAATCAGTTTAGAAATAGGTCTGTAATTTAAGAGCAGTGTTGGGTCGAGGTTTTTATTCTTTATGAGTGGCTGCACCACAGCATGGTTGGAACACAGCCTGATGACAGGAACATGTTAATCAGGACAACAACTAATGGACCAAGACTGTTAAAAACTTCCTTAAACAGATGAGAGGGAACACTGTCCAAAGATGAATTAGAAGGCTGCATGTGGTCCACGATGTCCTCAAAACAGCTAAAGTCACCTCAAACTGCTCAAAGGCAGCTGAGGATGGAAGAAGTAAAGAGGGGTCCGTGTCAGACTGGGTTGATGAGGGTCTCGGAGCAGAGATCGTCTCAATAAAAAACTAAAAACTGTTCACACAGAGCAGGAGGTTCAGCAACATGACCGGCATCACAAGGATTCACAGCAGAGTTCAAACATTAACCCGAGGTCTGTGACTGTTGTTGGAAACCACGTTAGATTAAAAAG
>NC_056503.1:12183245-12184705 GCF_014905685.2 Nematolebias whitei
AACCCGAGGTCTGTGACTGTTGTTGGAAACCACGTTAGATTAAAAAGCAGTCAGCAGCTCTCTGATAATTTAACAAGCTGTCTTTAAAGATGTCCAGTGAAACGTGCAGTCTGTCCTGTCCCTGTTTTCTCTCAGCTCGTCTGCACAGACGTCTGGGTTCGTTCAGCCACGGCTGACGTGGAGACTTCGAGGGGATTGTGCTTTTGCTGTTGTTGTTTTTAAAACGTGGAACGGTCTGCGTTCGAACATCAAACAGGCTCTTCCCCGTCACTTTTTAAAATCACTTTTTAAACCCGTCCTTCCTCCTTGGCTTTTGACACCTGTGAGATGTTGACTTTTTTAGTTTATATTATACATTTTACAAGGTTTATTTTGAAATATGGGGCTGTTTTACATTGCTTTTTAGGTCTTTATTAAGTTTTGTGACTGCTGTTATGTGGTATTTATTACAACTATACAGCACCTTGGTCCTGTGGTTGTGGTACTTTATTAATAAAGATAAGGTAACAAGATTTGTATGTTCTTCATTTTGCTCATCCATTTAGCAACATAATCAGCTGTCCATGTACGTACACACATTGAGAACACTGACTGCACAGTTCACGGACCGCTACACAAAATCTGCACAAATATTTTACTTTTATTCTATTTTACTAGCACTAAAACATTAGTTAATCCAATAGATTTTAGATAATAAGGCTCATCATGTTAGACGTGTATATCTTTAAGGTTTAGACATGGGGGAGTTGAGCGGAGAAGTTTTGATCAAATAATAAATACTGTTACTTTTCTGACAGACACACGTGTTTTATTTGAAGTGTCGGCTCAGTCATGTCCGTGTTGCTTGGGCTGGACGAGTCAGAACAGTGTAGCCTGTTAGCTGGCAGGTTTTAGAAGGCACTCTCCTATTAACAGAACAGGGCTTGTTGGTTCAACATATGATGCGTTTAATGTCTTTTTTCTTAAGTACAGAAAAGTTTTAAAGTTAGTTATCGAACTGGTTGAGTCTGCTGCATCGTTTTTCTTTCACATACAAAGGTCAGATGATCTCTGCTAACAATGAAGCATCTAATTATCTATAAATATGTAAGTAGGGTCTGGGTCAGAGAAAGGAGCTGCCTGTTCGTGGCTTCAGTTTCTACAGTAAGTCACACCCTGTTCTCCAAACAAGGCTTGTTGGCTCCACACACAATGCATTTAATGTCTGTGGTGCAGCAAAGTCCTTACATGAGTAATCTGACCTGGCCTTGTTCACGTGATCATTTTTCTTTCACCTCCTGACAATGTACTGATCTTTACCAGCTTAATGTATAATTATGTTACAGAAGAAAAAAACACAAAGTGAACAAAGTTCAACAAATTTGCTTTTCTGTGGCTTATAAATGAACTTCTCATGAAGAAAAAAATATCGGTAAGTTAATGGTGTTAAAAGCCATGATTCTCGCTCACTTAGGTTTACT
>NC_056503.1:12184805-12187203 GCF_014905685.2 Nematolebias whitei
AAGTTAATGGTGTTAAAAGCCATGATTCTCGCTCACTTAGGTTTACTAGCCCACTCTGTTTTGCACAAATGTAATATGTTGCATTGATGACACTTGCTGTAATTGCATCAGGCTAATCTATAACCTCAAATAAAAAAAGTAAATGAAGTGTCAATGTTACAAGAAAAATAATACATTTTGTCAAAGTCAAAGTTTCTTTATTTGTCAAACGCACCTCATGTGGTACATGTGGTGGAACGAAATTGTGTACACAGGGTCCCAGTTACATCCAACAATAAAATGTAAAAGAAACAGTAATAAGATCTAAGCTATGAACTAAGAAAAATGTTAACTAAAAATACGTTAAGCACTAGTGATACAAAAATAATACACCAAACAGCAGAACATGAGGCTGTGTGAGCAGATGAGTACGAATGAACACAGCAACATGAAATAAATTAGCAGCATGAGATCAGCAGCATGGATAATCAGCAGCACATATCAACAATCAAGTGTCATTACAGTGATTGTCCTGATCAGAGATTCATGATTCTAACAGCCTCAGGGTAGAAGCTGTTCCTCAGTCTAGTGGTTCTACACTTAATGCTCCTCAACCTCTTTCTTGAGGGGAGCGGGCCAAAAAGTGTGTGTGCTGGGTGAGTGGGGTCCTTCATGATGCAGGTAGCCCTCTTCCTGCACCTGGAGGTGTAGATGTATGTGATGGTGGTGAGGCTGACTCCAACAGTCTTCTGTGCAGCCTTCACCACTCTCTGCAAAGCTTTTCTTTCTGCAGCTGTGCAGCCTCCATGCCACGCGTTGATGCTGGAGCACAGGATGCTCTCCACTGCACACCTGTAGAAGGAGGTGAGGACTGAGCTTCCCAGACCAGCTCGTCTCAGCCGTCTGAGGAAGTAGAGTCTCTGATGAGCTTTCTTGATCAGGCTGGTGGTGTTGTTGTTCCAGCTGAGGTTGTCATTTATGTGTACATCCAAGTACTTGTAGCTGGAGACCACTTCCACCACAGATCCTCCTATGTTCAAGGGAGTGTAGGTGAGTTTGTTCCGTCTGACGTCCACAATCACCTCCATCTTCTTCACATTGATGTGAAGGTTGTTCTTCCTGCACCAGCTCTCCAAATGTTCCACCTCTTGCCTGTAGCTGGACTCATTGTTTGTGATGCATCCAACCACTGCTGTATCATCTGCAAACTTTACAATATGACAGCCTGGATGGGTAGGTGCACAGTCATATGTGAGCAGAGTGAACAGGAGAGGGCTCAGCACACATCCCTGAGGGGAGCCAGTGCTGAGGGTTATGGTGGAGGAGGAGAAGTTGTGGATCCTCATTGACTGTGGTCTGTTTGTTAAAAAGTCTAGGACCCAGTTGCAAATGGAGGGGCTTAGTGTGCGAGTAGTTTGTCCATCAGGGTCTGAGGGATCATGGTGTTGAAGGCAGATGTGAAGTCCACAAAGAGCATACGGATGTAAGAGTTCTTCTGCTCCAGGTGGGTGAGAGCAGTGTGGACCACAGAGGAGATGGCGTCCTCTATTGATCGATTCTCGCAGTATGCATACTGATGAGGTTCCTCGCTGATGTTGATGGTTGTTTTGATGTGGGTCATGACCAGTCTTTTGAAGCAGGTCATCTGGACGGTTTCTTTTTTTGTTGAAATGTTTCATCCTTCATCCAAAGGACTTCATCAGTTCGAGGAGCCACAACAAACTCAGCCCCATAAGTGGCTTTCTCACATAGTGAGTCAACTAACTTTATGGTGATAAGATGGTTTCTGGAGTCCCCCCTCTCCCCCGTTGACTCTTCTGAGGCAGCCATGCCAAAGGGGTTCAAAACTTCATGCTCAATAATCCAGGTAAAAATCTAACAAAGTTAAGTCAGGTCCTCCACTTTCACCTTGGCTATGGCTGCCTCAGAGGAGTCGACAGGGGAGAGGGTGGACTCTAGAAACCATCTTATCACCATAAAACTGGTTGGGCCACTATGAGAGTGTGCTACTTATGGGACTGAGTTTGTTGTGGCTCCTCGGACTGATGAAGTCCTTTGGATGAAGGACAAAATGTTTCAACAAAAATAAACAATCCAGAGGATCTGAGTGAACTTTGTTGGATTTTATCTGAATTATTGAGCATGAACTTTGATGTTTTTCCCACCTGATTTCTAACGATGACAAACGGAGAAGACGTTTCATAAAACTCTCCGAGTCATATTTTTGCTGCATATCTGGGCTCTCAGTAAGCTCAGTGGATGCCATTATGAATTAATTAATTCAACCTTTATCTAGACAGGTTAATCCCATTGAGCTTCATTTACAAGAGAGACCTGATTTCAACAAAGTATGATGACAACAAAGACAACAATAGAACAACAAGAGGCGTCGTGCTTTCGTATTTTTTACAAATTAAAA
>NC_056503.1:12187303-12188746 GCF_014905685.2 Nematolebias whitei
TTTTTTTTGAATGTCCAGAGGAACAGATTTAACTTTTTTAGATAGCAATACCTTTCATTCTTTTTTCTGAAGAGGTGTATCTGTCCATTAAGTTAGACAGGGTCACTCCACTGGATCCACTCTTGAACTGTCTAAACAACGTTAAAGTCAGGTTAAAACTTAATTTTCTGAATTTAAATGAAAATAAAACTAAAGTCATCAAGTTTGGTAAATGTAACACCCTTGAGATTCTTGGCCACTTGGCTTCATACAGCCACTCCACTGTCAGGAATCTGGGAGTTAATTTTGATAGTGCTTTTAAATTAGACAAACAGATTAATGCAGTTGTGAAATCCAGTTTCTTCTAACTAAGACTCATTGCCCAGTTGAAGTCATAGCTCCTTTCCAGAGACCTTGAAAAGGTGACTGACTCTATTACTTCTTGTTTGAACTATTGTGATGCTTTGCATATTGGTTTAGATGAATCATCTTTACATCGCTTACAAACCGTCCAGATTTCTGTTTGGGTTTTGGGATGCACCTGGACAGCTAACCTGAGAGAACAGGAGGGGGTGTAGGGGTATAGCAGCTGAGTGAGGTAACAAATAAAAGCATTTGAAAATAATTCCTAAACAGTTCCCCCAATTACAAAATTTGATTTAGCCCAGCGCTGTAATTTGATTATAAAGCTTTATGTCAGCATCCACTTGGACCCCCAGGTGTGTGATGGCTGGATTAGTATGTTGGGTGAAGGAAGCAGAAAGAGCAGCACCAAAACTTCAGCCTTTTTTCTCATTTAAACACTGAAAGTTCAGAACCATCCAGGCCTTTAAGTTCTTGAGACATTCGATCAGTGGTTTGAAGGAAAATGTGTATTTTGGTTTTAGGGGGCCATAAACCTGATGGTAATTTGTATTCATTTATTCTACTCTTGGCTATATGAAGGTCTATTTACCACCTAAAACTAGATTTAACCATATACAAAACATTTAGACCAAATTCATGTTAAATATAGTCTAAATGTCTCCTCCACCCTGAGGTGCTCACGAGGACTCCTGTGACCCAGGCAGATGTTTTCATCTGAGCATAAAGACTTAATTGTCTGAATATCTTGCACTCCTGGATACATGCAACACTTTTTATTCAGGCTGTAGAAGTTCGAACTAGGACTTGATTTAGATCTAAAAAGTAATATTATAATTGGCATTGATTACATTCTTACATTTTCTATTTGTTTTTGAATCAAAAAGTGGAAAGGTAAAATCACGAGTTTTTAAGACTTTTTTTATTTTTGCAAAAGGGCAAAGAAGTTTCTCTACCTGCACCAATCACGAGGAGCTTGAGCCAAATATGTACATCTAGCATCTTAACATATAACAGACTGCACCTTTTTTCATTTTTATTTTAAGATTTATTTTTCCATCCATCCATCCATCCATTTTCTTTTACCCGCTTATTCCATTT
>NC_056503.1:12188846-12213202 GCF_014905685.2 Nematolebias whitei
AAAAAAAAAATACAAGCATAAATATTTTTCAAATAAAATGTGTCTGCTTTATCCCAAACAATTTTAAAATCTAAATTAGATTATCTTATGCCTTTAGTTAGTGTTAAAAATGTATTCAACCATGGAGAGCAACTTTGTTTTGAAGATTCAAATCCAGAGAGAATCCTGGAAACAAACGCAGCAAATCACCTGCACAGTTGTAGCTTCATATCGAAGACGAAGCTAACGATTTAGTCAGCAGACACTCGGCAGACTGCTCAACTCCAGACAATAACGTCCCGTCTGTTTGCAGCCATTAGACACTTTTCATTGGCGCAGGGTCTAAAACAACATCCAGTATTATATTGCTGTTTAATTGCATGACTCATGCTCGTTTCAAATAAAAGTGCAAAGTAAATATTGTTTAAAAGTCTAGTTCTCCATTGAATATTCTAAATACAAAGCAGCATATGAAAAGATGCAGTAAACTTGCCTTTGCACGAGCAGTATAAAGTCTCATCTTTGGCCAGAGACGTTTTTATTTTTCTCCTTCCTCGTGTAGATTTTAGAGATGAGTGGAGTTGATGGAAGTTAATAGAGATGTCTGTTTGGTGCCTTGTTACTGCCTGTCTGCTCCGTGCGTCATTCACCCCTCAGGAGACCATGTTTCTATCTCTCTCTTGTCTCTTTCTCTTTGACTCGGCACCTTCAAACCAAATCAATTTAAAGGCACTCTGTTGATGATGGCATCTTTCTACGGAATCAGGACCTGATAAAAGACTGACGGCCTCTCACCTCAATACCTTCCTGCTGCTTTTATCTGCTCCGTCTTTCCTTTCGACCACTGTTTTTCTTCCTTCTGTCTGTCCACCTATCACTTTGCACCTTTCCTCCCTCGTTCCCTCCGTTTACTTCGACCTCCTCGGTGTCCATCTGCTGATCCTTTCCCAGCTGAACAACTTTTGGAATGAAATCATGTTTAAGCAATCCGTTTCTTTTGGAAATATACAGGAATCATAAATCCTGATGTGAATCGTGAGCGTTTGGAGTCCAGGTTTGTCCTGAAGTTGAAACTGTTTAAATCTGAGGAATTTAAAAGTATTGATTTTATTTTGTTAACTGCTTCACGTCATCAAACCAGTAACTGATAAGTAATTATTTTAGGGCTTACAATAGAAAACTTTTACAAATTTAAAATTAATACACATAGTGGCTCAGTTGGTAGAGCTGCTGCGTCTCAATGAGAAGGTTGCCGGATCAAATCCCGGCCGGGGGCCTTTGAGTTTTCATGTTCTCTCTGTACATGCGTGGGTTTTCTCCTCCCACAGATTGAAAACATGCATGTTAGACTGATTGGTAACTCTAAATTGTCCCTAGGTGTGAGTGAGAGAGTGAATGGTTGTTTGTCTCTATGTGTCCCTGTGATGGACTGGAGACCTGTCCAGGTGTCCCCCACCTCTTACACAGTGACTGCTGGACATGGGCACCAGTGACCCTCGTGACCCGGAAAGTAAAAAGTGAGTAAAGATAATGGATGGATGGATGTTAAGCATTTTATTTTTAAGTACGTAGTCGATCAAACATGTAAATATGGATTTTTTAAGGTCACTTTTTCCAAAAAACAAAATAAAATCTTGTGTGAATTTATTTCCATCAGCTGTTGTTTGAGACGAGTCACTCATGTTCAGGCTGCTCTTGTTACACCGTATTGTTTTTCACTATTAGTGACTGTAGTGCATCTTAGATGTTTTAGCGTACCGTGTGGCGTTTGTTTAGCGTATATCTTAGTGTATATCTTAGATCCTTACATACTGTTTCTTTTTATACTTTATATTTTTGCTATTTTGGGGTGTAACTATGACCCTGTGTACATAATTTTGTTCGACCTCATGCACTACATGGGATGGAAACGACAATAAAGTTGACTTGATCTTGAACTTGCATCCTTTGAATTGGCAACACAATGGTTTAGTGGTTACAACTATTACCTCACAGCAAGACGGTCCTGGGTTCAATCCCTGGTTTGGACCTGGGGTCTTTCTGTGTGGAGTTTGCATGTTCTGCTCATGTTGATGAGGATTTTCTGTGGGTGCTCCGTTTTCCTCCCACCAACCAAAAACATGTATGTTAAGTGTATTAGTGCATAAGTATATATAAGTGCTATATGTTGTCATCATTGTATGTTACATTGCACCTGGGATACACCCAAGTGGAGCAGTGGGCGGCCATTGAGCGCCCGGAGAGCTATTGGGGATTAGGTGTCTTGCATCACGACGTGGAAATGGCGGGGAGTCGAACCTGCGACTTTCTGGTCCCGAGTCTGCTGCCCTGCCTCTACCCTCTCTCTGGCCCCCCAGTTAGTCTGTTAGTCTGCCTTCAGGCCTGGGCCTCTCTTGCAAAAGAGAACTGTGATCTCAATGAGAGTTGCCTGGTTAAATAAAGGTTAATAAATAAAGTTTATTAAATAAAAATGGAGATAAGAGAAATAATCTAATTTAAAACTTGCACTATGTCCCATTTATTTCACTCATCTACATTTTTAAAGACACTAATAAAAAGCACTGACAACATCCAAACAAAAAACTTCAACTCATGAATAAAAGCAGGAAGAGCTTTATATAAGCGTCATATTTCATTTATGTAACAACAAAATACACGTCCATTGTTACAAAAATTTATTTCTCGCAAAGTAAACATGAAAATCACAATCTCCTGCAAAGAATATCATTATTTCTAAATGTTGATTTTCAATAAGTTCATACAGTTTTGATATTTTTAATGATGGAACTGAAATTGAATAAAATTAAAAATATATATTTTCTAATAATCCTCCAGATGATAACCTCATTGTGGTTGTCTTACTCAGATACAGATCTGCTTTAATGTAGTTTGTGCAAATAATTTATTAAAGAAATTGAAAAGTGATGTTTTAACTTTTTTTTAAGTAAACAAATGATAAGGAACTAAAGTGCTCAAGATAAAAGATGCTGCCAAAATGTTTTCAAATATTAATTTTAAACTGTACTCACTCCCAGCTCTTCTCTAATTGAGGCTTTTTTCAGAAAGTTTCTTTTTATTGTTGTGGTTTGTTCTTCTTTAATTGTAATGAAGTCATTTCAAGTTCAAATTAATCAAATAGTTTCAGTGCCGAAAAGTGTCTGGACCAAAGAAAACTAAACTAATCAACCAGTGGTCATCAAATGAAAGTCCATACAATCCCACCAGCCGGTCGGTATTATTGTTATTATTATTGATATTGTGCAAGTATTGTCTGCACACTGTGCGTTGTGTGGGAACATTAGCAATAATTAAAAGTTTTAATTATCACTGTCCAAGTTTTTGTGCACTCATTTTATTAGAATAATTTCTTGTCCGTCAGAGCGTTGCTTGTTCAACAGATGATGCTGTCGGAGGCGGCAGGTACACGTTTGTCTTCATCAGCAACAGTGCATCGAAGAATCACAAGCCATGAAAGTATTCTGTGAAAACTGGCAGTAACACAAGACTAAATGCCTCACATTAGCTTTTCTGAATAAATCTGCTGTACCATCTACATTTGAATTTTGGTGTTACGATTAAACACTTGATGAGAAACTGATTATCATGTAGGATCTGAAAGTGCAGACACGCTGGTCCAGATTAAAACAAAGTTGTTCATCGGAACATTAAGGCTTGTTGTTCAAAGGAAAAGTTTACAAGACGGTGGTGAGACCAGCTAGGTTGTATGGTCTGGAAACAGAGACATGGACAAAAAGACAGGAGACAGAACTGGAAGGAGCAGAAATGAAGAGGTTCAGGTTCTTCTTAGGAGCGACAAGGATGGATGAGATTAGGAATGAGATCATCAGAGGTACAGAACAGGTGGAACAACTGGGAGATAAAGTTAGAGAGACCAGACTGAGATGGTTTGGACATGTCCAGAGGAGGGACAGTGGGTATACTGGTAGAAGGATGTTAGATATGCAGTTAGAGAGGACATGGAGGTAGTTGCAGCAGAGGACAAAGATGGAGGAGGATGACTCGCTGTGGAGACTCATGAAGAGGGAAAAGCCAAAAGAAGAAGTAATTCATAAACAGAACAAGAAGTCAGTGAAATGTGGCTTTTTTTTTGTTTGTTTGTTTGTTTTTTGGGGGACAAAACTGAAAATAGATGATTTATGTTTCACATATGAAAGCTTGTTTGATTGACCAGCTGTGTACCCACACTTAGGACAGATCAATTAATCAGCCGGATGATTAAACAGAGCTTTGAGATGACTGACAGCAACCAATTATTTCATGCTGCTGCTGTGATTATTTCACAAGGTGATCGTATTAAAAAACAATTTAAAAGGTGTGCAGAGCAGGGAGCCTTTGTGTCAGGCTGCAGTGGAACAATGGTTTTGATTACCTGTGGACATCCAGTTCTTTCTTTCTTTAGGTATAAGTGCACTGCAAACAGCACAAAAAAACAATCATTTGAGAAATACAATAGTGTTCATTAAATGTCCATTTAAAGAGTTTTCTGCCTCAATTGTTAAAATCTAAAATATATGTTTCAGTAAGATTAACAGTTTTATATTATTTTGTAATTTAAAACCAAAATGCTCTAAATACTTGAGTTGTATTTTTTAGTTTACAGCTTAACAATATTCACTTTATTGTGTTTTTGTGCACAGATGGAGCCAGAAAAGAGTTTAATCAAAACAATATCAGCAGAATGTGGGCTCATAAATTTCACTTTTTAGATGTAACGTTGAACTTGATTAAAAAAAATAAAATAAAATTGTTACATCCCAAAATTACCAGTGTGGGAGTTTTGGACTCTACTTTAAATGTGAAGATCTTGTTAAAAATAGAAAGCACGCAAAGGATATGGTGGGTTTGTGCTCTTTAATAAAAGATGAGCACATAGAAGCAGCTGCCCTCTGTTTGGAAGAGAAATCGGTCTGAAAACTGGAGTTTAAAACATTAGTGCACTCAGTAATAACTGTCTGCTGTCTGTAATGGATTGATTTATTTTTTTTAAAGCTGTCAAGCCTCGTGACTTCTACCGATCAATAGTTTGAAAAGTCCTAAAGATCTTGTCATTAGAAAAAATAAAATAAACCTCCATGGAGCCATTTCTGAAAGGGTATGTCACAAAAAGTGATGTTTTAGTAATAAGACAAAGTCAGTCTTGATAAAACAATGTTTTATCTTAAAGTCTCATTAAATCCTCCAAAGAATTTTCAAAAAACATCTTTTCTTGTTTTACTTTGAGTCAGGTTTGTTCAGTAAAGGCCTGACAGAGCCCTAGGCAATAAATAATATAAATATATATATATATATATATATAAAACTGCCCCTGAAATGTGAAAAAGCTGGTAAAAATGTTATAGTTTGTGATCTACATTAAACTCAGTCCTCTATATTCTGACAAAAACAGACTGATTCATGATGAGATGGTGTAGGCACAGCTTTGGGAACTCTGGAGATTTACCTGGTTATAGCAACATAAGTGGTTCTAGATAGCTGTTTGAACCCCTTAGTTTTGAGACACAGAGTTTTTTTCTGATTAGTTAGATGAGGCATATAAAATAAACTAGTTGAAGCCATAAAGTTGTAAGTTGGCTGCACTCCGATAAAAAGTCTCGACTCTCCATGTAAATAAATGGAACATTTTTCTGACAAGAAATTAAAATCACACCTCAGATATGTCTTTAGATGTTGAGTTTGCTGATTCACATGGTTTTTACCTTCTTGGAACTTGGACTTGACTTTAGACAGAATCATTGAGCATGCATCAGGATATTTAGACAGAGTCCCACAAGAGGTGGTTTACTGGAGCCTCAGACAGAAAGGCATTACGAAGAAGCTAGTCCGGATTGTTAGTTCCATGTACAAAGGTGTTAAAACAACAATCAGAAATAGCAAAGGCAACAAACCAGCATTTGAGATAAAAGTTGGCGTTGTCAGGGTTCATGTCTCAGCCCACTGTTGTTTATAGTTGATATGGACACAGTTACTGAGCTTATTAGGAGAGATGTGATGTGGGATATGTTGTATGCAGATGACCAAATTGTGTCTGGAGATTCTGAAATTAATCTCTCAAGAGTTTCAGATGAAGGCAGCAGGCACTTGAGGAGTAAAGGTCTGAAAATAAGCAGCAAAAACCGAGACCATGGTCTGCTCGAAAGCTAATGAGACCTTAATAATTACTGATAATAGAGGAAATGTACTGAAGCAGGTTGAAATGTTAAAGTATCTGGGGTCATTGATAAATGCCAAAGAAGCTGTGAAGAAGATGTTAAATGCAGAATTGGTGCAGCGTCGCAAAAATGGAAGAACATGACAGAAGTGCTTAGAGACAAAAGAGTGACTATTCATATTAAAGGGAAAGTGTACAAGATGATGGTGCGCCCAGTTTTGCTTTGTGGAGCTGAGGTATGGACATTAAAGAGAAAGGAAGAGGAACTCCTGGAAAGAACAGAAAAGCAGATACTACGTTTGTTTCTTGGAGGATCCCTCAAGGTTAGAGAGCAAAATGACATCAGAAAAATGCTTGGCATGGCATGCATCACAGATAAGATCCAGGAATCAAGAATGAGATGGTATGTGTAGCTAATGGAAGATGATAACAAGGTAAAAAAGCTATTAAACAAAGAAGTTTTTGGTCAGCAAAGCAGGGAATGGCAGAAGAAGAGGTCCAGCAGGAAGTGAAGACACTCCATCTCACAACAGACGATACATGAAACAGAGCAAAATGGGGAAGAAGAATCTATGTGGCTGACCCTGCTCTGATAGAAGCGAGACCTACAGCCTGAAGGAGAGAGAGAGATGGTTTTTACCTCCTTGCTATGTTTAATTTAAGTTGGTATTTTAGGATTAAAGTCTCATGTTCAACTTTGACCATGTGAGAGCGAGTTAGCGAGTTTAGAGGGTCTGCAGGCAGAATCTCTGTGATACAACTCTACGTCCAAGTGCACAGGCTCTAACGCCAGAAACGCAACATGGCAGCACCCATAAAAAACTTTTTGACTTGAGTTTTGGAGAATGGAAGTGAAGTTGCTTCCTCCATGTTTATCAGTGCTCTGAGACCAGAGTGATTACATCTTATAAGGATTTTATTTGCTAAAGTTTCATCGCAGTGCATGCTTGTTGTTTCTTCTGAATATGCATAATGAGTTTCACAACAGCATGAAAATGAGGGCTGGTTAGTTTAGTGCATTTCTGTGAATGGTATTATGGTGGGTACAAATTTAGACGATGGACCAGTGAAGTGCTTCTCAACCCAATGCACAACACTGAAGCACATTGGAAGGCTGCAGCTGTCAAACATGAGGAGAGGTTCTTCTGTATGATAAAATTAGATATGCTACAATTAACACTTGAGTGTCTTTATTTCACTTTTTAGCTCCTCATCTAGAAGAAAATGTCACATGTTGATTTTAATTGAGCTTACTCAAACAGAAGCAAAAACACACAAATCCAAATGCATTAAATTAGTGGAAGAGCTCACGTTTGTCAGTGTGTTCCTCTTCATTCAGTGCATGTGTTCATGTGTGTATGTGCAAACATGTATGGGCGCTGTGTGTGTGAGTTCTTCACCAGCCTTTGCCGCGGGGGTGTCTGTTATTATTAGCACCTCAGTCGCCATGGAAACTATTTCAGTTATACTAATTGGCTTCATAACAAGAAGAGTGAGAACGAGCTGAACTGGCTGAGAGATGCAGGAAGAAAAACGAGGGGAAAATAAGATGTGGACTGAGATGGACAGACAAAAAGTTAGAAGGCAAAAGTTACTGGGTGAGTATAAATACAGAAATATTTAGGCTAGGATGGAAAAGCCAGTTGGAAACAAAGATAAAGTGATTAAAAACAACTTCTATTCTTCCATCTTTTGTTTTGAACGCACACATAATCCCATGAGATGCCACACTCATGCATCTGTGCGATGCTTCTAGTTGCAGGATATCTATTTGTGCATGTGCCTTTGTTGTGTCATGCTGCAGAACAGAGTGAGACCATTGTATCGCATCACTACCACGGGTGATTTAACGCCAGCTGTTACGCCTGCGAGGTCACTCACTGAACGTGCACACGGTCAGAATCACCAGGGATGTCGGAGCTCGCTCTCCTTCAACCATAAAAAGCCCCTTTCTTGAAATACTTGTGGAACAGTTTTACAGACTGTTTTTACCCAGGTTTGATCTTTAACAATGTCGACCCTTCACTGGAAAACTTTCACAGAAATTGATGAAAACAATTCTGCTTGAATTAAAAAGTTGCAGGGCGGCGCCAACAAATATAGGAAATTGAAGGCCGGCTGCATGTCACCTGCTGACTTTCACACCTGCGTTTTACAGTAAGATTATTTTGTATTAACAAATAAAGTGGTTTGGTCAAACCTTGACAAAAGGTTTAAAGTTGCTCAGATTATGTATTGTTAATGACTCTCAGCTACAACCTCATCAAATGGTCGAACACTGACTGTCACGGACATATTTTAGAGTGTAACGTCAACTGTGGCTGCCATCTTGAATTTTAATGGTTTCGTAAGTTCTTAAGTAAAAAAAAAAAACAACATCCAGATGACCTGACTGAACTTTGTTGGATTTTTTACCTGGATTATTGAGCATGAACTTTGATGTTTCAGTTACTCAGTTGTGAATGTTAAATCAAATTATTATTTCTAAACGTTTCTTTAAAATCCACTTATTTGTCCATTTGGTATTTTGCTAACAGACAAGTGGTTATTGCTGCAGTTTAAACTGAAGATCCACAATGAGTAGATCTTGGAGAATGTCTTGTGACTTATGTACAGTCAAATCCAATTTTAGCTCAATATTTTTAAAAGTTGACTGAATTGTAGGGGCGGCACCTCAGCAGGAAGGTCGCCGGTTCGAATCTCGGCCTGGGGCCTTTCTGGGTGGAGTTTGCATGTTCTCTCCACCAGGAGAATCTTGGTAAATGTTTATAGATGTTTATCACTGCTAAAATTAAATTAATGCTGAACCATGTGTATGAGTTCAGAGAGTTGTTATCCACTCAGAGAGGAGCCTGCAGTCACCTGACCCTGAGTATGTGAACTGAGAGGCCGAGGTCATCGTGCTGATAAGCATGTATTAAAAACACTTCTTGTATACTGTCCGGCGCAGGTCCTCATGACCGGGCTTCAATGAACCATCTGTGTAGGCCTGTTATGAACTCTGCGCTTGCAACTAAAACTGGGTTTAAAAAAAATCTTCTCCCGTCGTCGTGCGCGGCTCCTTTTAAATAAGTAAAATAATGAGAGGATATTTTTATCCAACACTCTAAAGCCCCTTATCCACAGGGCCTTTTGGGGCTCCTATGTAACTAGTTCGGGCCGATTGCGTGGTTTATCCACAGTGCCTTCAGTGGTGGAACCCACCCCATTTTTGGGACCTACTTCTCTGAGGTCCCAGGTCTGGTTCTTGTTGGGTCTAGATGTGACATCAGCGCACTGTAGGTCACTGATTGGTCAGGGGGCGTATTCATTGGTTGAGGGCGGAGATCAAGGAGGTCATCCATGTTGGTTGTGTGTTGTTTTCCGGCTCTTATTCTTCAAATACATGTTAGTGGTGCTTAGAAAAGAGCTTAATGTAGCACTAGCGCCACCAGCTGGTAAGGTGCGTTGATATTAATAATCCGCCCACTAAACGGGAACTATGGGCACTGTGGAGACAGAAAAAAGAGGTCCCACCAGAACCAGACACAACAGGGTCCCACAAGAACCGGCCCTGTGGATAAGGGGCTTATGTGCATGAGTGTTTTTTTTCCCTCTGGGTACTCCAGTTTCCTCCCACAGACCAAAAACATGCATGTTAGATGGATTGGTAACTCTAAATCGTCCCTAGTTGTGAGAGAGAGTGCATGATTGTATATCTCTGTGTCCCTATGATGGACTGGAGACCTGTCCAGGGTGTCCCCGGCTTCTCACATGGTGACTGCTGGATATGGACACCAGTGACCCCCGCGACCCAGAAAGGAAGAAGTGGGTAAAGATGATGGATGGATGGATGGATGGATGGATGGATGGATGGATGGAATTATAGCCAAGTTTATCTAAGGTCAGTTTCCTTTGGCGGCCATCTTGAGTTAGCTTGACTCTAGAAATTAATTGTTGCAGATGTACATCCAACAATTATTTCCTGACCATTTCATAAAAATTGTTGTAGTGTTTCATGAAATATTTTGCTAACATACAGACAGAGTTGTGTCCAAGTATCAAATGGCAACATTTTAAAGTTTTTTTGTAATTTGTTCAACCATCAAACAATCTGAGTTATTGTTGGCGATCAGCCTCAGCTAAACCACACCAAAGTATAGCTCAATATTTCTACATCTGCATGAAGTATATCCGTTTTATATTTTTTTATGTTTTATTTTTGGGGCCAATTGACTGTGGCAGCCATTTTGAATTAGGGTGACTCAAAGTTAATCAGTTAATAAGACATTTAGCTAAAAGACAAACACACACGCGGTCTGCCTTGGCTTGTTGATATTGAGCATCACTTGATCTGTTCTGCTGTTAGAAAATCACACAGCACTTTGCAGATTTTGTCACATCTTGTTTTGCAGCAACAGTTCCTTCATGACGTGTTTGACAACAGCGACATAATGCATCCGATTCAAAGTGACGCTTGTTACAAAATGCATAGACAGAAGTAAACAGGCTGTTCTTTAACTCCGACTGACTCCAGCATTGTTTGTTAAATCTGGCTGACTGTGAGCTTTGCGTCTCCGGCAGCGTGGTCCATGTATATTGGAGACACACAGATGGCCTCTGTGCTGGATATGGATGAGAGATTTGACACCAAGACTCAGGCAGACAGCAAGGAAGAGAAAAAGAAAAGGGGGAGCTGAAAATATACGCAATAAGATCAATAAAGTGGAACCTCAATTACAAATCGGTAAACGCATGTGCTCTTATCACTCCTTCTTCTGCTCTCTATCCCTCCGGCTGTAAAGATTGTGAGGCACAAATGAGGCGTGCGCGATTGCTAAGCGGGATGGTGCGGTATTTCTTGTTTTTCGTGGCTGTATTTGTCTTTGAGTGGGCAGGAGGCCAGGAGTGACGGAGCAAGAGTCGCTGCGCAACAGTCTCCGCCGCCGCAGCATCTGTTGGGTCCAAGTGTGAAGGTATTCTCTTGTGATGCACGGAGGTTATAAAAAGACACAGCACTAACACCTCGCAGCACTTTTCTCATAAACGGACAACCAAACAGGATGACGAAATGACCAACGTGAGATAACTCGCTTCTCGGCTGTGAGTGTGCACGCAGAGTAGTTCCTGGAGCGCTGCAGAATACAGATTCATGGGTGCAATTTTGTGTAAGTATATGCTGCATATGCATATCTGAGTGTCTCTGCGGGCATTTCTGCTGCCAGGGCTAATGAGGTCTTTAGTAGAAGTGGTTGATTTCAGTGTGCGGAGGGTGGGTCAGCAATCCCACCATGTTTCCACTGTGAGTCAGCTCCTCGTTCAGTGGGAGAAGGAGAGTGAGGGGAAGGACAGCAGATGGTAGATGTTTGGGAAACTGGATTCAAACACTGGGACGTGATGTTAAAGTAACAATGAAAGAAAAGTGAAAATAGTGCTATGAAGGATGCTCAGGTTGGATTAATATAGGCTATGACTGGAAAATGTTGAGGATATTTGACATTAGTTTTAGCTTTTATTGAAATCGTTTGTTTAAAAGAATGGAAACACCTAAGAGTTTAAAGAAGACATGAATTCTTAGTTTCAGTTCACACTAAGGTTCATATTAAGTAAGAATCTGTATAATTATAAATAGGTCCCTCCCCCAAAACACAATCCACTCTCATGTGATCAGTTCCATCAATACATTTTGAAATATTTAGGTTTGTTGTGGACCAAACTTATATAATCCTGACTCAAATGTGCACAGTCATGATGTTTTTTTAAAAGAAGAAAATAAAGCCTGGACTACAGATGATGGGACATTGTAGTGTCTCTTGGGGTGATAAAACTCCCTTAGACGTTGTTTATTTGTCATATGCAGGTTAACACAAGGTCAGCAATACAATGACATGTCCAGGATGAGAAGAACCGATTCGACTCGCTAATAATAATAATAATAAATTAAAAATAATAAATACTAAAGCATGCAAATAAAGGTACAAAATAAAGTACCAAAAAGTGAAAAAGATATATAATATTTACAAGGTCCAAAAGAAATATAATAACATGGCAGAATATAACGGTGCAAGCAAAATGAATTTGTATGAATAAGTGTTTCAAGGTAGTAATATTAGCTTAAGTGGACATGATATATATTGCACATAACTAACAAACTACACAGGTTGTGTGACAGGTTATTGCACAGGTAGTGACTGAGTGACATACATGATACAGCCACATCGTGCAGCAGCAATAAACAGTTGCTACAGATGTGGCTTGGTGCAAAGTTATTGCCAGTTGTTCAGTGTTGTTTATCAAAAGTTCAGTAATCTGACAGCTTGTGGGTAATAGCTGTCCTTTAGTCTTTTTGTACACAATGACAGACTCCTGTATCGTCTGCCTGAGGGTAGTAGACGGAAGAGTCCTTGTGCTGGGTGGGTGTGGTCCTTAATGATGCTGCGTGCTTTATGCAGACATCAGCTGTTGTGGATGTCCTGAATGATGTGGAGACTGTTACCAGTGATGTCTGCTGTTTGCACCACCCTCTGTACTTTTGATGAGCTTTGTGCTGCAGACGTCCTTTTATTCACACGAAATGCCAGTTCTTTCATTTAAAAACTTTATTTTATTTTATTTTGTAGCTTGAGCTCATGGCTGTAGGCCACCAGTTGATGAGTTTTAAATGTTGTTTCTTTAGAGGCTAACAAGTAACAATATTTATTTTAAAGTTTTAAAGACTTTCAGGATGTATGTTTTTTTTCATTTATTTAATAAAGCTTTAGGATGTTAAAAAGTGAAGAGCAGTGCATCCTTCTGTACTTCTACTTGTGTTTGAGGGGAACAGACCCAACCTAACCAGGCGCAGTCAGTCAAACATGTTTTTTTTTTCTATCTGGGCACCATCAGGTACACTGACCCAACAACAAACACATGTTGGTGACAGCCAGTAAAGAAGAGAGCAAACGTCCTCCTGCAGTCAGAATGTTACAGACTTTTTTCCTATAAAACTGTTCAAGTGTTTCTCTCACAGCATCACTCTTGACAGAAGACACACTCATGTTGCATCAGGTCCTCAAAGGTTTCTCAGTTTAAAATTAACATGCAAATTAAATTTAATTCATGCTTTCATGATGTTTGTTGTGAAAAACTGTAAAAACTAATCCATCAGAAAATTACACTAGCATACTTTATATTCATAGTTTTTTTTATTTATATAAATGTTATTAGTCTTTTAATAAGTGCAGAGCGTATGACATATAATTTGTTTTCGGTGCTTAAAAGATTGATTCAGCGCTCATCATGCAGGGAGCACTCAGGAGATACAGTCTGAGTCGCTTTGCATTTTATTTATGCTCAGAATATAAGTAGATTTTCGGTGAGTTCCAGGAAACCTTCCACAATTGCTAAATAAATCAGATTAGAAGGAAAATAAGCAATCTAAATTATTCTATTAAGCTTGTTATAGTTATGTAAAGAACTCATGTATGTATTTGATCTGAAATGAAGAAGATTCTTCAAAGCTTCAGTTGAATACTTCTCTAGTTTCTCTTTTATTTCCCCTGTTTCGGTCCCTAACAAGCCACAGGCATCACAGGCTGGTTCTCCTCAGGGAGCAGATTGTAACGTCGCTCTGTAAGATTGAAACAGGCAAAGTTGCACCTCCAGCTCTGCTCCCCGGTGACTACTCATATCCGAGCTGCCGGGCCTCGATTACTGTTTCCTTGTATCTTCTGTCCACATCACCAACAGAGGGAGGAAACACTTGATGATATATTTATCTGACTCTGTCCAGGGATGATAACTCGGATCTTTTACGGGTCTTCGGTCACTCAACATGACACATACAGCGTGTCACCTTTGTGTTTGTGGCGCTGCATTGTCAGGGCTCCCTGCAACAAACAACTTCAATAACACTGTTTCTTCATCTAAGAAGTCTCTTGTTTTTCTTCTTTGTTCAGCAATTAATTTCTAGAATAAAAAAAAAAGTCTTACTTCCTTCACTGTCACAGTTTGTTTGCTTCCTTTGTCACTTCTGTTTTGTCCGTTTGGAATCCCGAGTGATTCATTAACATTTTGTTTCACACTTCAGTCATCATTTGCTCACTTCTTCAAATCTTCTCAATAAACAAACCAACCACTCTGACGTTTCACCAACAATGACTCTAAAATTTTACTTGAAAGCTTATAATTCCTGGAAAAAAACAACCACATTGATTCTTCACAATTTATGCCAATTGAACATGAAGACCGAGTTTGCAGAAGTTTGACCTATGAAGGTGAAAAGGATGGGTAGGATAACGTATGCCATCATAAACTTCATTATATAATTTTAAGACTTTTTAATCTGTAACTTTAGTTAGAACTGTCCTAAAACTGATTCCCCACTGCTATAAATGTAATAATCATACAACCTTAAGTATACCTTGGATATAAGCCTAATGTAAGAGAAATACTTAAAAGTAAGTACCAAATATTTTGCTAAAGAAACTACATTTAAAATCACCATTAATAGGAAGGTTCCAACCCTATGGCCATAATCCTATGGCTATTAAATATACATACATAGAACATGACAAAAATAATGAGATCCAGGATCCAAGTGGCCAGAATGAGCTTACTTCATGGCACAATTTTAGGTTTATTTGAAAACTACTTTTATTTTTTTTGGTCTAACTTGGAAATGAGAAATTCCAACTTTTAAAAACAAATTGAACTCACCTTATTTTTCTTCTTCTGGCTTCTCCCTTCTTCACAGTCACCACAGTGAACTAACTTGCATGAAGACTTGGCAATTTTTACACCAGATGCCCTTCCTGATGTAACCACAGACCACCGAGCTACCACAGCCCTCTGTGTGGAGCAGAGAGCTGTTGGCACCCAGAGGAGCAGATGGTGGGGGTTAAGGGCCTTAAGCCCCCAGTATACTCCCACGTATGGACGTCCACGCGTACGTACGCACTGTACGCAGAGGGTTCAGACTTCATACTCGAGCGTACACCCTGAGCGGCTGCAGAGCAACTTCGCAGACGAGGGGCGTTTACCTTGGGGACAAATTGAGGTCGCCAGTTGGTCATTTGCTGACACTCCTACTGGACTGATTGACAGGTCGGGAAAAAAAAAAACGAGAGCTGGCAGCCCCAGCAGCAGCGGTGTTCTGTGTTTATATGTTGTTTATAAAAAGTGTAAAAAAATCAAGGAGCACTGGTCCTGCAGCTCACTCATCAGACCAGCCCACCAGGAAATCTCCAGACCCTCCCGCAGCCACGCTGGACCTGAGTTTAATTTGCTCGTGACAAATTCCTTCATTTCTCAACATTTCAGTCATGGCATCAACAGAGGAGGAAGAGATCACTTGCCTCTTGGTAAAAAAAAAACAAAAGAAAAGGCCAGATCAGGGATGACGAAGGGGATTGGTGTCGCATACAAAACAGTCTGTCGCTGGGCAGTTTATTGTGCGACACCGCGTACGCAGTCATAAAAATTGAGCTTTGCGAGGACATGCCCTGTGGGGGTATGCTCGTACTTCAGCGTACGTACGCGGGAGTATACTGGGGGCTTTTCTCAAGGACCCAGAGTGGGGCAAATGAGGGGGGAGACAGGTGTGGTTCACCTTTCCCACCCACATTTTATATGTTATCTGTCCGGGGAGTTGAACCAGCGACCTTCCAATCACAGGCCCACCTTCTCTAACTTCTGCACTCCCCCAACAAATGAAACTCACCATAAGCTCAATATTTACTTCCTTTGTTTTTTAGAACTGTGCTAATGTGGACATTTACACGTCCTACTGTCTCAGACTGAGATGGTTCAGTTCAGTTCATTTATATAGTGCCAAGTCACAACAGAAGTTATCTCAGGGTTAGTTCTTGAAAATTGTAGGTTCCTTTCTAGATTGAGTTGGGATTTTATTTTCTCCCCTCAAATGAAGAAAAAGTAGCCAAAGACGTAAAGTGAACGGAATGTTTCTTTCAGGTTTGTGGAGAACTTATGCTCAAAAAAGCACTAACAAGATCCTGAAAACATTATTCCCTAAACTATGGTCTGCAGTTCCTGTGAAGAAAAACAAAAAACTAGTCTTTCATTTCCCAATCGGAAGCACAGAAACATCCCTGTAGTCTGAAAGCACCAAATCAAACAAAAAAAAAGTGATATTGCAAAGAAATCAATCAACTGTTTCCAAGATAAAATCAAAGTAAAGCTGCAATTTTCTGCTGCAGGTCAGAGAGACCTCTCTGTGAACATTGTCCTTTTATCAAATTACAAAAAGTTGCTCTTTGCATCAAATACACTCAGCACTGACAGGTTGCAGCACCTCATCAAAAGGACACCTTGTTGGTCTCAGTGGTGTTTTCTTTGATATAATGCCTGTACTTTTTAGACATTTTTGTAAAGTGCTTGATGGCAAACGAAGGGATGGAGAATTCTTTGGAAACACAAATGTCAGGTGAGTGCTGATGTGTCATGGACTGTACGCAGGGTAAACGTTCTGTCAAACAGTGAAGTGCGTTGCTGAGACGAACAGGTGATGGAGGTGAGACATCGACACAAAGGAGTTTGCTGTTGCAGACTTTTGTGCCGTGGAAACTCTGAAAGAGGGAAAGCTGGAAAAAAGACTGAAAGGAGGAGTGAAACCAACTGGGTGACATGTAACGCACTGTGGCTGGACTGACCGTACAAATGCATTAGCTCAGGGCTTTTTGCAACAATCAACCCCCCCGGAGAACATGATTTCACTTACCCTCGTCTTTTCCCTCTTCCGTTTCTCCTTTGCTCTCTGTGTCTCTTTTTAATGCGTTAATTATTTATGATTTAATCACAAGCGGTGCTGACAGACGGCACAGCTGCTGCCTGCTGTCACACACACATACAGAAACATGCACAATTGAGAATATGACTCTTTCATTGGGGTTTAAATTATTCCTATTTTTCAGCTTCATAGAACCAGATCAGCAGAAAAAAGCTAATTCTGTATCTTAAATGAGGCAAAGCTTGAATTAATTCCTCCTCAGCTTAACATTTAGTTTAGATAAGCCATGTAAACTTTTTTTAACTGGTTTTGTGTCTTGTACCCCTCTAAAGATTTTGTGGTTAAGATTTTTGAATGCAGGGCTGATGGGAGAGGGGTGGGGGGGCTTAGTAAGAATGAAACACTGCTCAGTTCATATCATGAGACCAGTTTGGACTCCCTTAAACTGAAATGGGAAACGGACTTGGAGGAATCCATGTCAGACTCAACCTGGAGAAAGATCATTAAGAACATTTGATCATCTTCAATATGTCTGAGATTTGCTGACATTCAATTCAACGTAGTGCACCGGCTGCACTGGTCCAAAGACAAGCTGTTCAATATCAAAGCCAACCTGGACCCTGCATGAAATCACTGTAAACAAACTCCAGCTACACTCCTGCATACATTCTGGACCTGTCCCAAACTGCAGACCTTATGGCAATCTATTTTTGACACCTTCTCTGGAATATGCGGGAGAACTGTGCACCCATCATCTCACTGATCAGGGTGGTCCCTGTGGATACATCCTTCAGCAAGTACAAGAAGGATGTGATTGCTTTTGGCTCTCTCCTGGTCAGGAGGCTGGTTTTGTGCAATTGGAAGGACCCATACCCACCAGCATATGTACATTGGATAAGAAAGGTGATATATCCATCTGGAAAAAATAAGACATACCCTGAAGGGTTCTGTTACAATATTTTGGGACACATGGCAGCCTTTTATGTTGTATGTGGAAAACTTGTTAATGCCTGTGTAATTAATTTTAATTCATGTGACAGATCTGGTGTGGGAGGAAAGGGGTGGGTGGGCTTTTATTTGTTTTATGGTCTTTGTGTTCTGTATGTTCAAAATGGAAAATAATAAGAATAAAAAAAAGACTTTGATTAAAATACTGTTTTTGTGCCTTCATTTTTTAGATCACATTTGCTCAAATGGAAAAATAATGGTCACTGCCAAAGCAGCTAAGAGTTGATCTAAGAGATTAAAATAATCCCACGCCATTTTTTAAAAATCTTTGCAATTATCTGTCCTTACTCCACTAACCACGGAATTGTCGAGGTTTATATTAAGCTGCAAGCAAATTGGGAAGTTGATGATTCTGACTCATTTAATGCACATTTCATGCACTGGAGGCTGAATAGGAAGTAGAAATTGAAAATGTCTCCTAGGCAGGTGTGATGCGAAGCACATAACGTTGACTTGAACCGTTTCTCATAAATTGGAATGTAGGGCTGCATAGCTGCTCACTTTCATATTTTGTTTCCACGTGTAGCAGGACTAGCTGGATATTTAACCATTCAAACATTTAATAACTTATTAGGAACTTATTGACACCTTACTTGGTATTCACTAACGGTGGGAAGTATTGAGGTGTAAGAGAATGACGTGGGGGAGGAGAAGGTTATGTCGTTCCTTCAGGGATTGACTTTTTAATTTAAGTAATCCAAATGAAAGTCAAAAGCAGACAGAAGGAAGAGGAAGGTCAGGGTTACATACAGAGGACCAAAGGAGAAAGGCAGGACAAGTGAAGAGGGGTTGGTGAATTGTTATTGGTGGATGTCGTATCATGCCATCCCCTTTATCCTTCTGCATGTGTCATCAGATTGAAATGAGGCTGCTCAGTATTCATTGGTTAGTTTGTGAATCAGTCCTTGCAGCTTCAGCTCCTTATTTCATTGCAGTCTAACATTTACCTGAGTTCACATTTAGATTTGACAGATTGACGAGATGCAAGAAATCTTGAATCTATCACTTTCATTTGGGAGCAAACTGCTCAACAAGAGAAAAATAACCTTTCTCAATGAGACATTAACTGGAAGGAACATGTCCACAATCCTTTTTGACTTTATCAACCTCTTTATTCTTTTAGTGCTGTGTAGGTTATAAATCTAATTACGCAGTCCGTCTGTGAGGACTCTGCGTCCTACACTAAAAAGCATAACTCAATTCATCAGTTGGAGACTTGGGTTATATTTAGTTTAGGCTTGGATTAAAGGTTGAGATAGTTATGTAAAGGTTATGATAATGGTTAGTTTGCGGGAAATTAAAGGAAGTCAATGGAATGTCCTCTGAAGCGATGGAAGCTCGACTGCATGCGTGTATATTTAGACATGCCTCCACAGGCAGTCCTGTTCTGCGTTTCCATGGAAATGATGGAGCCAAACTGTCAGTTTGCACTAGAAAAGCAGGGGCAAGTGATGCCGAGCCTTGATGTCCTTGGTGTGTATGAGTGAAAGAGGTGCAGTGTATATTAGCAGCAGTTGTGTGTTTTAGCGCTGAGTCCCTCAAAGAGAGTCCAGAGGGATGATGAGTATTTGTTTTGGTTATTGAGGCTGAAAAACACAATATTAGAGGCATTGTGCCCTCTGCCACTAAATGTCTCTGCATGTTTGACCAGGAAATTAAATCTTTCATGCTTCCCAGACAACGCTGAGGCAATTGTCTTTACGTTATTGACCTTTATCCATCTGCCAATCTCTTCGTTCACTTTTGTCTTCCAGATCTTTCCACTTCTCTCTTTCTCGTTCTATTCTCGGTTATCTCTCCCTCTCCATTTCAAGAGGAGCACTCCTCACTGTGCAGTCCTGGTGAGACGCAGATGTTTAGGAAAGAAAGAAGACACATTTGGAGGTTTTGCTGAGGCTCATTTAACTGCTTTTGGGGGGCCTTACACTTCAGAGGCTATTTAATTAGTTGCAGTTTTTGGGGAAAAGGAAAACTTCAAAACTTTGTAAGACATGTTCCCTAATCTCAGAGTTATTCTTGTTGATTTGTTAGTGGGAAAATAGGGAATCTAGAGGTAAAATCATGAAATATTATCACTTCTCCTTTATACGAACAGTAGGAATGGGAAGAATTCATTCAACCTTTATTTATACAGGTTAATCCCATTGAGCCTCAGGGACTCATTTACAAGAGAGACCTGAAGACAGAATATTCATACTGGCTGAAAGGAGCACACATTCACAGTGCAACTGGACCAGTTGTGTACCGATGCAGTTTGGGAGTGAAATCTACGGTAGTTTATTATGTCTGTTTATTCATGTCTTGTTCAGTTGTTTATTTTATTTTTGCACCAATACAGTTTGGTCAGTTAATTTATTAAGCATATATCCTACTGTTTTATATGTACTATCCTGTTTTGGTATTTTTTTTTTCATTTAACCTTTATTTATACAGGTTAATCCCATCGAGTCTCGGGGACTCATTTACAAGAGAGACCTGACAATATGATGGTAATATACCATCACTATAAAAATGGAATGAGTTGAAAAAGTGTAGTTATTTTTATATATGAAGAACAATTTTTTATATTCATTGTAGACATACAGTAATATATATCAAGGGTCTCCATGTTCTCTTGTTGTTACGAGTTGAAGCCTGTGGGAGTCGTTCTATGGGAGTCGCCATGTTGTATTTTTAAGCCTGTGCACTTTGAATGTGGGACTTTAAGTCCAGCTCTGAGAGTGTGAATGGTTGTTTGTCTCATTTGGATTTATGTGGCTCTGTCTAGGGTGTACCAACGACCACCCGCAACCCAGAAAAGAAGAAGTGAGTAAAGATGATGTATGGATCACTTTGTATTGAATCACAATGTGTTGAATCTAAACTCTAATTGAATCGCACCATAATGTGAGGAGCTTAACCGTACTCTTTTTTACTGCTCATGTATTGAGTCATTGGCACTGTGTATGCATCATACTGGCCATTGGCTATGCCCTCATGCCTGTCACATGTTATTAATATGTAATTAGCTCATAGGCAAATACTATCAGCCTTTATTACTTTATTGTTCTTTTCGATCTAAGATAAATTAATTCATATTTTCTTGACCATGTCAGATTGGTCTATTAATCTTGGCTGAGTAAAACCAATGCATGTCTCAGTCTGCCTTGGTCATAGACACAAATACAGAAAAGGGAGGCAGGCAGGTAATAAAACCAGAAAAATCAAACAAAACTACTATTAAATATAAAAAATACACAAAACTTTAGAGCAAAACCCAAAGAGCCATGAGAGTCTCAGTAGTGCGACTTCTGGATGAATTGCAAAGAAATTTAGTAAAGTAAGTCACGAATTACAGAGAATTCATCCTCTTTTCAGGTTTCACAAGGTTGAATCTTTTAGTTTCTCCCTGGATTGATGTGCATTGGCATTTTTATTCTAGCACCATAAGAGTTCAATTTAATTTAACCAGAGACCTTGATTTGTGACTCTTTCTCTTATTTCAAAGCTTAGAATCAGCCTATTCCACAACGATAAATGAGCTGGAGATGGAGTGAAAAGCTTGAATCTTTTGTCTGACAGCAGGCTTTTTTTATTTTTTATTTTACTTTGTCCCTATTGATTTCAAAACTAATAAATTTTCCTCATTTCATTTGGACTGAGGGTTTAGGATGAGCAAGTAGATGGTGATGTCTTTAACGATCTTAGATAATGTGCATTCTTAATCTGAAATGTAATGACAAACCAATACAGTCCTGTTAGAACGTTTATACACTTCATGAGCTTAGCAAACATGATTAACACAAAATAAATTATGTTATGGCACATCTTATAGGTTTAAACTTGTTTTTTTGTTTGTTTTTTTAACTGAAGAGGGCATAGTAGACAAAAATTAGTGACTGGCTGACCAGAAATATTCAAGAAACTCTATTTTCAATCACATCTTAACTTCTCATCTAAATTATCTTCAGGCAGAATTAATCAGTTTAGTTTAAGTTTGTAATTCTTGTCTAACAGATCATCTTTTGTCCAGATCTCCCGCCTGTGGTAGCATTCCAATACCGACAACTAAATCAAATTTTCCCTAGAGCAGGAAAAAGAACATCCTGAACATTTTACTGTGAGCTCCATCTCTGAATCTGAATACAGTTGGATGGAAGACATCGTGCCATCTGTGCTTGTCCTTTTCCCCCGGTAGCTTCTAGTACATAAGGTACAGCTTCTTTTCTCTGTAGTGAGCCCATAAAAAGAATCACTGACAGGGGAAAAATAAGAAAAACTTCAATTGAGATCCCTCAATATCACTTTTTTGTTCCTTTTGCAGAAATATATAGATATAGATATAGATATACTTGACTGAACTAATTCAATGGATGTTTTTGCTCATTGATGGTGTAGAGGCAGGGCAGCCGGCTTGGGACCCAAAAGTCCCAGGTTCGATCCCCAGTCACTGCACATCACGTGGTGTCTCTGGGCAGCACACCTCATCCCCAAAATGCCTCCCGGGCGCTTTCAATAGCTGCCCACTGCACCACCTGGTGGTGGATGGGTTAAATGCAGAGACTAATTTCGCCATTGTATGGAAACATACAGTGCTGACATTGTGATGACATTATTATTATTATTAACAGTAGATTAAACCTGAAAATTCCCTGAAAAGTGAAGTGCAGCCAACAGAAATAGTTTTTCCCATTTCTAGACATGGAGAAGTTTTACGAAACTTTAGTGGATAGTTCACGTGAACCACATTCAAAAGTCAAGCCATAGGACTGCATTTATCAGCGATCATAAATTTAAAAAGGTACAAACAACTGCCCATGTCAAGTCACATTTATTTATATAGCACATTTAAAACGGTAACTGTTATCAAAGTGCTTCCAATTCCTACATAAGTCTGGACAACTTGTGTACTTTGGTCAGTTAATGGACAAAACAACCAGAGAGTTGTTTCATCAGTTGGAGGAGAATAAATGCTGATAAATATGACTGATAAAGAAGCAGCTTGGAAAAACTTGGGCTCGACTTCTGTGGAAAATTACAAGGTAATTATATGTGGCAGATTCCTAATGGTGCTCTGAACTCGATGTACAGTGTTGATATTTTAGTGAAGATGCTGACACGGATCAAAGTAAAACTGCAGCTTGCAGTAAATTGTGGGGACAAGATTAGAACCGCTCTTTTCTAACAAAGTGGGGGGGGTGTAGGCGTGAAAATACAGCAGCAGCAGAGACAAACTCCACCCTGTAACGAGAACATGAGCATTTTAAATGGGTTGAGTGAATCTGACAGAAAAACAACTTCTGAATCAGTTTCTTTATAACTTTGTGTGTCAGCAGGGCTAAAGGAGACATGGATACAGATAATGAAGATATATTCTGTGTGCAAATTAAAGGTGATGACTAAGATTAATCAGTTCTATCATTTGATCAGTGCAGGGAGGGATAGTTCTCTGTGTGTATATGTTATGCATGTCTAGGAGAAAGACAAAGCTGCATCAGCTTTAAAATCAGAAAACTGTCCAAAACAAAATGATCACAATTAACTGTTAAAGCTGACAATGATATTAATTACAACCGCTACATTTGAGTGTACAAACGGAGATGGGAACAATTATTTTCATATATACTCAGTTTATAATTTTGCTTCCTTTGTATGTTTTTCTGTGCGTGGGCAGAAGGGGGGGGATAGGTGGCATGAGAGATCGAGAGCAAAATGAAGAGGAGGCACATTTAAAAAAAAAAAGGGGGATGAGAGCTCGTTTTGGCATCTGAAAGATGATCATACTCACAAATTTCTCCAAAGTTCATCTGTAATACACACACACACACACAAATGAGATTTCTTTGATTATCCGACACAGAGATGACAAAGAAATGTGACATTCTGCTTAATCCAATAAAAACTCATTCTCATTATTTATTTCCTTCCTAATGCATGAAACACGATAAACCATTTAACGTTTGTGCATTCTCGCAGAGTTAGCATGAGATCAATGTCTGCTTTAGGAGCAGACACTTAGGTTTCTACAAATCTGCTTGGATTCTAAATATTTTGTTTATAGCTTTAATGGGACATTTTAAACTTTGTTTTCCTCTTTTGCTCAGAGGTGGAACAGCAAAGTTCAAACGGGATAAACTGAATTAATCATCTTCAATCAGAACAGTACTGTATACCAAAGTAAATAAAGCACTATAATAGTGCTTTATTTTACTCTTAATGCATCCAAAACGCATCAAAACTAGAAACCGTGAGACATAAAACCAGTCAGAGTTATTGTTCTTTGTGGTTCTTCAGGCTACTGTTCTCCAACTAAACCTTTGGAAGACACGGACCATGTTTTAAACAACAGTACTGTCTACTCTGGATTTGTCTTGGTCATAGTATTCCTCCCTTGTGTTTTACTGTTTGTCTGCAAGCAGCTTGTAAAACAATTAATGGACCACAATGGAAATGTGTTTCCACTTTCTAAGTATTTTTAATAAATGCACTATTTATTAAATAGTGTGCTTTATTTTT
>NC_056503.1:12213302-12214872 GCF_014905685.2 Nematolebias whitei
TATATATTTATAATTTTATTATTATTTTTTGCATTTTGAGATCCTATGACGTCAACAACTACTCGAGTTCTCCTCAACTTTTATTATGTTAATGTTGAGTTTTAAAATTATGTAGTCGTTCAACCCCTAGTGCCTGCTAACAGCCAGAGGTCACATGACAAAACAAACAAACAAACAAACAAACAAAAACTTGAACAAGGTAGAGCAAAACACAAGATGATGGCCAACAAAAATTTCAGACAGCAGCCCTAACAATAGCTCAGGTGGCAAACAGGAAATATATTTGCTAAGAGTCAAAACTGTTCTTATATATGAATATACAGTATATATGTGTATATATACACATATATACAATCCAACATTTTTCAGTCAGGTCATCTGGACTTTGTTGTTTTCAACCAGTTTGACAAGACTGTAAACAAGGAAGAGGGCCGGCAATGGAGGAGGGGCGTACCAAAGAGACCATCTTATCACAAGCAGAACTGGTTTGTTCCACTTTGGAGTAAGCTGTTGGGGAAAGAATCAGTTTTGTTGTGTATTTCCTTGACTGACGAAGCCTTCCGGATCGAAGACGAAACGTTTCAGCACCAAAAAAAAAAAAAAAAGAAACTGTCCAGATGACCTGATTGAAAAATGTTGGATTGTATACCTGGATTATTGAGCATGGACTTTGTTGTTCTTTTAAAGGTTATAATTTTCTGCTCAACTTTTTTTGGGGGTCTGTGGTGTTGTGCTGAAAAAAGCACATCTACAGCATTAGGTTGATCACACATGAGCCTACCACATAAAGGGCTTAGTGTATTAAAATATAGTCATTGTATACTGAACAAAATCAGAAAACACTTTTGTTTTTGCTCCCATTTTACATGAGCTGATCTCAAATATATAAAACTTTTTCTATGAACACAAGAGGTCTTTTTCTCTCAAATATCACAAATGTGTGTAAATCTGTGTTAGCGAGCACTTCTCTTTAACCGAGATAATCCATCCACCTCACAGGTGTGGCACATCATGATGCTGATGAGACAGCATAGTTATTGCACAGCTTTTATACAAATTGATGAAAATGATTTACACAAATTTGTGAACAATATTTGATTGAAAAAGTCTTAGATCTTTGAAAAATGGGTGCAAAAGTAAGTGCTGAGTTTTTATTTTTGTTCAGTGTATTTAAAAAACCCCAGAAAAAACACGGGATGTGCAGCAGTTAAACAGTACCAACAGTGTAGCACCTCATCAAACATGTCACCACCACTGTCGTCCATTTGCAGCTTATTTTTGTTGAAAACTTGCTTTTCATTGACAGTGGATTAAAGAAGTTCTATTAGGTCTTCTCAATCATTTTTTTCTTTTACAGTAAGTTAACTGGTAAAATTAGGCTGATTTATTCCCATTGTGTCTCATTTATAGATAGGATAAACAACCATTTAAAGCACTGGTATCCAAGACCTACTCAAATTTTGGTCAAAGTTTTATTTACCGAATATCATAATAAATGGGCTTTGGTTGAGTTTATTTAGTTAAAAAATAAAGCACACTATTTAATAAATAGTGCATTTATTAAAAATAC
>NC_056503.1:12214972-12216534 GCF_014905685.2 Nematolebias whitei
GTATTTTTAATAAATGCACTATTTATTAAATAGTGTGCTTTATTTTTAACTAAATAAACTCAACCAAAGCCCATTTATTATGATATTCGGTAAATAAAACTTTGACCAAAATTTGAGTAGGTCTTGGATACCAGTGCTTTAAATGGTTGTTTATCCTATCTATAAATGAGACACAATGGGAATAAATCAGCCTATTTTTACCAGTTAACTTACTGTAAAAGAAAAAAATGATTGAGAAGACCTAATAGAACTTCTTTAATCCACTGTCAATGAAAAGCAAGTTTTCAACAAAAATAAGCTGCAAATGGACGACAGTGGTGGTGACATGTTTGATGAGGTGCTACACTGTTGGTACTGTTTAACCGCTGCACATCCCGTGTTTTTTCTGGGGGTTTTTAAATACACTGAACAAAAATAAAAACTCAGCACTTACTTTTGCACCCATTTTTCAAAGATCTAAGACTTTTTCAATCAAATATTGTTCACAAATTTGTGTAAATCATTTTCATCAATTTGTATAAAAGCTGTGCAATAACTATGCTGTCTCATCAGCATCTTGATGTGCCACACCTGTGAGGTGGATGGATTATCTCGGTTAAAGAGAAGTGCTCGCTGACACAGATTTACACACATTTGTGATATTTGAGAGAAAAAGACCTCTTGTGTTCATAGAAAAAGTTTTATATCTTTGAGATCAGCTCATGTAAAATGGGAGCAAAAACAAAAGTGTTTTCTGATTTTGTTCAGTATACAATGACTATATTTTAATACACTAAGCCCTTAATGTAGTAGGCTCATGTGGGATCAACCTAATGCTGTAGATGTGCTTTTTTCAGCACAACACCACAGACCCCCAAAGAAAGTTGAGCAGAAAATTATAACCTTTAAAAGAACAACAAAGTCCATGCTCAATAATCCAGGTTTACAATCCAACATTTTTCAATCAGGTCACCTGGACAGTTTCTTTTTTTTTTTTTTTTTGGTGCTGAAACGTTTCGTCTTCGATCCGGAAGGCTTCGTCAGTCAAGGAAATACACAACAAAACTGATTCTTCCCCCCAACAGCTTACTCCAAAGTGAAACAAACCAGTTCTGCTTGTGATAAGATGGTCTCTTTGGTGCACCCATCCTCCATTGCCGGCCCTCTTCCTTGTTTACAGTCTTGTCAAACTGGTTGAAAACAACAAAGTCCAGATGACCTGACTGAAAAATGTTGGATTGTATATATATGTGTATATATACACGTATATATTCATATATAAGAACATTTTTGACTCTTAGCAAATATATTTCCTGTTTGCCACCTGAGCTATTGTTAGGGCTGCTGTCTGAAATTTTTGTTGGCCATCAGCTTGTGTTTTGCTCTACCTTGTTCAAGTTTTTGTTTGTTTGTTTGTTTGTTTTGTCATGTGACCTCTGGCTGTTAGCAGGCACTAGGGGTTGAACGACTACATAATTTTTAAACTCGACATTAACATAATAAAAGTCGAGTAGAACTCGAGGAGTTGTTGACGTCATAGGATCTCAAAATGCAAAAAATAATAATAAAATTATAAATATATA
>NC_056503.1:12216634-12217090 GCF_014905685.2 Nematolebias whitei
CATATAAATAAATAAAACCACAAAAAAAGTCATTTATTATTTAAAAAAAGGCCAACAAAACATTGATAGTGTATATTATGCTCATACCATTTATCATACTGCAAATAAGTCACAGGAAAACCAAAACTATTAGTTATTATTATTAAGCTGCAAAAGTGAAAGAAACGTGCGGCACGTAAAAAACGAAACTTAAAAACAGTGGGGTGGTCGACCACCCCGCACCACCGCCAACTGTGGTGCGCATTAGGTTTAGTTTTAGAGATTAATATGTTTATAGGTTTTTTAATAGGTTTAGAGATTTTTTTTTTTTTGCTTTTTGTTTGTGAAACAAGGTCAGAGGAAGCTGGTTCTGGTTCGGTCATTGGACCCGGTGTTACACCATATTCTGTGACCTGCAACAGTACATGCAACACCGCCCCCTATGGTCACAATATACAGTGGTCACAGAATATGGTG
>NC_056503.1:12217190-12218579 GCF_014905685.2 Nematolebias whitei
ACACCGCCCCCTATGGTCACAATATACAGTGGTCACAGAATATGGTGCAACACCGGTTCACAACGAGCTCCAAACAGTCAGGAAGTTGATTCATTTTCTGTTTCCTTACGGTAGTTGAGCCGGAAGATTCATCTTTAGTGAAATATTTTCATACTACTGATGTATTTCTACCCGTTTGGGCCTGCTCCGCTCCATCCGTCTGCTTGGTGGAATCCATTTTGTAGCTGCCCATGCCCGGTACGGATCATGTGACGCAATGACGTAACTGTGACGTAATGACGTCACTGCGAATACGCAACGTGAAATTTAAAAACTCGGGAGATGTCCTTGGAATCGACGTGTCGATTATTCGAGTAGTCTGTTAAAGGCCTAGCAGGCACTGGAAGAACATCAGCTAAACAGTCTGACAACACCAATCTAAAATGTGCTTTTTAAAATCCCTTTTCCTCATTAGAAGTAGAAAGTGCAGAGGAAACGGGGGCAGATGTGATGGAAAAGAGGCACCTGTTGCCATTAGCCGTCTCTCAGTAACCGTAGAAACAGCCGAGGGATGTAAAACTTGTCGTCACCTTGGGAACAGGACTGAGTGGAGCGAAACAGGAGAAATACATGAAATGGGTGGTGGAATGATGGATGTCATTATGACGATTTTCTTTTGCATAATAGGGTATAGGTTTGTGTGTGAGCGCTGGCGTGAGTATCAGTAAAAGAAGAAATCAAGGCCTTAAGGGAGGAATAAATCAGCACCCTCTTCCTTTGAGCCAAGCGTTCTGATGGATACAGCTATTATGTAAATGTTCGTTCCTGCTTTTGTGCTGCAGATCCTAATTTTGCCTTCTGTGTCGCTGCCTTTTTCACACAGAGATCTAAAAGGGGCGGAGGTTAGAGGATGTGGGTGTCAGGCGTAGCATCTCTCCTGTAAGTGGAGTGAACTATACTGATCTGTGAGTCAGTTAAACTGAGTGGGACAGTGAATGCTGTGCTGAGCTTGTTTTTATTCTTGTTTTTTTGTTACTGCGGGTGGAAACTAGTTTTTCTACATTGTCTACACAAACTAAGCACAGAAACATTTTGCTCATGTCACTTCATTGATCAATTTTAAAGGCAAAAATCGTTTAAATTGGACCGAAATATCTTAGGAGTTTGAATAAATGCCTCAAAACAGCCTGCAGAGCAGATTCTGGTCGAGCCCCTACTGATCCAACACAAAAGATAGTTTCATAAATCTGATTTTTTATTTTTTATTTTTTTTGGTCACAAATAGGCATATGGCTCAGTCGTCTCAGCTTTTTGAAAGAAGCAACAAAAATTAAAAAAGGCTCTTTTTTTTTTTACTTATAACGAATAAAACCAGAACAACAACATCTTAAAATACAAACAAGAGCAAAA
>NC_056503.1:12218679-12220192 GCF_014905685.2 Nematolebias whitei
CACACACACACACACACACACAGATAGATACACAGTTGTGGAACAGAAGATGAAGGAATAGACTGAGCAGGAGGAGGAGGAGGTGTGACTAATCTTCTCTTCCTCTGTTTGGGAAGACGAAGGAGATGAGCGAGGGCTGTAAAATCATTTTGACGGGGAGGATTAAGACACACGAGCACAGAAACACAAAAAACACACAAAGGTATGCTCCTTTTCTCTCGCCTACATAGACAAGATATCACAAACAACTGACACACACACCAACACTCACAAACGGGCGAGCATGTACAGGCACATCCTTGGCTCGTGCGTGTGTGGGCAAAGTTTACCGCTCGCACACTCTGACACGCTCGCTCTTCATAAACACGTATTCAAAGGCCTCTTCACACCTGGTAATAACACACGCTTCTTGTTTTGATGCTGCAGGATTATATTTGCATCTGCTTGGAGAAATTCAGATTTTTTTTCCCCACCGCTCATACGATGTATTTTGTCACACTGCCTTCGCTTCAGCTTCTACTAATAAAACCTCTGAAAACCAGCATGTTTCATCTACAGGTCTGCTGGGAGGAAATCATATATAACTGGGTTTGTCTGAAAACTCATCGTACACCAACGTAGAGAAAACATATTTTAAAAAACTACTGGTAAGAAAAACAGCAACACAATGCTGTCGTGAATGGTTGAGATTCACGGACACTTTTGAAAAGCCAGTGATGATTTTACTGAAATAAACTGAAATGACCTTGAATTAAAGTGTTTTTAATGACAAAAAGCCCTAAATTGTCATCAAGTGTTTACAGGAATCAACATGACACGCTAGTAGCGGTGCCACAAACACATTTAATATTTTACATGACTGAATTATAGCAGAGCACAGATTTTCCATGGATGAGGACGAAAACGGTGCTGATAAAATAATCTGATAATCTTCAGCGAAGCCATCACAATGTCTTGGTTTGGCACGGAGCCACAACGAGAGAGCCCAAAGACTAAAACTAAAGAAAAGATCAGCTCAGAAAGATAAAAACTGAATGTATTCATGCTCATAAAACGATTGGGTTTATTAAGGTCTCCCAAAATTAGTTCACCACGCGCTTATTTCTCATGTTTTCATGACAAACTGTTTAAAATGAATGTATACGTTGTTGCTTGCCATAATATCCTGATGAAAGTGATCTTTCCTCATCTACACCAGGAGTCTGCAACCTTCACAGTCAAAAGAGACATTTTTATGTCTTCATTCACTACATTAAATGTGTGCGGAGCCGCAACAACCTGCTACAACGGTGGTCATCAACTGGTGGCCCGTGGGCCACTTTAGGTTTGCTGGAGGAGGCTTTTGTGGCCAGTAAGGTTGACATTATAACGCAAAGAATATCTAATGATTTTAAACATTTATTAAAGAAAAAAGACCAGATTCTTGTAAAGGGGGGTGGGAAAATCAGTTTTTACCTTTTTTATTAAAAAAAATCTATAAACTATGCAGACAGTTCATCTAAAGAAATAAAGC
>NC_056503.1:12220292-12225416 GCF_014905685.2 Nematolebias whitei
AAAAAAATCTATAAACTATGCAGACAGTTCATCTAAAGAAATAAAGCATCACGTTAAAGTTTGTTTTACTCCTTGTACTCACTTTAGTGTTCATATATATCTGCAAAATGTGAAATGACAAGAAAACTGTTTGAACTCATCCTTTTTTGTTGTTGTTTGTACAGTATAACCAATAAAATTCAGTTTTATGTCGGTTTAGGTCAAAGCTTAAAAGATCCGCTGCAGAGGCACCAAAGAGCCGCATGTGGCTCCAGAGCTGCAGACCCCTGATCCAGACACCAACCTTGGCCATGAGGTGTGGATCATGACAGACAGAACAAGTCATGGACATAAATGGCTGGAATGAGCTCCCTCTGTGGGCTTAAAGAAAGAAGTTCTGTCATTCAGGAGGAACTTGGAGCTACGAAGAGGAGATGCTGCTCCTCTGCATCAAAAGGAGTCAGTGAGGTGGGTTGACGTTTAACAAGGATGCTCCTATGGGCACTGCTCTTTTCCAGACGTGGTCCACTGGGAGCAGACCCACAACTATCTGGAAGGAAAACCCAGGAGGGGCTGGAGAGTGTCACTGGGTTTTCCTTTCTAGACTTGTTGTCTCTAGAACCTGATTACATCTGAGCAGCACAAAATGAATGGATGAACAGATCGTGTTGTTTTATGAAGACTCCAACATCGAAAACATGGCGAACATTTAAAGTAACATTTTGTGTGTTTGACTTCACAGCATGAGTGTGTCAAGATGGACCAACTGCTGTTAGTGACACAATTTAGGACATGAGTGTATTCATGATCTATTATTCACTCACGCACACGTGCACGCTTGCATCCTGTCCACCTCGCGGTGCCACAGAAACAGGGCTGTTGCCAGGATACAGAGACTGTACGTCTGTTTCCTGTCAGATCAGTCAGAGGAAGACGAGTAAAACTTTCTGATCAAGCTGTCACTCTCCAGTCCCTCCGTGGCCTCTCATGTCACATAGTTTGTTCTGTGTGCACGTGTGTGTGTGTTTTTATCAGTGTAGGTCTTATTGTGTGTTTAAGCACTTTTGATGCTCTTCCGTCTACCTCACATTAGAGAAATGCCAAACACATTAATTAGTGTTTACACCATGCTCCCTGGTATTGTGCAACATAATTATGTTGACATTTGCTGCATTATTCAACAGTGATTTAACCACTTTTAGTTTTAAACATTTACATGGTTATTCTGTTAATGTTTTCATGGTAAAAACTAAATAAGGGATTTAATCATATACAACTTATTTTCCATCATGGAATGTGTCCATTTTTGTTATCTCACATTTGTTTTAGAAGTACACTGAGATGGTAAATACCTGTTGAGCATTACGTGTGTAATATCGCTGAAGTTAGAAACATCTTGTACAAAAATGATGCAGAAAAACTGGTTCATGCATTTCTCACATTTAAACTGGACTATTGCAATGGTTTACTATCTGGATGTCCAAATACTCCTTTAAATAGCAGTAATACTTCTTTAAATAGCAGTAATACTTCTTTAAATATCAGTAATACTCCTTTAAATATCAGTAATACTTCTTTAAAATGCAGTAATACTTCTTTAAAAAGCAGTAATACTTCTTTAAAAAGTCTTCAGTTGATCCAAAATGCTGCTGCCAGAGTCTTAACTGGAGTTAGTGGGAGAGATCATATCTCTCCAGTTTTAGTTTCTCTCCATTGGCTCCCTGTCAAATCCAGAATAGAATTCAAAATCTTACTTCTAACCTACAAAGCCCTCAACAACCTAGCTCCATCTTATATTCAAGATCTTATTGTTCTACATTTTCCTAACAGAGCACTTCGCTCTCTGAATGCAGGTTTACTTGTGGCTCCTAGAGTTTCCAAAAGTAGAATGGGAGGAAGATCTTTCAGTTATGTTATGGACAATAAAGTTGAATTGATTGATTGATTATCAGGCTCCTCTCTTGTGGAACCAACTTCCAGTTTCTGTCTCTGAGGCTGACACATTGTCCAGTTTAAAGACTGGGATTAAGACTTTCCTGTTTGATAAATCCTATAGTTAGGGTTGGCTTGTTATGCTGCTATAGGCTTAGACTACTGGAGGACAAATGGACTTAATTTCCTCACTCTGCTGCAGTCTTTACTTGCTCTACTCTACCCGTTTCCATTTGTAATTATTTCTATGCTTAACATGTTTTTTGTCTTTCCTCCTATAGAAAGTGCACCTGGACCTGGTATTCTGTGTTTGTCTGTTTCTACTTCCTGTTCCTCTCAAACCCAGTCAGTCAAAGAAGATGGCGGCTTGTCCTGAGCCTGGTTCTGCTGGAGGTTCATTCCTGTTTAAAGGGAGTTTTTTCTTTCCACTGTCGCCTTTGTGCTTGCTCAGGATGGGAGACTGTGACGAAGTGAAGATTCAACACAATCTGCTGCTTCCTTAGATAGATAATAACTTTTACTAGTTGGCTTCTTTTAAAATGTATATGAATGTGTCTGTTCTATGTCCTGAGATGACTTATGTTGTCAGTTGACACTATATAAATAAACTGAACTGAATTGATTAAATTATTGGATAGAAAAAAAGGGGGTATGTCATATGCATTCAGATTTTAGGGCCTTATGAACGTGACCCACAATAATATAAACTCAGCTTTTACCACACACTCTTTATTCAGAACCCTTTTTTTAAAGTATCTGTTATCCTGCCTCATTTCTAAGCACCTATGATTAAATTACGATGATTATTTTGGAGTTGTGTTGGAAGAATCTGACCTGACCAGAGAGTGTTGATGGAAAAACAGCCAGAAATTTGAGGGGGAGGAGAAAAAAAGAGAATGAAATAATTGGTCTGCTGTTCTCATTTTCAAAAATTACACAAAAACATTCATTAATACAAACAGACTTTTTTTAAGCTTTACAGATTCATAAAAATGTGTGAGGTCTTTAACACTTTTGCACATTTTATGTTTTCATTTTGTCTTTACAGTGAAGGAAAAACAATCAGTCCACTCTCCTAATGGACACCTTTTGAATATTATTAAATATAAATTATTTTCAAAGGACTAAATATTTTTATTGAAAGGCAGTGTTGGGCACAACTAACTAAAAAGTTAGCTTCGCTAACCCAAATTCCACTAACTAAAAAATAGCGTTGCTAATGCTAAACAAGTTAAAAATATTAGTGGAAGCTAACGCTAAGCCACTAAACGCTAAGACGACGGTCACCCTGTCTGCGTCACGCGTCTTCGTCTCCTTCCAGTTCAAGCTGCGTCGACCAGTCACGTCATTAAACTCTCCAGAAAACAAACCTATACTCCTTGACATTTGACACAGGGCGATCAGATTTACTATTTCATTATTTCTAATTATGTTGTGTGCTTTTAGATTTTATTCCATGTGCTGTAATTATATCTTGTTACTTGTTATTGGAGGCTGTGATATTTTTGTTAAGCACTTTGGTAACAGTTTCTGTTTTAAATGTGCTCTATAAATAAGTCTGACCTGACGTGTACACGTAGTCAGACAATAGCGGGCCTACTGGACTCTTCGAGACACGTCCACGACAGACAGGAAGAAGCTTGTGAATTTTTTTTAGTGGACTTAAATTTGGTGAAACCTAATTTAGTGGAAGCTACGCTGTTTCCAAAGTTAGAGAAAAAGCTAAATTGCTACATGGAAAATTAGTTCCGCTATTAGCTGAACTGTGCAGCACTGTTGAAATGCTTCACCAGTCCTGCACTTTGCATTTATTAACCATAAGATTTTGCTCTTGTTTGTATTTTAAGATGTTGTTGTTCTGGTTTTATTCCTTACAAGTGAAAAAAAAAAGAGCCTTTTTATTTTTGTTGCTTCTTTCAAAAAGCTGAGACGACTGAGCCATATGCTTATTTGTGACCAAAAAAAAAATTTAATAAAAAAATCAGATTTATGAAGCTATCTTTTGTGTTGGATCAGTAGGGGCTCAACCAGAATCTGCTCTGCAGGCTGTTTTGAGGCATTTATTCAAACTCCTAAGATATTTCGGTCCAATTTAAACGATTTTTGCCTTTAAAATTGATCAATGAAGTGACATGAGCAAAATGTTTCTGTGCTTAGTTTGTGTAGACAATGTAGAAAAACTAGTTTCCACCCGCAGTAACAAAAAAACAAGAATAAAAACACAAGCTCAGCACAGCATTCACTGTCCCACTCAGTTTAACTGACTCACAGATCAGTGTAGTTCACTCCACTTACAGGAGAGATGCTACGCCTGACACCCACATCCTCTAACCTCCACCCCTTTTAGATCTCTGTGTGAAAAAGGCAGCGACACAGAAGGCAAAATTAGGATCTGCAGCACAAAAGCAGGAACGATCATTTACATAATAGCTGTATCCATCAGAACGCTTGGCTCAAAGGAAGAGGGCGCTGATTTATTCCTCCCTTAAGGCCTTGATTTCTTCTTTTACTGATACTCACGCCAGCGCTCACACACAAACCTATACACTATTATGCAAAAGAAAATCGTCATAATGACATCCATCATTCCACCACCCATTTCATGTATTTCTCCGGTTTCGCTCCACTCAGTCCTGTTCCCAAGGTGACGACAAGTTTTACATCCCTCGGCTGTTTCTACGGTTACTGAGAGACGGCTAACGGCAACAGGTGCCTCTTTTCCATCACATCTGCCCCCGTTTCCTCCGCACTTTCTACTTCTAATGAGGAAAAGGGATTTTAAAAAGCACATTTTAGATTGGTGTTGTCAGACTGTTTAGCTGATGTTCTTCCAGTGCCTGCTAGGCCTTTAACAGACTACTCGAATAATCGACACGTCGATTCCAAGGACATCTCCCGAGTTTTTAAATTTCACGTTGCGTATTCGCAGTGACGTCATTACGTCACAGTTACGTCATTGCGTCACATGATCCGCACCGGGCATGGGCAGCTACAAGATGGATTCCACCAAGCAGACGGATGGAGCGGAGCAGGCCCAAACAGGTAGAAATACATCAGTAGTATGAAAATATTTCATTAAAGATGAATCTTCCGGTTCAACTACCGTAAGAAAACAGAAAATGAATCAACTTTCTGACTGTTTGGAGCACGTTGTGGATCAGTGTTACACCATATTCTGTGACCACTGTATATTGTGACCATAGGGGGCGGTGT
>NC_056503.1:12225516-12226856 GCF_014905685.2 Nematolebias whitei
AAGGAGCCTTTTTATACCTGAATGATGCTTCGGTCAGAATGAAATGGCTTAACAAACAAAAGAGAAAGCACTCTTCTGAAAATGGAGACGCTGAGCTACAATTGAAAGAAAAAAAACAGTAAAAGTTCGAAGAAAGCTTGAAAAACTTTTTAAAAGCCTGAAGAACTATTGACCAAGACCTCTTTGAAAGATTACAAAAACGTCTGGCTCCTTGGAAACAAAGTCTAAGTGGAAAAAAAATTGAATCTGTTTTGCGGTGCTGTACACACACAAGTCACTTTAATCCAGTTTTTTATTTTTTTTCTCAAATGTGATTCCAAGCGTGTCAAGGGAGACAACTTAACATTTAACAGGGAAAGCTGGGAGCAAAATGAGAAGACAAGCAAAACTAAAACACATGAAAAAGCAAAAGCATGGAGCAAAACTTTAGTTTAATAAAGTGTGTTAATAGTAGACAGGTCTTGCAGTTTAATCCTTCCATCCTTTATCTTTACCTGCTTCTTGATTTTGGATCACAGGGGGTCACTGGTGCCCATATCCAGCAGTCACTGTGTGAGAGGTGGGGGACACCCTGGACAGGTCTCCAGTTCATCTCAGGGACACATGGAGACAAACGAGACAAACAACCATTCACTCTCTCACCTAGAGACAATTTAGTTACCAATCAGTCTAACATGCACGTTTTTATATGTGGGAGGAAACTGGAGTACCTGGAGGAAACCCACTCATGCACGGGGAGAATATGCACACTCCACCCAGAAAGGCCCCCGGACCGGGAATTGAACCTGGGTAACCTGCTCGCTGAGAGGCAGCAGTTCTTCCAACTGCACCACCATGCTGCCCTGCAGTTTAATTCCCCATCTATATTTCTGTGGTTGGAAAAAGAAAAGGGCATCTTTATTGATAACTAAAATTGATCAGCATTGATCAGTCCAAGTCAAGTTTCCAGTTCAATACTCTTACCTCATTTTCCTGTCTGTTCCTCTTCCTTACTCGTCTGTCTGTATCTGACTGACACATCCTCTCCCCTACAGCCACCTGCTGTTTTCCATTTCTCTCCCATGATCGGTTGCCCATCAATCTTTTCCTCCCCACGGGTTTTCACCTCGTCTGTTGTTTCGTGTCTTCTAATGTTTCCCACCTGCTACTGGTTTTTGTTTTGGTTTCCACCTTCCATTCAATCCCAAACCACTCTCTGCGCCTGTCATTGTCTCTACACTATTGAATCTGTTCAGTTTTACTGGTCAAGTGATTACACGTGAGGGTGGCTCAACAAAAACTCCCCACTTCTTTTGTGCTGCCACTTTCTTTTCAGTAACTAAAATGTAACTTAAAAAAAA
>NC_056503.1:12226956-12238567 GCF_014905685.2 Nematolebias whitei
TCAAATATTGATGGTAACACATTAACAACACATTTGTTACCAAGTTACACTGTCATGATGAGAAGGAGAACATATTTAAGAGTTTGAGGAAGAGAATGAATGCCCCGACAAAATGTTTCCTTGTCTTTGACCGTCACAATGCACGTTATCCGTTTAGCACATTCACAAAGGGCAAAATATAACTAGATAAAAGTTTTATTTTTTTAACTCTACCCTCCTTCAAAAATATCTGAACTATCTTTTTGAGCCATTCAGTGCTATGGATAAAAATGGAAACTCTCCTGCAGTTCAAGCATTGTGTTTAAAATGATGGCATAGCTACAGATGGTCTGATTGCCTGTCATCATGGCAGAACGCGATCATGTAAATGTGTGTTTTGCGTTATATTGTTTGTTTCAAAGTGTGCATTTGTGTTCATGTCTGCAGCTCACTGTTTACAGCAAGTGTGACCAGCTCGTATAATATTTGTCAACAGCTTTGAATAAAGCTGTACCGTTAGGGCCCTGAAAAACAAATCCACCCAGAGATATGTACTTATACACAGGAGAGATGTAGTTATTTAAAAGTCAAAGTAGACTTCTGCTCGTCTCTGATAAGGCAGCCTCGAGCAGGATTCAACACTTATTGATTACAGTTTTTAGCATAACGCTGGGTTTGCATCTGAACACCTGTGTGTGTGGAGAAGCTGTCATCCATCACTGAACCTCCTATCAATCACTTCCTATACAATCAGCTGAATGGACTTCACCAGTGAGTTTCTGTTGCGATGTGCGTGTGTTGGAAATGAATGTATGTGAAAACTTCTACATCCAATATATTTTCATTAGATACATTGTATTTGTCTACTTTAGTCAGCAAAGCACACTTTGTTAACCATCTCTCACTTTTTGTTCAAACTGAAGTCGATACGTGACAAACAACGCAAGTATAAATCTTCTTCAAGTTGACACAAATCAGCTAATGCACACTTTCAGTGACTGTTCCTGCTCTTTGATTCAATGTCAGTAACCCAGATACCATGTGAAGTGTGTGATACCATGTGTACATGAGCAGTGGTCATGTACAGTATGTTCTGCCTCAGCGGGCTTCCTGTCCAGTCTGCTCTGACTGCGTGCATGTGGCAGGAATCCTTTAGACTGTGTCGTGGCCCCCAGGGCAGCTGCACACTTTCAGTTTGTGTGTGTGTTAGAAACCTCCTGGGTAAAGACTGATTGAGTGTCTAGTGTCCCACTGTCAGCACACAGTTAGCCTCATTACCAAAAGGTCTTGCTGTCCCCTCCTCTTCCTCTACACATATCTCCATCACGCTTCTGTCTCTGCAACCTACCATGAACCCGCTTCACTCATCTGTCCTCACTTGTCTGTCTTTTTTCCCCCATTTGAATTATTTGCTCATTTGTTAATATAATAAAAGTAACAATATTAATTTGAATACTCTCTTTAAAAGCTCTGCAGCCAAGTTTATTCCTTCTTTTTGTAATCTTTAAAAACTGTTTAAAAGTAAAGCAGACGGGGTGAAGAATGTAGGGCCTGTGTGACATCATCTATTCAGCTCAATTCAGTTTATTTATACAGCACCAAGTCACAACAGAAGTCGTCTCAGCGCACTGAACAGAAATATTCATATACATGAACAGTTAATAACATTATTTATCTGAGGAGCAGGCTGTTTTGAATTTAACTTCATCGCAGACTCATCTTGAGCAAGCATGAAGGCGACAGTGGAAAGGAAAAACTCCCTCATGAGGAAGAAACCTTTAGCAGAACCAGACTCAGGACAAGAGGACATCTGCTTCAACGTCGTCTAGTGCCGTTTCTGCTGTGCAGAAAGTTGCCTTTAAGATCACAGCAATTTATTATCCCAAAGTATTTAACAAGATTTATTTTACTAACAAAATTAACAGAATTTTTCATTTTAATTTTAGTTTTTGATTGCATGGCATTCAGTTCGTACTAAATGCTTAAAAATTATTTGTTTACTTAGTGTCTTATAGGAATGTAACAGAACACATGAAATACGGTTTGGTATATACCTCAGTTTTCAGTTGCATACCAATACATACTTGTGGGGCAGTGGTGATGCAGAGAGAAAGGAACCTGTGATTGGAAGAGCGCTGGTTCAAATCCCCCTATGGTAACAGTAAAATATGGGTAGTAAAAGGTGAAGCACCCACTCTGGGCTCTTCAGCAGTGGTGCTAGATGGCAGCTCTCTGCTCCAGTGGTCTATGGTTGTGTCAGGAAGGGCATCCAGTGTAAAACAGTTACCAAATCCTCATATGAGTTCACTCGCTGCACCAACCCCTGAAGAAGGGAGCGGCCCTTAGAGAGCGTGGTTTTACGCCCCTTGTAACAGAAAACATCTGCAGCTACAAGCTGTAATGGTTATAGGCCTAAAAACCAATGCCGATGATAAATACTAAATAATAAAAACTCTTTTAAATATCAGAATCACTGTGATAGACTTGTGACCTGTCCAGGGTGTCCCCCACCCCTCGCACAGTGATAGCAGGACATGGGTACCAGTGACACTCACAACCCAAAAAGGAAGAAGCGGGTAAAGATGTGGATGGATGGATATATTAGAATTAAACTTTATTGTCCATGTATGCTTGCACATATATGAATTTAGTTTGACTTACAGTAGCTCAGTGTGCATAAAACTACCCCCCCCCCCCCCCACACACACACACACACACAGTTTTACCTTAAAAAATAAATAAAATAAAACCTTTAAAACTTTATTTAAAACTTTAGATTGTGTGATTAATATAAATGAAATGGGTAGAGCAGTTGTCCAGTAGTGACAAAAAGGCACGGACAAGTGAGTGAGGACTCGGCAGACATCCTGTTCACAAGATTAAAATATCAAGGATTTACTGTTTAGTTAAACTATTCAGGAAGGTGTTTTGAACCATTTTGGCATGACTGCCCCAGAGGAGTTGACGGGGGAGAGGGCGCGCCCCATAAACCATCTTATCACCAGCAAACTTTTTTTTTCTACTATGGGAGTGTAGTATTTGTGGGACTCCATGTTGTTTGTGACTCCTCAAACTGAAGAAGTCCTTTAGATGAAGGACAAAACATCTCAGCAAAAAAAGAAACCATCCAGATGACCTGACTGAACATTGTTGGATTTGTACCTGGATTAATGAGGATGAACTTTTGATATTCAGGAAAGTGATGACAAGTGGGGAAAAAACTTCTCTGTTGCCTTGTTGTCCAGATCCTCAAAGTGCCAACCTGAGGGAAGGCACCACAGCAGGTGGTGTCCTCCAGGGTGTAAGGGATAGGATATGATTTTCTCAGCACGCCTCCTGGTTCTAGAGCTGTGCAGATCCGGCAGTGTGGGCAGCTTAACACCAATGGTCTTCTCCGCAGACCTGATGATATGTTGCAGTACGTGAATATCCTGTTTAGTGGCTGAACTACCCCACACTGTGATGGACGAGGTGATGACAGATTCAATGATAGTTGTGTAAAACTGCACCATCAGCTCCTTGGGTTGAATGAACTTCCTCAGCTGACACAGGAAGTACATCCACCACTATGCTTGTTTTACTGTGTAGCTGGCATTGTTGTCCCACTTCAGGCCTCTGGAGATTGTTGTGCCTGGAACTTACTTGACTTCAGTCATCACTGTTCTGTTGAAAATAGTGAGTGGGGGGGTCTCCTCCTAAAGTCCACTATCATCTCCACAGTTTTAGCTGTGTTCAGTTCAAGTTTGCTGTGACTGCTCCACAGAACAAAGTGATCAACCACCCATCTGTACGCAGACTTATTACTACCTTCATAAATGAGGCCGATGATTGTAGTGTTATCTGTGAACTTCATGATTTTAACAAAGAGGTCCATGGAAGTGCATTCATTAGCATACAAGGAGAATAGCAGTAGGGAGAGTACACAACCCTGAGGAGCACCTGTACTGGTACTCCGGGTTCCTGAGGTGAACTTCCCAATCTCACCTTCTGCTCTCTACTAGGGGTTGAATGAGTATATAATTTTTAAACTTGACATTAACATAATAAAACCCAAGTAGGACTCGAGTATTTGATGACGTCATAGATCTCAAGATACAAAAATAAAAAAATAAATAAAACCGCAAAAAAAGGTAATTATTTACAAAAAAAGACCAAAAACATTGGGAGCGTATATTATGCTCCTACCATTTATCATACTGCAAATAAGTCACAGGAAAAACTAAATTATTAGTTATTATTATTAAACTGCAAACGTGAAGAAACGTGCAGCACGTCAGAAACAAAACTTAAACCGAAGCTGGTTCTGGTTCGGTGGATAGGACCCGGTGTTACACCATACTCTGTGACCTGCAACAGTGCAACACCGCCCCCTACGGTCATACGGTGGTCACATAATATGTGAGTATTTTGGGGGAGTGGTGGCGCAGAGGTTAGAGAGGTGGCCCTGTGATCCGAAGATCGCTGGTTCACGCCCCGGCACCGACAACATCAAAATTGTGGGTGGGGTGGGTGAAACACCCACACTTGCCCCCACCCTCATTCGCCCCACTCTGGGCCCATGAGCAAGGCCCTTAACCCCCACCATGTGCTCCCTAAACAGGTCTCTCTTGAAAATGAGTTCTCGTGGCTCAATGAGACTAACCTGGATAAATAAAGGCTAAATGAAAAAAAATAATAATAATAATAATATGACGTCACTACGGATACCCGACGTTACATTTTTAACCTCGATAGATGTCCTAGCAATCAATGTGTAGATTATCAGAGTACTCTGTTAATGCCCTACTCTCTACCAGTGAGGAAGTTGGTGAACCACTGGCAGGTGGGGGTTGGCGCACTAAGCTGTGTCAGTTTGCTGTTCACTCGTCCTGGGATGATGGTATTAAAAGCAGAACTTAAGTTCAAGAACAGGATCCTTGCATATGTTCTTCAGTGTTCGAGGTGTTGGAGGGTAACATGGAGTTCCATGTTTGCTGCGTCATCTGCCGATCTATCGGTATGCGAACTGCAGTGGGTCTTACAGGGGATCTGTGATATCCTTCAAGTGAGGGAGGACCAGTCTCTGAAAACATTTCATGACTACAGAGGTTAAAGCAACAGATCTGTAGTCATTCAGTCTTGTGATGGCTGACTTCTTGGGGATGGGGATGATAGTGGAGCATTTGAAGCAGGAAGGTACAACACACATTTCCAATGAAGTGTTGAAGATCCAGGTGGCACGGTGGTGCATTTGGTAGAGCTGCCACCTCTCAGCAAGTAGGTGGCTGGATTGAATCCCAGCTAGGGCCATTCTGTGCGAAGTTTGCATGCTCTCTCTGTGCATGTGTGAGTTTTCTCCAGGTACTCTGGTTTCCTCCCACAGACCATTAAAAACATGCATGTTAGGCTGATTGGTAACTCTAAATTGTCCTTAGGTGAGAGTGAGAGAGTGAATGGTTGTTAGTCTCATTTGTCTCCGTGTTCTTGTGATGGACTTGCGACCTGTCCAGAATGTTCCCCGCCTCTTGTACAGTGACTGCTGGATATGAGCATCAGTGACCCCCACAACCCGCAAAGGAAGAAGTGGGTTAAAGATAATTTATGCATGGATGGATGGATTCAAAAAGCGTTCAATACAAAAATGGATGGATGGATGTTGAAGATCTGAGTAAAGACTGGTGCAAGCTGTTACGTGTAGGTCCTCAAGCATGAGGGTGAGGCTCCATCCGGGCCACATGACTTCCTTGCTCTTTGCCTCTTGAACAATCTTTGGACGTCCACCTCACATATCTTAAAGGCTGGGTGGCTGAGTGTCAGGAGGGTGTGAGTTGCTGCTGAATTGTTGGGTGGAGCTGGACTTTTCCAACCTGCAATAAAAGGTGTTGTTTAACAACCAGCTGGTGGTCTTTTGAAACTGGTGATGTTCTGCAGGCACTTCCAGACGGTTGATAGTTCACTAGACAACATCAGACTGCTCAAGTTGCTTGAGTAGTTCTTCTTAGCAGTTCTGATTTCCCTGTGCAGTGCCTTATTATACAGCACCCGATCTCCACTCCTGTATGCCACCTCCTTGGAACGGCGCAGCTGTTTCAGTTTGGCATTAAACCAGGGCTTATCGTTACTATACTTACTGCGAGTCCAGGTGGGAATGCACATGTTCTTGCAGAAGCCAATGTCATATCTTGCTATAGAGCTGCATGTCAAAAGTTTACTTCAGAGGGTTCAGTTAGAATGTGGGAGTGGCTCTTGAGGTGGGTACAAAACAATCCAAAGAGGACAATGCAGGTGGAGGTGGACAACAAAATAACAGGGGCAGCCTCAAATACAAAAGAAATTGCTCCAAATACAGGTTTGTGACTGAGTCTGCGATGGAAAATTTGTCTAATTTCTCACGATTTTTTTCCACATTTTTGTTTTGCTTATTATGTTCTGAAAGTCAGACACTGACTTTTAATATTAGGGACTTTGAATAAATACACAAATGGCTCACCAGAAAAGGCATTTCAACGCACACAATCTCTGACTCCTTAGTGTTTCCATATATATAATATATTCCATATATACACACTGTGATCATCAAGACCAATACATTTTTCCACTGAAACAAACGGGCAGATCTTTAAGGTTCTGTGTTTTATCTGAAGCAGCCATTCTTCTTTTGTTTTGGTGTAGAGTGCTTAAACTGCTGCTTTTCTGTCGTGTCTGTGCAAATGTAATTTTACAAAAAACTTGCTCCTATACGATAGCAATAATTACCTGTGGCTTAATAATTTTATCGAGCTGTTTGTATTCATCTCTGTCTGTACTGTGATGGATTAGTACAAATACTTTTATTGTTAACACCTCTAGTGTCCACGCTAATGTTCAAGTTTGTAGATCAACCTTGTGCCATTTCATTTAAATTGAAATCTGATTTGTTCACATCGATGCTGTCACTGTTTACACCACTCAGTGCGAGACAAACGATTAACGAAAAAAATAATTATATGCTGTGCCATTATTTTGTTCAGTTCATCTTTTCAGTTCTAAACAAACCCGACATAAAATGATTTTACCGTCCTGATACGCTTGTTATTGGAAGATTTTCAAAAGAAAAACATAATAATTGAAAACTAACTCATTGTTCTGTTTCCCTTAGCAACATCATCTCAGTCAGAACTCCTTCTAAAAATGGAAACGGTACATTTACATTACATTTACAGTTTACAGATTTCATTATATGTGCAGTATTATAAGTGTCTGATAGCTGTTTCAAGGCCAGCTGTTACCCACCAGGCACGTGGCGAGCTCAGTAAGAGTCAGAGCCTGACCTTGGTACTCCGAGGGAAATGAAACAGGTTTTGAAATTGCATCTGTACTTCACCGGGAGCCAATTAAAAGAAGACAATCACAGGGCCATGTTGAACCAGGGTGAGTGTTTGTCAAAAGCCTGGCAGCAGCAGCTGTCAGGTCACTGCTGACTGACTGAGGCAGCACAACAATCCAATACCAGTGACCTGACAAGACGAGATAAAAACACGAATGGAAAAACAAAAGCTGACAAGTTGCCTGTCCACCTCAATGTGAAAACAAACAATTTCTCACCTGCAGCTTGTTTTTGTCTTAAACTGCGACAGAGAATCCAGAGAAAATTTAAAGTGTTGAGCCCCAGTGCTGCTCACTCAATAATTGATTACCTAAATAATAAAAAATAATAATTTAAACGTTGCCATGATGAGCCTGGGGTCTTTGTACAGCAAGCAACAAAGCTGGGAATAACGATCCTGACTAGAGGAAAAAAATAAACATACCCCTCTTAAGAATTCAGTGAGACTCAATTTATTTTTCCTCAAATAATCCGTCTTCTCGGATGTCGCGGGCATTGTTCAAGTATCCAAAGAGCAGAGTGGCAACAAATTAACCCACTTCAGTTAGTATACCAATCTCTCCAGCTTGTAATTACTGTTTCTGGGCTTGTTCCACATTATATTCATTCTGTTGGGGATTATAATTATTCTCCTGAACCATCTAAAACTGTGTATTTTTTTCCTCACTCAATTTTTTTTTCTGTTTTGCCAATGCCAGGAGATACTTTATTGATACATTATGTGCAGTCGTGTATTACCGTTTGTTTTCAGGTTTTTCATTTCTCAAGACCAGTGAGGGAACAAATTCAAATACCTATTTTTTATGTAAGTCTAATTAAAATACTAGAACTTTAGTCAAATATGACAGTATATTACTTTTTTAAAGCAGTTTTTGTCTTACTTATTTGTTGTTTGTTTCTCCTGGTTGTAGTAACAATGTTCTTTGAGGTTCGAAGTTTTTATTGTCAATGCATGTGGTACATGAGGTGGAACGAAATTGTGTACTCAAGGTCCCTGTTACACCCAAACATAGTAAAAATATGAAGTATTAAAAAAAAGAAATGGTTTACATGGATCTAAGATATACGCTAAACAATAATAATATTATATAATACGGTGTACAGCAGCCTGAACATGAGTCTTTAGTGAGCAGATGGATATGAATACAGCAGCTTAAAGGCAAGAAATCAGCAGCATGGATAAAGTGACATCTCGCCAATTAAAGTGTCATTACAGTGATTTTTTTGTGATTAGAGATTCATGAGTCTAACAGCCTCAGGGTAGAAGCTGTTCCTCAGTCTAGTGGTTCTACACTTAATGCTCCTCAACCTCCTTCCTGAGGGGAGCGGAGCAAAAAGTGTGTGTGCTGGGTGAGTGGGGTCCTTCATGATGCAGGTGGCTCTCTTCCTGCATCTGCAGGTGTAGTCTGTGATGGTGTGGAGACTGACTCCAACAGACGTCTGTGCAGCCTTCACCACTCTCTGCAGAGCTTTCCTTTCTGCATCTGTGCAGCCTCCATGCCACATGTTGATGCTGGAGCACAGGATTCTTCAACTTCACCTGATAATTTATTACATATAAATTTAAAGTAAAAAATAAAATAAAAGCAAGTTTTTCTTGAAGGAATGGGGAAAATGGCTCCATTGTTGTGATTTTTACGAAATAAAATAACAGTCAAGTGCAAAGAAGACCATCGTTGTTTCTTAAAATCTTCATTTGTCAAGTCAACATAATTACACCAAGAACAGATTTCTTTAAAATAAATCTCAATTTTAGCAATTATTTTGCAATTTTTATTTATTTATTTATTTACCAAAAACTTCATTGGCATAGAAATAAGAGGTGCAAAAGCAGCTGGAAATATTGTAGTTTTACAGAATATTTATGGACAGGGCCTTAGTCCTTCAGTTAAAGTGATGATATATGTTCTGTGTGACTTTAGAGCACCATATATATCACTTCACCCATTCTCTCTTTAAAGGTGTTCGCACCTTCTGTCACCATAAAACCATCTCTCAGATTATCAGTGTCGCTCCTCACCCTGCACCACCGTCTAATCTGTCTTTCACACAACAACCAGGAGCGGCGCAGTGGAGGATAATAACTGTACGGCTCTTACAAACTCAGTTTCCCCAAACATTATATCTAAAAAAAAACACACAACTCCTCACATTCTAGCAGGTGTTTATATTAAACACATCCTTTATTAGTACAAACAGAGTAATGTTGTGTATGCTGTTCAGTGTCAGGAGGGCTGTGATCAGTCTTACATCGGGGAAACTAAACAGCCACTGGCCAAAAGGATGGCCCAGCACAGAAGATCAACATCATCAGGCCAGGACTCTGTGGTCTACACTCATCTCCAGGCCAGCGGTCACTCTTTCAAGGATGAAGATGTGCACATCCTGGACAGAGAGGAACGATGGTTTGAGAAAGGAGTAAAGGAGGCAATCTTTGTGAAAATAAATCGTCCATCATTAAACAGGGGTGGAGGCCTCCGTGTTCAACTGTCCCCCTCTTACAATGCTGTGGTTGCTAGTATCACTCAACCCTCTGTGAGTAGTAAACAGCCATCAGTGTGCTAATGATCCATTGTTAGGCTGATGGTCCTTCTTGAGCATGTGATCAGCTGGTTTTGGTTGTCAGCAGCAAAACTGGTTGATCCACTCTGAGAAGGTGCTATTTAAGAGACTGAGCTGAAAACAGCACCTCAGACTGAGGAAGTCTCTTGGATGAGAGACGAAACGTTTCTAGATTTTTTTGCTTTGTTTTGTTTTTTGTTTTTTTGAATGTCCAGAGGACCAGATTTAACTTTTTTAGATTTTTCTACTTGGATTATTGAGCATGCATCAGGATATTTTGAATCACTTTGGCCAGGATTGCCTCAAACTAGTAAGAGAGTTTGAGAAAACAGCAAGGAAGAGGGCAGACTACAGGAACCACTTGCGATTCAACCTCAGATGTCGACAAAGTGGCATCATTCCCAAGAGCCTGGAACTAAAATCAGCGGGCACCGGGCAAGCAAGATCCTTCAGAAGGCACAAACCCAGCTGCTGAATGAACGGGTGAGACAGACCAATTTTACTATTGAGGCCTTGAAGGCCAAAGAAGAGCACATTAAACAGAAACTAACTATGTGTCTAGATCAGACCACACTTCAGCAAGTGTTGGACTGTACAGATCAGGCACGCTTAGCACAGCATGTCAAGTCCAAGACTCAACAACAAAATAAGCTTAACTTACTAATAACTCACCAACACCATCACTTTTCCAATAACAACACATTCAGTGTAGGACAACACTCCAGTAGTCAATTACATGCCAGGGAGACAGAAAAGTGGGTGAAGAATTTATCTGACAGACAGCTCACCCACCCGGAGACAGAGATTCTTGCCAGGGGACTGAACTTTGCGGTTGCACCAAGGACAATTCCTCTGGTGGAGATGATCACAGCAACAGAATCAGCCATCCGCAACAACAAAATGAAAGAGGGTGAAGCAGAACAGCTCAGAGTCAAAGTTTCAGCCTGCCTCAGCAATGCCAAACCACCACCTTCCAACATCAGTAGAGAGGAGAGGGACGCACTCACCACTCTTAGCAAGGACAAAAACATCATTATTCTCCCAGCAGACAAAGGAAGGTGCACAGTGATGTTGGACCAGAAAGACTATCATGAGAAAGTTATGACACTCCTTAGTGACTTAACCACTTATGAACCTCTGAAAAGAGATCCAGGAAGTGGTTACAAGAAGAAGTTAATAGATTGCCTGAAAAATTTGGAGCAGGACAAGGCTATTGACCGTTTTCTGTACCACAGACTGTACCCAGGGGAGGCCACACCTAGTCTTTATGGTTTACCTAAAATCCACAAACAAGGTGTACCTTTAAGACCTATTGTTAGCATGATTAACTCTGTCACTTACAATGTTTCCAAATATCTGGCGTCTGTACTCATCCCTTTAGTTGGCAGCTCAGAACACCACATACAGAACACCATGGACTTTGTGGATAAGGTGAGGGATGTCATCATGGAGACTGATGAAACAATGGTCTCTTGTGATGTCACATCACTCTTTACGTGCATTCCTGTTGATGATGCAGTAGAGGTGGTCAGTTTAAGATTAAAATCAGACACCACTCTGAGCAGCAGGACCACGCTTTCCACAGAACAACTGTGTCAACTCTTGAAACTGTGCCTGCAGTCAACCTACTTCACATATGGGGAGCAATATTATAGGCAGAAACATGGGTGTGCTATGGGGTCTCCAGTTTCTCCTATTGTTGCCAACCTGTACATGGAGGAGGTA
>NC_056503.1:12238667-12239998 GCF_014905685.2 Nematolebias whitei
TTTTGGGTCACGGGGGTCGCCGGTGCCCATGTCCAGCAATCACTGTGCGAGGGGCGGGGTACACCCTGGACAGGTCGCAAGTCCATCACAGGGACACATAGAGACAAACGAGACAAACAACCATTCACTCTCTCACTCACACCTAGGGACAATTTACAGTTACCAATCAGCCTAACATGCATGTTTTTGGTCTGTGGGAGGAAACAGGAGTACCCGGAGAAAACCCACGCATGCATGGAGAGAACATGCAAACTCCACCCAGAAGGCACCTGGACCAGGGTTTGAACCAGGGACCTGTTCGCTGAGAGGCAGCAGCTCTACCAGTTGCGCCACCGTGCTGCCCATGATTTTAAATTAAATATGTTAACTAGTTCACAATAATACAATAACAATACTTCTTCTTGCACGGTCATTTCTGATATGAGATGGTTGAATATTCTCTCTCGCTCATCATCATCATCATCAGGGCAGGGCTTTAAATCTGGGGTCGGGCTTGTTGATGATCCGTTTTTTTAACTTTTTCATAAAGTGCTGCTACAACTTTATGGCTGAAGTGTTGACGTGATGGGTAGGAATGCACGATATATACAGTATACGGTAGAAACAATAGAAATTTAGCCTATGATAGAGCTCTGTCTTCTACCGGCTAACCGCAGTAACGCTGTGTCTGAAGTAAAATCAGAGTTGTCAGTTTAATTGTTACTTTTTTTAGTTGAAAACTTTGCGTTAGTGGTGTTCAAGTGTAAAATCAGAGCTGTCAGTTTAAGCGTTACTTTTTTTTAGTTGAAAACTGTGTGCAAGTGGCATTAAAGTATTTTCTTTGAGGGCTAAGTAGCAAGGCTACAAGCTAACTACACCCGGCTTGCCGTAGTGTTGCCGTATTCTGATGCATGCGCAAAACGCTGTGTTCCATCAAAAGTTTTTTTGTTTTTTTTTTCCCGTCGAAAGTTAAAGTAAGCGTTGGTCAACTTTAGAGAAACCTGCTCTCTGATCGGTAAGAGAACGCTGTGTTGTGTGATTTTACTGCGAGACCCTCTGGTCAAAGCCACAGACTCATTTTGTGTCAGCTCTCCATTAAAGCAGGAGGAGTCGCCCACTAGAGGGTTGGAGGGTGAAGTGTTTTCAGTTGTTGCTCTGTTGATGTTCATTTCTTAAGTGAGAAGACTGGAAACTGTTGAGTTAACAACATATTTTTTTGTTTAAAACATATGGCTAAAACTTCATTTGATATCTTTTGCACTGTTTTGCACTACAAGAAAGAAGCCTAATACTTGATTTGTTTATTATTTAAAAACTCTCTGGACCTAGTAGTGGAATTTTCTTAATTCAAA
>NC_056503.1:12240098-12241711 GCF_014905685.2 Nematolebias whitei
TCGCTGAGAGGCAGCAGCTCTACCAGTTGCGCCACCGTGCTGCCCATGATTTTAAATTAAATATGTTAACTAGTTCACAATAATACAATAACAATACTTCTTCTTGCACGGTCATTTCTGATATGAGGTGGTTGAATATTCTCTCTCGCTCATCATCATCATCATCAGGGCAGGGCTTTAAATCTGGGGTCGGGCTTGTTGATGATCCGTTTGAACTTTTTCATAAAGTGCTGCTACAACTTTATGGCTTAAGTGTTGACGTGATGGGTAGGAATGCACAATATATACAGTATACGGTAGAAACAATAGAAATTTAGTCTACGATAGAGCTCTGTCTTCTACCGGCTAACCGCAGTAACGCTGTGTCTGAAGTAAAGTCAGAGTTGTCAGTTTAATTGTTACTTTTTTTAGTTGAAAACTGTGCGTTAGTGGTGTTCAAGTGTAAAATCAGAGCTGTCAGTTTAAGCGTTACTTTTTTTTAGTTGAAAACTGTGTGCAAGTGGCATTAAAGTATTTTCTTTTAGGGCTAAGTAGCAAAGCTACAAGCTAACTACAGCCGGCTTGCCGTAGTGTTGCCGTATTCTGACACATGCGCAAAACGCTGTGTTCCATCAAAAGTTTTTTTGTTTTTTTTCCATCGAAAGTTAAAGTAAGCGTTGGTCATCTTTAGAGGAACCTGCTCTCTGCTCTCTGAAAAGAACGCTGTGTTGTGTGATTTTACTGCGAGACCCTCTGGTCAAAGCCACAGACTCATTTTGTGTCAGCTCTCCATTAAAGCAGAAGGAGTCGCCCACTAGAGGGTTGGAGGGTGAAGTGTTTTCAGTTGTTGCTCTGTTGCTGTTCATTTCTTAAGTAAGAATATTGGAAACTGTTGAGTTAACAACATATTTTTTTGTTTAAAACATATGGCTAAAACTTCATTTGATATCTTTTGCACTGTTTTGCACTACAAGCAAGAAGCCTAATACTTGATTTGTTTATTATTTAAAAACTCTCTGGACCTAGTAGTGGAATTTTCTTAATTCAAAATATACGATGGCAAAAGGACACCCTATGATTTTTTTTTTGCAAGTTTTATACCAAAAACATATTGCGATATATATCGTTATCGCCACCCTTCACAATACATATCGTGATATGTATTTTATGCCATATCGCACATTCCTAGTGATGGGATGTTGTAGCGGGACTCAATAACTTTAATCATATGCTTAAAGCGGCGCGCCGTCAACAGATTACAGACGTAGATCCAGAGCTTTAAAACTCCTACAGCTTGTGTTCTTGCTTTGGACCGATCCGAATGACCTGATAAATGTTGTTTCAATGCTGCTGTTATCGCTGCTTTTCTTCCTTGTAAAAGAGACGTTCACATTCGAATGATGTTGATTCAAGTTAAAAGTTCGACGTGTTGCTGCTGCAGATCCACTCTCCGTGAAAAAATGTCGACTCACAGCTTTAGATTTGTTCACTTGTCTTTTAACAAGAAAGCCATAATGTTCCCCAACAGGAGACCGCAACGAGATGCTAGAATGCTAATGCTACGCGTGCTGCAAGATAATAGCGTCATGCTGAAACACGCTTAGGAACTTTAGTTCCGTGGTGCATAATCTCTA
>NC_056503.1:12241811-12243610 GCF_014905685.2 Nematolebias whitei
GTAGTGGAATTTTCTTAATTCAAAATATATGATGGCAAAAGGACACCCTATGATTTTTTTTTTTTTGCAAGTTTTATACCAAAAACATATTGTGATATATATCGTTATCGCCACCCTTCACAATACATATCGTGATATGAATTTTTTGCCATATCGCACATTCCTAGTGATGGGATGTTGTAGCGGGGCTCAATAACTTGAATCATATGCTTAAAGCGGCGCGTCAACAGATTACAGACGTAGATCCAGAGCTTTACAAACTCCTACAGCTTGTGTTCTTGCTTTGGATCGATCTGAATGACCTGATAAATGTTGTTTCAATGCTGCTGTTTTCGCTGCATTTCTTCCTTGTAGAAGAGACGTTCACATTCGGATGATGTCGATTCAAGTTACAAGTTCGACGTGTTGCTGCTGCAGATCCACTCTCCATGAAACAACGTCGACACACAGCTTTAGATTTGTTCACTTGTCTTTTAACAAGAAAGCCATAATGTTCCCCAACAGAAGACCGCAACGAGATGCTAGGCTGCTAATGCTACGCGTGCTGCAAGATAATAGCGCCGTGCTGAAACACGCTTAGGAACTTTAGTTCCGTGGTGCATAATCTCTAGTTAATAAAATTTAAAAAGTGAAAAAATAACCGAAACGGTACACGTGGACCGAACCGAACATGCCGTACCGAAACGGTTCAATCTACCCACGTGTACCGTTACACCACTAGTAGTTAACCACAAAGAGGATCACTAAAATGAGTTAATTCATTATAGTAAATAACATGAGGGAGACGTCCGAAACTCATTGAATGCATCACTCTGCTTCAGCACAGCAGCGTTCTGCTCCACCTCTTTGGTTCTGATGGACCTGAATAATTTCTGAAGGTTCACCTCTGAACAGGACATGACACTTTACTTGTGATTTCTGAACCATTTTGAGTTGTTCACTACAACGTTGTCACATCACAGGCAGTCTTAGTGTCAGTGACAGCAGTGTATGATAAAAATTAGCGCTTTAGTGTTAGCTTCCGCTAATTGTTGAAAATCTGTTTAGCGGTTTGGTGATTAGTGAAGCTAACATTTGGTTAGTTGGGTCTGCGTGACTTTTTAATTTTATAAAAAAGTTATTATAAATCAACATGCAGGGTCTTCCTGTCTCCCTCATCTTTTTGCCACAGCAGAACCAAAAGCAGTTGTTAAATTTACCAGTGCAGTCAGTCAGCGTCATATTTAATTTAAAATTATACAAATATTAAAAATTATGTAAAATGCCACGCAATTATGTCACTGCGCAAATGTCAAATGCTTCGCAGAAATATATTAGCTGGAAAATATTTCAAATCTATCCTAAAACCTGTAGCATTTTTTGTAAAAAAAAAAAAAAAAAAAAATTCTGAATGACAAATGTTGAAATGCGAGGAACTTTAAACTACAAAGTGTTTGGGGAGAAATTATAATTTGCAATATTTAGGACATATTACAGTACATTCAAGGGAGTTTGAGTCTGTGTCTTAAAATACTTTGAGTTTGTGCAAACAATCCTATTGATTGAGTTCTGATTGACTTTCAGAGCTGATTAAAAAGGGGGAACAGAAAAAAACAAGTGAGTAAAGAGCATGGTGAAGCCTAGAGAATGGTGAAAGTATGTGGGTGTCTGTTCTGAGCAGAAGAGTCAGATTAAAATAGAACAAGAGCCGTATGACGACAGTGTGATTGTCAAACACCTGCAGCGGAGACACACAACGAAGCAGAGACTCAGGGAGACTCATAATAGGATGTAAGGGATAAATGGAGACACATCCAGGT
>NC_056503.1:12243710-12246712 GCF_014905685.2 Nematolebias whitei
TTATTATTATTATTCAACCATGATATTTAGATGTCCCTAATTGACAGTTGTTGACATTTGGGAAGAGCCCCCTTCCTCTGTGAGAACTGATGACCATCAAAACCTTTGAGTTTATACAAGGTTGTTCACGTTTTGGTACTGAGTCTGCATCAGAAACGAACACGAGGCAAGGTTAAGATCACACTCCAGAGGTTACAATAACGTCACAACACAGACAGTCATGGGCCAGCAGCCATACAGGAATGTTTTTTTATGAATATGCAAAAGTTTATTTTTATTGTTTTAGTCTTGTGTTTACATGGAAAAGACATCCTTATCTTGTAGGCTGACAAAACGCAACCTTTTGAAAATGAGGTCACAGCCCCACCTGTAATCTAACCTAAGAGCCGAAAGCATCCTACACTTCTTCTATCTACTGTATTTTCTGGCCTATAAGTCACGTTGCTTTTTGTTTTTGTTGTTGTTGCATAATTTGTATGCCCTGTGACTTATACATCGAAGGGACATATTTATGTTTTTTCCATATTTATAAACCAATTTTTGCCTGAGATATGACAGTTTTCATTCATTCTGACTGAGAATATTGAACACTACCATTTCCAGCCGCTAAATGGCACTCGAGTAGTATGGCATGCCATTAAAAGTTGCTATTAATGACACAATCGGCTTGCCATAGCCTGCCACCTTCGTCCAGATCCAGGATCATTCCTGGAGCAACTGTCAAATCAGCTTTATTTCGCTGCGCTGCCCCGGTGAAATGAAGCTGATTTGACCATTAAAGTGCATTTATTAAGTAAAGGTTCAACTTGTTAAATTTCGAAGAAATGCACAGCGTTCCTCCTTCTGATTTCCTCCCTCAGAGTGCGCTCCTGGAGCACTGAGGCAGCAAATACTTTTGAAATACAGCTGCTTTGACTGTCAAAGTGCATTTATTAAGTAAAGGTTCAACTGAGACACACCTTTACTGTAATGCCTAGCAAACAAATAATTGTTTTATGTGGTTACTTGTTAAATTTCAAAGAAATGCACAGCGAGTCGTCCCTCTGGGCACTTCCGCGAATTGGGTTTTGAAATGCAGCTGATTTGACCGTCAAAGTGTATTTATTAAGTAAAGGTTCAACTGAGACACACCTTAGCTATAATTTTGAGCAAACAAATAATTGTTTTTAGGTGTTAATCTTGTTAAATTCTTGTTAAAGTCCTCCTGTGCACGTTCCCACGGCCACCATTTGACAGCCAATTGATTTTTGGCACAACACTGGCCCACATTTCCAGGTTGTCAGCGGTGACGCATAATAGATGCGACATATACGACGAAGCGACATATTTGTTTTCTTCCACTTTATTAGACATATCTGGACTGATGCGACTTATAAGGTGATGTGATGTGTACGGTGGAAAATATGGTATATTTTTCACCCAGCATGCAAGCCTAATGTGCTTCTTAGAGATATCAAGTCTCTTAGAATCATTGCCATGTTTATGAGCACATCTTTATAAACAATAACTTAAGACTGATTTGACAAAGACGTGCTTCTATGAGGAAACAGCCTCAAGGAGCTAAACAGTGAAGGAATGATGAATAACTAATAACTAACTAATATTTTGTGTCCACTGTTTGCCTTAAAACTATCACGATCAGTGTGGGGTTGGCCCCAGATGCAGGCAGACATGAGGGGTGTCAGTAAAGAACAAACATTTATTATTAAAACATAAGGCTGACATGGCAGCATAACCTAAACACACACACACACAAACCAATGAGGAGCATGAGAGGGAGGACCAAGATATTTGTCATGAATCCACAATAATGAGCCGCTGCTGGAATAGTGATTGGAGGTGGTTTAAATAGAACTGGAGAAGAGTGGAAATCAGAATCAGAAGAATCAGAATAAACTTTATTGGCATTGCACCGAGATACAACGAGAATATGTACGTACAGTCGTCCGAAAGATTGGCGGAGTGCACGAAGCTACGCCTATAAATAATTAGTGCGGCCCTCTTATTCTTATTCAGAATAATATTTTGCTTAGATGAGAAAAGGAAAGAAAACATGAGGCAAGACGGTATAAAAAAAGATCTCTCATGCCGTGTCCTAGACAGGGCACAATTTGAGGCATCAAAAAAACCTACCACAGCAAAGCAACATAAACAGACGTTATACATTTACATGTAGGCGGTGAAGACATTGAATTTTTAAGGGAAAGTCGTAGCATAGTCCAGAGCCCCCCTCTCAGCCATTGTCCAGATAAGAGGTGTTATTTATCATCAGCTCAGTTGAGGTTCTGTTACATGTCCACGGCCTTGGGGAAGGGAGGGGTGAGGAAACAGTCAAAGCATCTTTGTTGTTTTCAAAACATGCCAGGAGGAGTTGAGATAAGTCCGGCATCAAGGCCACAGTTTGGGTCAGGCAGAACTCGTGAATTGTTGTTTCTGCCTTTTTAAAGTCTCGCTGGTACATATCCTCTGATGGAACTCCAAAACAGCCGAATTGATCCTTTACTCCAAAAGTCGAGCTCACAGCTTCTCCAGATTATTCCACCATTCATGAGTGCTGCCAGGGAGAACACAGTCCTGATAACCGCCTGCTCCAGCTCCCTGTCGCAGCTTCCCACATTCAGTCTGGGCACTGTCAAGCTTCAGCACATCCACACGAATTTCTAGACAATCCAGATTTCACCATCCCAAACAGCAAAATAACCAGTTGTCATCATGAATCCAATATGTTTCCATCGAGGTAAGAGGGTCCTCCTTACCCTGACTCCTGTCGGGAGAAGTTGATCAATTTTGTTAAGAGACCAGCTGATCCTTCGAATTAAGAGGTATGCAGAAAAAAAAAGAGGCTGGCAACACCTGGGATGATTGGTAATTAGAAACGGGGGTGAGTGATTACTGACTGAAGAACTGTTGGAGCTGAGTGAGGGTGAGAGTGAGCGGAGCCAAAACACGAAGGACAGAGAAGTAAAATATAAACCACAAAAGAAACAAACTATGATAAAAAA